>NC_088261.1:12059897-12401559 GCF_036013445.1 Caloenas nicobarica
CTGGGGTGCATTAGGAAAAGTGTGACCAGCAAGTCGAGGGACATTGTCCTTCCCCTCTACTCTGCCCTGGTGAGGCCACATCTGGCGCACTGCATCCAGTTCTGGGCTCCCCAGTTTAACAAGGACAAGGAATAACTGTAGGGAGTTCCAGAGTGGGCTGCATAGATGATTAGGGGCCTGGAGTATCTTTCTTATGAGGCGAGCTGGGTCTGTTCAGCCCAGAGAAGAGAAGGCTGAGAGGGGAATGCTTACAGATATCTGAAAGGTGGATGTCGAAAGGATGGGACGAGACTATTTTCAGCGGTGCACAATGATAGGATATGGGGCAATGGGCACAGATTGAAGCATAGGAGGTTCCATCTAAATGTGAGGAGAAACTTTTTTAATTTGAGGTGCCAGAGCCTGGAACAGGCTGCCAGAGAGGTTGTGAAGTCTCCTTCTCTGGAGACACTCAAAACCTGCCTGGCCCGACCCTGTGTGATGTGCTCTGGTGACCCTGCTTTAGCAGGTGGGTTGGACTGGATGATCTCCAGAGGTCCCTTCCAGCACTAACTATTCTGTGATTCTGTGTGCTGAGCCCCAGTCGCTGGGTGCAATAAGGGCTAGTGTTAGGGTTCTAAGAGCCACAAATCCTACAGCTCCAGGGACACCTTTCTGATCTCAGCCACCCACGCATGTGGGCATTTGAGCCCAAGGACCAGGCTGCCAATAGGGTATACAGTTACATTTAGATTTAGGGTTCACAGAGCCACGGTGCCTGCAGCTCCAGGGACCCTGCAGCTGCTCAAGTCACGCCAAGGGAGCACGTTCTCTGCTGCCGCCTGCTCAGTGAGCTGCAGCGCAGCCGCTCACGGTCTGCGCATGCTCAGTGGCACCCTTCGAACAAGGCTTGTTCTGCCACCTGTTGCAAAAAGTTCGTACTGCAGCTCGCAGGGGGCGATGCGCGCTGGCTCCCATTTGCCATGGTGTCTGTTGCCGTCTGCTGCCTACAATTCAGTACTACAGCTGGAAACCGGCCCGTGCGCAGTGGCGCTCTGTAAACATCGTTTGTGCTCCCCCATGGTGAGAACAATTCGTCACCGCATCTCAAAACCGGCCCCGTGTGAACGCGCTCTGCGCTGCCCCGCGCGGAAAACCCGGTACAGCCGCGCTGGAACTGCGCATGCGCGGTGGGTCTCCCTCGTTGCTCTCGCTGCTGCCACCTGGTGGCCCGAGCCCGGTACTGCAGCTGCCGCGGCCGCTCCGCGCTGGTGCTGCCCCGTGGGGCGATCGCACCGCGCTCGGTGCTGCCGCCGGTTAAGAAAAAGCCGCCGCCAGCCCACACCTGTCAGTTTGCGGTTGTGCACACAGATGTGCGTGCCTTCACACGCATAAACACGAGGGTCGTCCTTGTAGACGTACGCATGTTTGTACCCGCATATGCCTTCATGTCTGCGTTTGCAGACACATGGGCGTTTAGCTGGGTGCATAAATGTAAAGGTGTTTTAATAACAGATGTTTCAGAGTAGAATGCGCCTGTTCAACAATAGCCTGTCCAGTGGGAGAATGTGGAATACCTGTGACATGTGAAACACCTGTTGCTGTAAAGAATCTTGCATGGATTTGGCAGCGTAGCCAGGACCGTTATCAGTTTAATCTGTTGTGGCACACCCAGCACAGCAAAGCAGCGGGTCCAGTGGCACTGAGCACCCTTGCTTTTCTCACTAGTGTGAGCAGATGCACAAAGCATACCTGAAAACGTATCTATAGAAACGGGTACATGTTTCAAATGGTCAAAAGATGAGACGTAACCTCAGTCTGTCAAATGGCATCAGCTGTGAGCCCGTGAGGGTCAACTCCAAGGGAGGGTGAATTTATAATAAGGCCTTGACATTCCAGGCAAGAGCGAACCATGTCCTTCGCTTGTTAGAGTGGCTGATCAAACATCCTTTTTTAAAGCAGCAGCATTTTGATGGAAAAAAGCATGCGGAGCCCTGGCAGACTGCAAGCAGACTGTAGCTACAGTGTAAGAGTCCGCAACTGCATTTCCTTCTGTTATGGGACCTGCTAAAGTTGTGTGAGAGCGTATATGAGTAACAAACAGCGGGTGTCTGCGAAGCTGTAGTATAGTTTGCAATGATATAAACATTTCAAAGAGCTGCTGTTGCAACATTTCTTTAAGGAAAGCAGAAGGGATGTGACGCGGTTGAGACAGACAAATGACATAGACCAAGTTCTTCCAGGATGAAAGTAGTAGATGCCATTTATTGCCACAAGTGCATTTTTATACAGTTTTACCAATTCATGTGTCTCTTCACTATTGGTTACAAGTTACAGCAGTAACATCTCATTGGCTAATTTTGCTATCATCAGTGTTACTCTTCTACTCCCTTCCCTCTCACGGGTACATCCCTTCTCTCTCACGGGTACACCTTAAAATCTCCAGATACTCCTTTACTCCCATCTTTCTCACGGGTAGGCCTTAATATCTTCAAGGCTGATCCCTGTTCCCACGCCCTCCGTCAGGGAATCCAGGGACCCACCATAGTCCCCCACAGGGATGCACTGGAGGACCTTGGCTACGTACTCAGAATCACAAATCAGATTCAGATGTTCCTCCTTAAAAAGCTCTAAGGAAGCTAAAGCTGTGCCAAGTTCTACTAATTGAGTTGAACCATCAATAATTTTAACGGAATGATGCCAATCGTTATCTTCACGCCAGACCACTACAGCTTTATGAGACTTCCCTGAACCATCAACAAAACTGTGTGAGCATGTGGGATCGGACCAAATCCAATTATGGTCTGTGGCCAGATGTCAAAGACATGCAGATTCTGTAGCAATTTACATTTAGGCATGCCAAAAGCTGTGCTGTTAAAAAAATCAGCCTGTGCAATTTCCAAGGACATAGATTGCGAATAAAAAAAATCAAAATCAGATTTCACAGATGGTACATATATGACAGATGGGTCATGGCCTCTTAAAACCTGAATCCGCTCTCTGCCTTTTTTGGTCAGAGCAATAATCAATTATAGAGGCTGAGTAATAGTTTTACAGAAAGAGTGTGGGGGGAAATCCATTCCAAATATATCAATCTGTTTGCTTTCTCATCATATTGTCCCACAATAGTCACAGGTTGTTTCTATGTTGTAGCTATAAATAGACAAATATTCAAGTCCAATCGAATGCAGTCAGCCTGTAAGGTTGTCATAAACTTGTTAATCAAACTCTCTCACTCCATTTTTGCTTTCATGTTTATTGGATATTGCTTTTCCTTACTGGCTCGAAGTCCTATTTCAGTTCTATCAGTGTAGTGTTGGCTTTACTGAAACATTGGCTGCCAATACTAACGGAAATACAGCATTCGAAATTTCCTTGGTGATTTCTCACTTGTAGCAAGCACATCTGCACCATCCAAGCAGCTTCTTGGAGGACATGCAGCTAAACAGAACTCTCAGAAAATGTTATTTGAGCTTACAATTTACTTAACAAATATTGACCTAAGAGAGGTATAGGGCTTTCTGGCAAATACGAGAATTCAGTTATTAAAACTTTGTTCCAAATTTGGCATTCCACTGGTTTCAAAAAACGGCCTTCCTTTCTTTCTCTCCCATGACCTCGAAAACTAGCACGGTAAATTTACTAAGAAGTCTCTTAGAACTCGTTACTACAGGATAAGTCTATTAAAAAAAATTGTGGTTTAATTTCCCAGCTTCATTAGAACTATGGATCCACTGGCGATGCCTTTAGATTCCCTCAGTCTCCTTCATTCAGTGTGACAGCTCTAACAGCACTATCGCTGTGGCGGGGGGGACAAAGCCCCCCCTTTTGCCGCTTTGAGCATGTGTGATTCACACTTCTTGGTATTTATTACATATACCTATTGCATGTTCGTTTGTTTCTACCACTTAGTCAATGCATGATACATAAACTATTTCCATAACCCCGCCCTTTGCCGGCAGTCCATCTGTGGTCTCTGGTGCTCCCGGTGTCGGCTTCTTGACTTAATTTCTTGAGCGTGCATTTTGTTATTTTGTGCTGCTACTCAGCAAAAGTCCCGCAGCTCTTTCTTCATCTAGTGGAACATTCCGCTTTCCCAGCTTGCAAGCCAAGGACACCCCGCTTTGCCTCGTGCCCGGTCTCTGTAGAGCTCTCTGAGGTTTCTGTTATATTATATATATTATAATAGAATATATTATATATCCCTTGTTACGCTGTGCTTAGGGGTTTCTAAAAGATGTTTGTGCCTCCGATCAGGCTGGAAGAGGACACGGCAGTCCCCGTGCAGGCGCCACCTGCCTGGGCTGGTTTGTGTGCGTGCCCCACGGCAGCGGCACCGGCTGCGGCCGCTGTGCGGACACCCGTGTCCCCGGCGCTGTCCCCTCCCGGGGCCTCTGCCCGGCTGCGGCCCTGCCCGCTGCCCCGCCGGCCTTGGCCCCGGCTGCCCCGGCCCGGGGCCCTCGGGCTGGGCCGGGAAGGGCCGCAGGGCCCGGCTGGGGGGGCTCTGGGGGCCGCCCCCCAACGCCCCCGTCCTGCTCCGGCGCCCACTCGAGGCTGCGGCGAGGGCGGGGCCGAGTCGCTCGTGTCGGCCGGGGGCGCCCGGTGCTGCACGAAGCCACTGCCGGGGGGCGCTGCCCGGGGGGCCAGGCCGGGACACGGACACGCACCCTGGCCCGGGGGGGGCAGCGCGGGGTGGGGCACCGGGGAGCGGGGCCCGGGGACCCGCGGGCCGCACGGCCCGGGCCCGGCGCGGGGAGCGGAGCCGCCCCGGCCCACGCCGCCCCCTCCCCGTGCTCTCCATGGGCCGCCGCTTCCCGGCCCGGGGCTGAGGGGCCGATTCCGGCCGCTCCCTGACAGGCCGAGCCCTGCAGCGGCGCTGACCAATCCCCGCCGAGGGCCTGCGCCGCTGCCGGCGCTCATTGGCCGGCGCTGGGCCGCGGGGCGGGCCGCGGGCGCTGCTTTGAGCCCGGCGGCAGCGCCGGTTCGGCCGCCCTGAGGAACCCGGGACCGGCCCCGGCGCCGCCGTGTCCGTGGGCCGGGGCCGGGGCCCCCGCGAGGGCGCAGCACAGCCCTGGGGAGCGGGGCCGGGCTGCGGCCTGAGCTGGCCCGGGCACCCCTGGGCAGGCACCCGGCTGCCGAGCGCACCGTGACCCCCCGCGGCGCTTGCGGTGACCGAACCGGTGCCGGCATCGTCAGTAATTAATTGCCTTTGGATTATTAGATCTGATATTAACTTTCGCTCGGTGAGGTTCGATTATTTCATTCCGTAGCATTTCACAATTCCCTGCACTGATGTTATTCTTATCCAATTAATCCGTCGTCCCACGTTGTTGATTGTTTTCGTTTATCGTCACCGTTGTTTACTACTCTAATTCTTTGTTCTCAGTCGAGAGGGAAGTCTTAGTTAATTACTGTTCATCATGCACACGTTCAATAGGATGGTTCTGTTCCCCACCTGGAGCTTGTTCTCAGGTAAGTAAGTGTTTATTAATGTGACCTTCTGTGGAAGAATTACTGAGAGGGCGAGTTATTGGAACTAAATACCAAGGATACACTTACTGAGAACAAAGCTACATCCACACCTTCAGCATCAAAGGCAGCTGTGCAGGGTTGAAGAAATCTGTTCTCTGTGATTCCACCCCACAGCCCCGGCCTGCGTTCTCCATTGGTGGCGCCTGAGGAAGCTCAGTGTGGGATCAGATAAAAGACATGGGGGTCGGAGTGAGGTGAAGGTGTCGTGGCTGGGCCTGTTGTAACAACGCACGGGTGCTGTCACCAGATGGTGGAGCTGCTGTCAGGTTTGCAGATGAGGTACAGCTGCTGTCCATTAAAAAGGATAACTGTTAATTTCTGTCTGAAAATGCTAGTTACTGAACCAGAAATTTGTCCAATGGATAAAGGTTGCTCATTATAATCTCATTATAATCCCAACACACATCTCCATCTCCAAAAGCACCCACCCCCAACACACCTTGAAGCATGTGCAGGGAGGTTTTTACCTTAACAATGGAAGCGAGGATTTCTAAACCAATCCATAACAAAGGTATGTATGACTTGAGTCACTCAAGCTCCACCTAAACGTAGCAAGTAGTATAAAATTCCCTAAGAATAGAGGAAGGGTGGGGGAAGGCACCATCACAGAGAAGTTAAGGGAACAGCATAAAGAACTTGTGGGAGCAGTTGATAGGCTGAGCCTGGGATCGGATAGGCCGAGCCCATCTTCCCTGCCCTCAGGAGGATGCTCTTGAGTAAGATTTGTGCACTTAGTTATACCAAGTTTGGACTTCGAGCTTGTATTTTGGAATCACATTAACAGCATTTTATAGTCATCTCAGAATTTATATATATATGTATGGTACCAATACTTATTTCTTGCAACTAACATCTGATTTCAACTAAAGCGTATTTTTGCATCTCAAGTGTGTTTTTGCAGACAGTGTATTTAATAGCATCTCAAAGAATTTGCACCCGTTGCTTTAATAAACCTCATTATCTGTAGATCTAGTCGTGAGAATTTCTCATTGATTGTGACCACACCTATAGTATATATTATGCTATTTGTGGATCTGTGCAGCATGAAGATTCAATGATCATGACTGGCCTGCTCTAACTGTGCGAAATCAATGTTAATGTGCCCAGACCTATAGTAGATATTATACTATTTGTGAATCGGTGCGCCAGACTGGCCGTTGAGCACAATTAGACTTCTAGTGCTGACCTCAGGTTATTTGACCAGCCACCTCGCTGAACTTCTGCTAAATTAATTATCTGAATGCAAAACCTTTACCCCGTAGATGTTAATTAATGCCAGTGAAAATTAATCTGTATGACTCTACTGCCAATTATCCATTTGTATCCTAATTACAGGTTCTGAAATGATTCCTCATATGCCTTATCCGTGGGTTGGTGTATGTGCTCATCGTTCTGCCAACAATTAACAGAGAGCCACAGATTAACAGTCAGCCTGAGCATGGCCCCCCGAGAGTTCCGTGAAACACCCGCCCCACCCGCGCCCCCTTTCTTTCTTACTATGGTGTCTTTAGCTCTCGATTCATTTATTCGTATTCTTTGTCCTTCTTTTCGTTTACCTTTTTTATCTCTTTTGCTCACTGCCTCGAGCCCGCACTCCCACCCCTCAAAGTACCAAAAACCACCCCAAACCCCAAACGCCCCCTGCACTGCAATCCCGGGAGCCGTCGAGCACCCAGACCCAGCGAGGCCGCCCGGGCCCAAAGCCTCTGGGGCCGCGAACTCGTACCAGGAGCCGGGCGGGTGGCGCTGGGGCCGCCGCCTCCACACGGTCCCCACCAGCCGGGGGAACAACCCCCGGGCGGCGGAGCCGGCGGGGGGGCCGGGGCAGGGGGGCCGGGGCGGCCACCAGGTCGCGGCACAGACGTGTGTGCGCGTGAGGGCGTTTGGGATGGAAAAACAAACCCCGACAGAAAATTGTTCTCCCTTTCTTCCTGTCGAAACCAACGAGAATAAAGGAACTCTTGCACGAGACGGAACATTTACACTCTGAAATCTCAGAAATGTTGTCGCTAAAGCTGCGAGTCCATTACCGGAGTGCAAAAACCACCAAATAGCGCTCACAGATGAGATATTGTTTTCTCACAGAGTTGAGCAAGTCTGGATGCTGGATTAAACCAGCACACCCAAAAGGAATTTGCCGGGGATTCTTAGATTTCAAAAGGAACCAAAACTCATCTCATACAAAGCTTCACCTCCCTAACGTGTATTCACAACATCGTGCTGAAGCACGCACTGTAACTTCCCTGTGTCCCGTTGTTATTTCTGTGCAGGCGCTAAGTCTCTGGTCTCTGGTGGTGGTTTGGGGGTGAAAGCCCCTGACTCCCATTGTCCATACTCAGTATTGAGTCATCTCAGGACATCATTCTGCTGACCAGTCTTGGTGATGTTTCAAGAAATATCCAGGATATCCTCCAAGTAGCTCTAAGACTGCTGTTATCAAACTCCAGTCACATTTTGAGCTGATGAGAGAGCTTCTCATCCTTGTGGCATCTCGCATGTTTCTTTGGTCGACTCATTCTCAAGACCTAAACAAAATTTCATTGTTACTCAAGTCTTAGCAGCTGCTCTGCATTTAGGCTCCAAGTAGATGCTATTTAGACAAAACCCATAGAGAAGGTTCCAATCTTTGTAAGGCATTAGGCATGTCATCTTGAAAAGAGGTTTTAAACTAAAGCAGGGAGTGAAAATAAATCACCCACCCCCCGGCCAGGAGAAGCGGGACAGGGCGGCCCTCGGATCAGATTCGCTTCAATCTCGAAAACGCAGGGCAGTAAAAAACAAGTGCTGGCCGCTCCGCCCCGCTCCCGCCACCGTCGCTGCCCCCGGGCACGGCGAGGGGACCCCGCGGGCGGCCCCGGCAGCGCCGCGTCCCCCCCGCCCCGCCCGAGGTCGCCGCCTCCGCCGCTTCTCTCGGCCGGACGCGCTGCCCGGTGCCGGGACCGCCGCGTCCCCGCCGCCACCACCCGCCTCTCCCCGCACTGCGCCCGCCCCCACGGCGGTCCGCTGTCACCGACGGGGAGGGCGGACGAGGACGGCGCGACCCCGAGGCAAAGAAGCGTCCTCGGGCAGCGCTGGCGGCAGCGGTGGGACCGACCCCCGCCGGCCGAGGCCGCTCAGCCCGGAGGAGGAGGTCGTGAGCAGCCGCGACGGGGCGGCAGGTGCGAGCGGCGAGAGCAGAGGCCTCCGGACACGGGGGGGCGGCTCCCCCGAGGGACCCACCCGGCACCTCTTTGCTGTCGCGGAGCAGCTCGCTCGGCAGAGCAGCCCCGCACGGAAAGGGCTCCGGGCGTTCGGGGCTGGTGCGCGGCGGCGGCTCCGCTCCCCCCGCAGCTGCCCCCGAGGGACCGCGGACGGGAGGGCTCCGCCGCCGATGCCGCCTTTGGTGGGTCGTGTCCGCGGCAGCGGCCGGCCCGGCTGTGCTCGCGGGTTCGGTGCCGGGCTGCTGAGGGAAACCCCGGCTGGTGGCGGCGGGTGTTCGGGCGCGGCCCCGCGGGCGGAGGCTCTTCCGAGGGCGGCAGCGGGGGAGGCGCCTCCGGGACGCCCGCGGGTCGTTTCCGTCGCCCCAGGGCCAGGTACCCCGCGTCCGCGCTTCCGCGGCCCCTCCGTCGGCGAGCCCGGGGGCCGGAGGCCGTGAAGCCGGGCGGAGCATGAAAGACTCGGGCGGCTCGATGCGGGTGGCACCGGGCGGCACCGCGCCGTGCTGCCGCTCCTGCCTGCGGGGCCGGGCTCATCCGCGTCGCCCCCTCGTCCTTCCCTCCCCCTCCCCCCGTCCGCCGTCGGGTTGCTTGGGAACGCAGCCCAGAGCGGGCGGTAAACTCCAGCAAGGGCTGAATACCGGCACGGGACCGATCGCCAACACGGACCGCAAGGGAAAGCTGAGAAGGACTTCGAAGAGAGCGCTCAAGAGGCCGTGAAACCGGGAAAGGCAAACGGGTGAGCGGGGGGTCCCGCGCAGTCCGCCCGGACGGGGCGACCCGGCGCGGTGCGGTTGGTGGCGGGTCCGGCGGGTCCCGCCTCCGCCTCCCCCGCCCCGGGCACCTCCCGCGGGGCCGGGCGGGCGCGGGGACCGTCCCTCGGCCGCGGCCGAACGCGTTTCCCCCCGGCGGTGCCGGGCCCGGCCCTGGGGCAGCGGGGAAGGCCCCGTGTTGTCCCAAACCCAGGGGTCTTTCCCGGGCTGCGACTGAGCCCAGTTTTACACACAAAGACGAGATGTCCTTCATTGCAGAGTCGTGCACGTCTGCATGCTGGAACAAAGCCGGCACGCCAGCAGGAAGAGGAACAGCCATTATAGACAAAATCTCATCACTACATTCACACCCTCGGGCCAGTCCTAAAGAGCCAATTGGCGACACATTTGCATATCGGTGACACAACCATTTTAGCACTAGGCAGGCTCCCTGAGGAGGGGTCTCAGGCTGGGCTTGGCTCTTCCCTCCTGGGGATGTCATGTTTAGTATAATAATGAGTGTATAATGAGCAAAGTTCTGCTAAAGGACGCTGTACACATCAGTCTCAAGATAGATGTTAAAGAAGACTCAACTAACTGTGCACGTGCCAGAAGGTATAAGCTGCAAGAACTCCTGATCAAGGGTACTTCAAATCGTTCTTCTCTTTCTTAAAAGACTAGACTGACCAGAAACTCTTCCACCTATTTACATATCCTTGGGTTAGGAATTGCTACCAGGATTCATTCTTTTAAGTGCTAATGACTCCATAACAACCACAGTCAAAAAACCTTCAGAAAAACAATCTGAAACAACCTGAACAACCTGAACCTTTCTAAACCAAAAACCTAAACCAAACTAACATGCTAACTAACCAAACCGAAAGAACCTTCCTTAAACAGCATAGACCAAACAACCTAAGAAAAAAAAAGAAAAAACAGCCTACACAAAACAACACAAATCAACCTTCACAAAATGACATAAAACAGCCTAAAGCCAGCAACCTAAACTAAGGAACCTAAACTAAGGAACCTAAACCGAGCTAACCCAACAAACCTATGAGGCACGGAAATGACCTTACAACCTGCGAGGCTGTGAAGAGATATGTTTATTTAGAATGCTGGACACATGGGGGAATAATTCCGCCTAAGACCTGTGTAAATTTCCAGTAGCTGTGAGCTTGGTTAAATGCTGTAAAGTGTTACATATTCATGAAAGTGCTAGGAACGCCTATACATATTCATAACCTGTCCCCTAGAAGGCGGTTCTTATTACAATGAGTTCCAGGAAATCATTTCCGTAGTCTCCACCTCCGGCCCCTCCTGGTTACGCTTGCGCAGTGGTCATGAACCCGGGTCTTCTTCGTGAACCGGGGTCTTCTTTGCTGTACACGTTCACCTCTGGCCTGGTGTGCTGAGCTGTCTGGGACTCAAACTGATGAGTTGGTTAGAACTGGCGTATCTCCTGTCCTGTGCCCAAGCTTCTGTTATCTAGTTCACCCAAAGATGCACCAAGGATGCACCCAAGGTTTTTTATCTTTGCAAGGCCTGTGAAGTCGTCAGCAACCTCCCGTTTCTCATACGATAGGTTACACAAAGCTAAGCAAGGCTAGGCAATTGTGATGTGGGTTAAGGGTTAGCTCTCTAAGTGTTAGCTCCTCTACTCTTTAAGTGTTAGTTCTTTAAGTGTTAGTTAATTCCCTGTATCACCTAAACCAACCAGCCTAAGAAAAGTAACCTAGACCAAACATCACCAACCTTCAACAACAGAAACCAACCAACCTTAGATGACCTACAAACACACACCCTACAAACAACATAGAAATCACCTATAAACAAATTCAGCATGAAACAAACAACTGAAAATTCACCCCTCAAACAACCAGCCTAAAGAAAAACCCACCTGAAAACAACTAATATATACCGAGCTAAAACAAACAACTGAAATGAACATTCAAACAGGGTAGAAATAAAGAAGGTAGAAACACAAAAGCTGACTCAAAAGAAAGTAGAAACAAAGCAGCTACAAACTAAGAAGATACAAAGAAACCAGAACCAAAGAAGCTAGAAACAAACTACTTACAAACAACCTAAAAAAGCATAAAAAAAGCATCCAAAACCAACTGACTCTAAACAATGGACCTCAAGCAACCAGCCAGCCTCAGACAACCTAAACCAAATGACCTAAGCCAACCTCAAACAAATAACCTCAACCAACCTAAACCAAAGCAGTTGGAACCAACCAACCTGAAAGAGCCAATGTGTAGCAACCAAACTAAACCAACCAATGTGAAACAATCTACAAAGAACTTACCAATAATGCGAATGGCAAAGGAGGCGTCAGGGACACTCAGCAGCTGTGCCCAGCGCCTGGCCACCAAGGGCAGGGACAGTGCCCAGGAGGCCCAGGGACCCGTGGGGACAGCACCCCAGGGGCTCCTCCAAAGGGTGCTGGGGAGCAGGGAGGTGGGGGGGCTGCACCTGGGGGCCCTGTCACCCCCATGTCACAGGGCCACCACCCGGCATCGCAGCAGTCACAAGGCCCCGGGACAGGAGAAACTGCAGCGTCCTCCCATGCCCACGGCCAGAGCTGGCCTGGGGCAGCCCCAGGACATCCCAGAGAAGCCCTGGAGGAGCCAGTGGCATCACTTGGTGGGGCCAAAGGACCAAGGGCAGAGGCTGGAGCAGGCTGCTGGAACTTCTCTGTTGCGAGGCTCATCTCACGGATGGAAGCCCTTTTCAGCTGGACAGCAGAGGCAGAGGCAATGACTTCTTGAGGAGCGCTGCAGAGCTCGCTGTCTTCATCCACTGCAGAGCCCGTGGCAGCAGCCATAAGCAATAGGATGCAGAGATGTTGCAAGGGGTCCCAGTGCTCTGGTGCCCGCGGGGTCCTCACAGGCCTGGGAAGGAGTCTTGCCCAGAAGGTTGATCAGGCCATGGGCACTCTTGGAAGCCCCTGAGATGGCTCCAGGTCAAGGGAGAATAGAGCTTGGGAATCTCCTGGGAGGCATGACCAGCTGGTAGGACGAGGAGCCAGGTCTTGCTCACATGCTCAGCGAACAGTCAATAGCCGATGGCCAGCGCTGGGATCAGGAAGGAATTTTCCCCCAGGGCAGATTGGCGCTGGTCCCTGGGGGCTTTTTTCCTTCCTCTGCAGCACTGAGCAGGACCGCTTGTCAGGGCTCCTCTGGTCTCTCTGGGCTCGGTTCCTGCCTGCTGCTCCAGCACCACCGAGATGGCCTCTCGGGCCCTGCAGCTGGGGCAGGAAGGCTTTTGTCCCCCATGTCGGCCAGCAAGTGTCTCTGGGGGTTTTGGCTTCCTCAGCAGCACCAAGCACGGCCCCTTGCCAGGGCTGCTTTGGGCTGTTTTGGCTGCCGGCTGCTGCTCCTGCTCCACGAAGGGCCCTCGTGCCCCGCACAACCTGCCTAAAACAAAACAACCAATGTCAAACAAAAAAACCTGCCCAAACCAAAGAACTTATAGCCAACCTTCCTATAACAAACCACCTAAACAACCCTAAACCAAACTAAACCAGAAACCTAAACCGACCCAACCCATCTTAAAAAAGAAAACCTAAAAACACTACATAAAACCACCTAAAAACAACTAAACCAACCTACACCAACCAACCTAAAGCAACCTAAACAGAAACACTTAAACCAACTGAAACAGTGTAACCCAAACCTCCCTAGACCAACCTATCCAAAAACATGTACATACACCAACCTACCTGAACCACCTCCCAAAAAGAACCGACCTCAAATAACCAGCCTCAAACAAACTCAGCAACCTATATCTAAGGAGCAAATCACCCTAAACCAAATATACCCATGTTGGTGGTGGCAACCATATATCTATGTGCGTATATATTTATTTTAGATCACAGAATCACAGAACAGTTCGGGTTGAAGGGCCCTTCCCAGCTCCCCCAGTGCCCCCCCTGCCCTGAGCAGGGACATCTGCACCAGCTCAGGTTGCTCAGAGCCCCGTCCAGCCCGGCCTGGGATGTCTCCAGGGGCTCAGGGACTCACGCTGTGACTTTGGGCAGGTTCAGGACTCTGCCCCAGGGCTGAAGTGACTTGTGAACTGGCAGCTCCTCCGAGGGCAGGAGGGGCTGTGCTCAAAGGGAGTTTGCTGTGACGAGAACTCCAAACACGTTTGTTGTGTGCAGGGGCTTGAAAAAACTCAACCAGGTACCGGTTGTGAGGCCAGGAGGAAAAAATGCCGAGAGACAATGGCGAAAAGATGGAAACACTCGCAACCGTTTTCTTTTGTGTTAACTTGCTGCAGAAATCAGTGACCCAAGAGAGAAGGATTGCGTGAAGAAGTAGTTGTAAAATCTGTGTCTAAGTGGCCCAGTTACAAGAGAAATCCTGGAACGGAAAGCTTAAAGAGCAGAACCTGTTCCACAGCAAGGGCAGGTTGATGTGTGTGCCTGAGGCACTGGGGCGGCTTTTGCCTCGCTGCCGTTTGCCTGCAGCTCTCCCCGAGCTCCTGCAGCTGTGACAGGCCCGGGACGGCTGGGGATGAGCTGCTGCCCCTCCAGGGGCGATGGGTCGTGTTGGAGAGACGGGTTGACCCGGGCAGCCCTTCCAGCCCCTGAGGACACAGCAGCTTCCTCAGCCCCACTGGCAGGAATTGACCCCGACCTGCCCAAAAGTGGAGCTGGGGGTGAAGAGTAAAACGGGGCTGGGGGAAGGGGGGGCTGAAGGGGCAGCTGAAGGGAACGCAGCTCAGATGGGGGCAGCGAAGAGGAGCTGTGGGAGCTGGAAGAGTCCAACAGGTAAAATGGTGCAAGGGATGGGGAGAGCGACAGCGAGAGCAGTGGGGTGAGGGGGGATAACAAACCACGGCTGCCAGGAGGGGATGAACAATAAGAGACTGAAACAGACTAACCCCAGACAAAATCATCAGTGGAAAGCATTTATGTATTTATTATAGAAATAGCAAATATATAAAGATTAAATATGATACAAATATCAAATAAGAAAATACATTAAATCCAGAAAAAAAGTGTGAAAAAGTTTATATAAGATTATGGAAAGATTAAATATGATACAGAGATCAAATATCAAAATATATTCACTCCAGACAAAAAATCATGGGGGAAATTTATATACTTATTATATAAATAGCAAATGTGATATAAAGATTAAATCTGATATAAAGATCAAATAATAAAATAGTTTAACTCCAGACAAAAACTAGTGGGATAAAGTTTCTATATTGTTATATAAATATTAAATATTATATAAAGCTCAAATATTAATCAAATATGCTATAAAGATAAAAAATTAAAATATATTGACTCCAGACAAAAAATAGTGCAAAAGTTTATATACTTTGATAGAAATAATAAATATTATATAAAGACTAAACAGGATATAAAAATCAAATTAGAAAATATATTATCCAGAAAAAAATTGAGGGAAAAAGTTTATATTCTTATAGCATACACATTAAATATTATAGAAAGCTCAAATATGATATTAAGATCAAATACTAATCAAATATGATCTAATGATCTAATGTTAAAATATATTAGCTCCAGACAAAATTTGTCGTAAAAAGTCTATATAGTTAATGTATAAATATTAAATATAATGCTCAAATATTAATCAAATATTATTTAAAGATCAATTATCAAAATATATTAACTCCAAATGAAAATTAGTGGAAGAAAGTTTGTATACTTATTACAGAAATATTAAATATATAAATATTATATACATATTTTAAAATATTTTTGATATAAAACCTTTTGGTGAGTGTAGTTTTAACGCCAAGAACATTGAGTTTTCAGCTCAGCACAGACACGCCAGCATCACACAGACACACACTCCGTCCTCCTGACGCTCCCCCTTTCCATATTGATCACCATTAATGAGGTCACCCCTCAGTCTCCTCTTCTCCAGCTCCAGAGCCCCAGCTCCTCAGCCTTTCCTCACACGGGAGATGCTCCACTCCCTTCAGCATCTTCGTGGCTGCGCTGGACTCTCTCCAGCAGTTCCCTGTCCTTCTGGACCTGAGGGGCCCAGAACTGGACACAATATTCCAGATGTGGCCTCACCAGGGCAGAGTAGAGGGGCAGGAGAACCTGTCATGATCTTGCACAATAATGCCCCAAAACTTTGTAATTTTGCCAAAAAGAAATCGCAAATCTTCCAAAATCTTGCAAATAAATTTGTAATTTGACAAAAAAATGTGCAAATCTTGCCTCAAAATACTAATTGCCCCCCCAAAATTGCAAATCTTGCCCCAAACGTTTGCAATTTTGCCCCCAAATCTTGACAAGAAAATTGGTAACTTTGCCCAAACTTGGCAAACCTCGCAAAAACCCTTACAACCTTTTTGGGGGAAACACTGATTTTTTGACCCAGTTTTGTGGGGCAGGACTCATTTTTTTGGGGGAAACACATTTTTTTTGAGAGAGAAAAGTGCAATTTTTGGGGGAAAACCTCAATTTTGGGGCCATATTTGGGGAGAAACACCCATTTTTGGACCCATTTTTGTGGGGTGCACACATTATTTTGGAGGAAAACACTCAATTTTGGTGGGAAAAAACAATTTTTTGGCCCACATTTTGCAGGGAAACACCATTTTTTGGACACATTTTTGGAATGAAACACCCAGTTTTAGTCCCTTTTTTTGTGGGGTAGCACCCATTTTTGAGGGAAAAAGACCATTTTTTTGGAGGGAATACACATTTTTTGGGGAAAAAAACAGTATTTGAGGTCCATTTTTTGGGGAAAAAACATTTTTGGGCCCATTTTTTAAGGCAAAGTACTCAATTTGAGGGAAAAACAATTTTTAATACCTTTTTTTTGAGGAAACACACAGTTTTTTGGGAAAAAAAAACAATTTTAGGCCTATTTTTTGGGGGGGAAAACACCCATTTTGGGGGGCATTTTTTAGTTTGTGCACCCATTGTTTGGGGGTAACACCCAATTTTGTTTGGGGAAAAAACAATTTTCGGGCTCATTTTGCGAGGGGTAGCGCCCAATTTTGGGCCTATTTTTGCGGGGAGATGGGGCACCCAAGTGCACCCATGGGGAACCCAGGGGCACCCCAAAATTTCTCCTGGGTGCCCAAGAACACCTGCAACACCCCAACAACCCCATGGGCACCCCAAGGGTCCCATGAGCACCCCAAAACCCCAAGGGCACCCCAACCCTCCCTGAGCACCCGTGAGCACCCTAAGAACACCCCAGGTGCACCCCAAAATCCCAGGGGTGCCCTGGGACATTTAAAGTTGGTTGGTTTAGGTTTTTTATGCTGATCAGCTTAGGCTGGCTTAGGCTGGTTTAGGTTGGCTTAGGTTGGCTTAGGTTGTTTCATTCCTGTTGTTTCATTTCAGCTGTTTAATGCTGGTCGGTTTAGGTTGTTAGGCTGGTTGGTTTATGTTAGTTTAGTTTGGTTGGTTTAACTTGGTCATTTTAGGTTGTTTAGATTTTTTTAGTTTGGTTGGTTTATGCTGAGACAATTTGGTTTAAGAGTTGGTTTAGGTCGGTTGGTTTAGGTTGGTTGGTTGATGTTGGTTCATGTCATTTGCTTTAAGCTGGTTTAGGTAGCACAGTGCAGATTGGTTTAGTTCATTTGGTTTTGCTTTGTTTAGGTCATTTGGTTTAGGCAGTTTATGCTGGTTTAGGTTGGTTGTTTTAGGGCGGTTTTGTGTAGGTGGAACCTCCTGTGTTCCAGTTTACACCCATTGCCCCTTTTCCTATCATTGGTTGTCACCGAGAAGAGCCTGGCTCCATCCTCCTGACACTCCCCCTTTCCATATTGATCACCATTAATGAGGTCACCCCTCAGTCCCCTCTTCTCCAGCTCAAGAGCCCCAGCTCCTCAGCCTTTCCTCACGCGGGAGATGCTCCACTCCCTTCAGCATCTTCGTGGCTGCGCTGGACTCTCTGCAGCAGTTCCCTGTCCTTCTGGACCTGAGGGGCCCAGAACTGGACACAATATTCCAGATGTGGCCTCACCAGGGCAGAGTAGAGGGGCAGGAGAACCTCTCTGACCTACTGACCACCCCCCTTCTAATCCACCCCAGGTCCCATTGGCCTTCCTGGCCACAAGGGCCCAGTGCTGGTTCATGCTCATCCTGCTGTCCCCAGGACCCCCAGGTCCCTTTCCCCTGCACTGCTCTCCAACAGGTCGTTCCCCAACCTATACTGGAACCTGGGGTTGTTCTTGCCCAGATGAAAGACTCTGCACTTGCCCTTGTTATATTTCGTTAAATTTTTCCCCACCCAACTCTCCAGCCTGTCCAGGTCTCCGGATGGCAGCACAGCCTTCCAGTATCAGCCACCCCTCCCAGCTTGGTGTCATAAGCAAACTTGCTGATAGTACACTCAATTCCCTCATCCAAGTCATTGATGAATTTATTGAATAATACTGGCCCCAGAACCGACCCTTGAGGGACTCCACTAGACACAGGCCTCCAACTGGACTCTGCCCCATTGACCACGACTCTCTGGCTTCTTTCCTTCAGCCAGTTCACAGTCCACCTCACTACCCGATCGTCCAGACCACAGTTCCTCAGTTTAGCTGCGAGGATGGTGTGGGAGACGGTGTCAGATGCTTTACTGAATTCAAGATAGACCACATCCACCGCTCTGCCATCATCTACCCACCTGGTTATGTCCTCATAAAAGGCTATGAAGTTGGTAAAGCACGACTTTTCCTTGGTGAAGCCATGCTGACTGCCCCTGATGACCCTCTTATCCTTGATATGTCTTAAGATGGCACCAAGGATAAGGTGTTCCATCACTTTCCCAGGGATGGAGGTGAGGCTGACCAGTCTATTGTTACCCGCGTCCTCCTTCTTGCCCTTTTTGAAGACCGGAGTGACATTTGCTTTCCTCCAGTCCTCAGGCACTTCTCCCGTTTCCCAAGAATTGGCAAAGATGATGGAGAGTGGTCCAGCAATGACTTCAGCCAGCTCCCTCAGCACCCGCGGGTGCATCCCATCTGGACCCATGGATTTATGGATGTCCAGATTGCTTAATTGCTCCCTAACCCAGTCCTCATCAACCAAGGCAAACTCCTCCATTGTCCTGCCTTCCTCTGGGGCCTCGGGTACATGGCTCCTCAGGACAGCCTCTGGCAGAGTAGACAGAGACAAAGAAGGCATTCAGTAATTCTGCCTTCTCTGTATCTTCTGTCACCAGGGCACCCACCCCATTCATCAGTGGGCCTACATTGCCTCTGCTGTTAGTTTTACCAGCCATGTATTTGAAGAAGCTCTTTCTGTTGTCCTTGACCCCTCTCACCAGGTTTAACTCTAAGGAGGCCTCAGCTTTCCTAGTTGCCTCCCTACATCCTTTAACAACAGCCTTATATTCTTCCCAAGTGGCCAGCCCCTCCTTCCGTGATCTGTAAACTCTCCTCTTCCACTTGAGCTTACCCAGCAGTTCCCTGTTTAACCACGCAGGTCTCCTGGCTCCCTTCCTTGACTCCCTATGTGTTGGGATGCTCTGATCTTGAGCTTGGTAGAAGCAGTCCCTGAATGCTAACCAACTATCTTGGGCCCCTTTGCCTGCAAGCAGCCTTGCCCATGGGATTGCCCCAGCAGTTGTTTGAAAAGGCCAAAGTTGGCCCTGCTGAAGTCCAGGGTTGCAATTCTGCTCGGTATTCTGCTCCCACCACAGGAGATTCTGAACTCCACCATCTCATGGTCGCTGCAACCAAAGTAGCCCTCCACCTTTACTGCTTCAACCAGACCCTCCTTGTTAGTGAGGACGAGATCCAGCAGCGCACCTCTCCTAGTCGGCTCCTCCACCATTTGCATCAGAAAGTTGTCATCAATGCACTGGAGGAACCTCCTAGACTGAGGCTGGCTGGCTGAGTAGTCCTTCCAGCAAACATCAGGGAAGTTAAAATCCCCCATAACAACCAGGGCCTGTGACTGTGAGGCCGCTCTCAGCTGCCTGTAGAGGCCTCATCAACTTCCTCACTCTGATCTGGTGGCCTGTAATAGACACCCACAACAGTATCGCCCCTGCCAGCCTGCCCCTTAATTCTCACCCACAGACTCTCAACTTGCTCCTCATCTGCCCCTGGACAGTACTCGGCACATTATAGTTGCTCTCTCACGTAAAGAGCAACTCCACCACCATGCCTGGCTGGCCTGTCTTTCCTGAGAAGGACATAGCCATCCATGACCACATTCCAGCCATGTGAGCTGGCCCACCATGTCTCTGTAATTGCCTCCAGATCATAATCTCCTGACTGAACACAGGTTTCTAACTCCTCCTGCTTATTCCCCATGCTGCGTGCATCGGTGTACAGGCGTTGCAGGGAGCCAGCTGAGCGAACCGATTTCACCCTAGGGGCATGGGGGGCCTCCCGGTCTTTATCGATTCCAGCGTGCTGCCCCACTGATGCAAGCCCAGCTACAACCCCATCCCGCTTCGAGTCTAGTTTAAAGCCCTCCAAATGAGCTCTGCCAATTCCTGCCCCAGCATCCTTTTGCCGCTGTGAGATAAACCTTTCCCACGTATCACTGTCCAGACTGGTGTCTTATAAAACCAGCCGTTATCAAAGAATCCAAAGCCCTGCCTGTAGCACCAGTCTTGAAGCAAATCATTTACGGACTGAATTTTTCTATTCTATCCCACGTTGTCATCCAAAGATGGAAGGAGTGAAGAGGAAATCACTTGAGCCCCAGACTGTTTCACCATTCGTCCCAAGGCCTTGAAGTCCTTCTTCATTCCCCTCAGACTGTGGGACGCAGCTTCCTCCCCATCTGTCTGGAAGATCAGCAGTGGGTAGTAGTCTGTTGGGTGCACCAGGTTGGGAAGTGCCCTGGTGATGTCCCTGATCCGAGCTCTGGGTAGACTTCAAACTTCCCTATGATGAGCGTCAACTCTGCATATTGGGCCCTCTGTCCCTCTCAGAAGGGAATTGCCTACTACAATTACCCTTCTTTCTTTCTTGTCAGAGGCAGTCTTGAGGCGTGGAGTCAACCGCCTCTTCCTATGCAACCTTGTAGGCGGCCCTTGCACCACGTCCTCCTACCTCTTCTTCAAGATCCAGGGCCTCAGACTTATTACGGAGGGGCACCTGGGGACGCAAAGCAGGTAGGGAGGGGAGTTGCCCATGACGCTGAGCTGGAACTCACTTCCAACCCTCGTCGTCTTTTTTGGTCCCCTGCCTCTGCCCAACAGTGACAGGGCAGGGACTGTCTCAGGTTTTTCCTCTCTGCCCGACAGGGCAGGGGGTCCATCACCTTTTGGGGGGTATGTTCCTGGGGCCTTTCTGCCTGGCCCGCCAGGAGTTACTCCACCAGTCGATCTCCTTTTCACACTCCCTGATGGACCTCAGTGTCTCGACCTCCTCCCTACGTTTCGCGACCATGCCGAGCAGATCTTGCACCTGCTCACACTCACGCGGGTGGGATGCTGCCTCCCTCCCCCGGCAGCAGCAGGCTCTGGCACTCCCTGCAGCCGGACACCTGGACAGCCATGGTTCGGGGCAGTTGCTCCGTCTGAGTAGCCGCAGTCTTTTTGTGACAAGCTCTGTCTGGAGGAGACCATGGTCGGCAGCGGTCTGGGACACTGGCAGTAGGTGAGAGGGTCGAACAAGCGAGGAGTGACAACCTCTGCGCCTTGCTACCCGAGCTACCCCAGCTGCTGCTGCAGCACAGCTGGGTGGGACTCACCCGCGCCACAGGCTGGGTGCCTCTCCCAGCTCACGGTGCGCAGCGACGTCGCTGCCCTCCCTGAGACTTTTTCCAGGCGAGGTGCGGGGGTGTGATCGCCGTCACCGAGGAAATGCCCATGCCACGTCAGCCGCTCTCGCAAGGGCTGCCGGGGGTTCTGGGTCCCGAAACCGAAACCCACCCCCGCGCTTCTCCTTACCTCGAGATCTCGAGATCGCTCTGACGGCTCCGGCCGAGCTGGTTCTGATCAGCTGATCTCGGCGACTGAGTGATTTCCTAAGGGAACGGCAGAAAGGTTGAGGTGTTAATCCAAGTAATGTCTGAAAGCATCATCTAAAAGGAATTCTGATTGCTTTGTTTGCAAAATATTACTTTAGCACTGTGCTTATGCCCAAGAACTCTGAAGAGTTTATTGACTCTCTATGAACTTCCCAGACATATAGTTTTCACTGTCACTATTGTCTTTGAGACTAATATATATTAACAGAATGGACAAAATTGAAAATAAATGCAAATATCTAGCGTTGCAAAGGCTAGGAAATTTAACAGATCTACATGAGAAAGAGGTGGGAGTTGTTCTTTAACTTAATTCAGCACTGACTGATATATTTCCTTTTAAACTGATGGTTTCCATCTCTGCTCCAAAGTGTGTGATGCTCTGGGACTCAGAAGTCCTTTTCCTTAGCCTGCCAGTGATATGCACTGTGACCTTGGTCAAATAGTTTCATTTTGCTTTATATATGTATTTTTAGTGCTTTGACTTTGAAGGACAAAGGTACTGTATGAAAGCAAGGTATTACTATTGCTAACTGGTTCCACTCCACAAGATCAGATAGAACTAAGAAGAAGAGGAAAGTTAGAAAGAAATTCCGTGGTTTAATCTTTCTCTATATCTACTAAGAATAATTGATCAAAATTCCTTCTGCAATGCCTGGTGTAACTCAGTAACAAATGTAGGATGCACTTAAGCATGGGTAGCAGCCAAACCACTGATTTGTAGTTGTTTATTGTGGGGTAACGTATTTCCTAACAAAGGAGAAAAATGGCCAGTGTAAACTTTGGAAGCATATTAGGAGAAAACTAGGAAAATTATATCCCCTCCCCATCAAGAGGCACGACAATTTAATTAGTATTTCTCAAAAAATGGCTTCAAATGTTGATGCAATTTCCCAGGAACATCAGCTATATACATTCCAGATTGTTTCCAGCTACTCTGATTCCGTCAATTCTGTAAGGCTATAAAATATAAATACTGGATTTTAGCCTAATGTTAGAGAAACATATGGGTCATTAACCGTAATTCAGGCCTTGCAGGCTATTATGTTGACTGTCCTGAATAAAAGCAAAAGTGTTTTTCCCTCTAAAAGAGAACTGCTCTGTTTTGGTTTGCAACTTTGGGAGGTCGGAGGCTCTGAGTCTTTTTTTAATGCTAATATGCATGCAGAAGGTAGAAACCAAAGAAATTCACCCATAGAGATCTGTCCTTTGCTTGCTCAGTACACTTTTCAAAAAAGAAATTTGCAATGGAGGTCAGAAACAGTAAAGTCTTTATTTATTACTTGTGCAGTAAACCTCAGGAGCCTGAATCAGGACCAGGTACATAACTGGGATTTGCCATGTGCCCTCCTGACTCTGCTGGAATGAATATGTGTCGGGTTGGGTTTTTTTTCCTTGTGTGACTTTCTTAAGGTTCTGTCAGTCAGGTTCCCCAGGACTCTAGAAAATTTGGTAGGCCTTTCTAAAATCTCTTCTGATAATAAATAGTTCCAGAGATGACTTTTAAGGAGGAATGGCTGCATATTTTATGATATTATGTTGTTTTGTTGTGGTATTGGTTTTTTGTTTGTTTTGGTTTGGTTTTTGTTGATGTTGGTTTTGTTTGTTTGTTTGTTTGTTTGTGGGTGGGTTTTTTTTGGGGGGGGGAGCATTAGGAAATAAGAGCTGTGCTGTAGCTTAGGAAGCTGTTTGTCGTTTTTATTTCCTGAGCAATATCAGTCCTTCAGCTGCCTTTTAAAATATTGGCAGCACATGAGTCTGAGCCACCCTTCTGTTTTCAACAGGATTAGTCTCCCAAGGCATGAATAACTTACAAAAATGACAAAAGTATTTCAAAATTATGTAAGAGAAGGGCATAATAAAACTGTCTCACGCGCTGAAAATATCTTCCCCCTGCCTCTAGGAAGGAAGCTGTCAACAGCATTTAATGCAGCCGCAGTGTCCGTGCAGACGGAGAACCTTGAGGTGCTTTGCCGTTGATGGTTTAGCACAGCACCCGATTTATTGCAACAGGTTTTCTGATGGTCAGCAGGAGTCAGTCAGTGGACACTCTGCCAATGGGGTTGGGGTCTGAGGCTCTGCCCTGTGCCGGCTTTTTTGGTGTGTGTGTTTGTCAGAGCTTTAACTTTCCTTTCCCTTGTCAGGTTTGGGGGAGCTGATGTGCTACTGCCCAGCGGGGGAATATGGTAGCTACTTTTTTCTGTCTCTTCTGTCTTTCTGAGCCTCTCTAGGTACGCAGAATACGAACAGACTGAATGGAAGAAAGAGACACAGCAGGTCTAGGTGCTTGGGTCTTCAACATTTCCTAACACCTGCAGGAGAAATTTCTCCCACAAATCAATGCAGCCTCAAGCTTAGAGACTGCCGTGAAACCATTAGTCTGTAGCAGAAGCTTTGACGGTACTTTTATACTTTGCGCTATCAAAAATTAATACCATACTCCAAATGATGACTGTGCACCACACTCTGAGAGAATGAAGTGATGAGTAGAATAACAGACATGAAGTATCTATTTCCTGATTATTTTTAATAATACTTAAGAGAAAACAAAGCCAATGTAGGTATAATGGGTTTTATCGGTTTTAGTGACTAATTATATATAGAATCATAGAATCATAGAATCATAGAATGTCCTGAGTTGGAAGGGACCCACCAGGATCATCAAGTCCAACTCCTGTCCCTGCACAGGACACCCCACAGGTCACCCCGTGTGTCTGAGGACTTTGTCCACTCTCTTTTGAACACTGTCAGGTTGGGGCCGTGACACCTCCCTGGGGAGCCTGTTCCAGTGTCCAGCACCTCTGGGTGAAGAACCTTTTCCTCATGTCCAGCTGACCCTCCCCTGGCACATCTTCTGCCATTCCCTGGGGTCTGTCACTGTCACAGAGAGAAGAGATCAGGTATCAGCCAGGTAGGTCTGTACTTCAGTAACGTTGTCTTTTCAGTGTAATTTCTTTATTGATGTTAATATTATTTATAAGGGCACTCACACATCTCTGAAAAATTAGTTGGGCCAGCTGAAAAATTAATTTGGGTCAATCTGCCTTCCAAATTACAAAAGTCATAATAGAAGCAATCTAAAGCAGAGGCTTTGCTCACAATTTTGTCTTAAGTGATGGGGTGCCATAAATACTGGTTTTTGCTTCACTAATAAGCAATTAGTAATGCATGGTAGACATGGTCACTTCAGCTGTGAAATGAAGTGTTTCCTTTCATTTAGTTTGTTAGCTTCTGTCAAAACGTGAAGGATTAGGACTCTTCCAAATTCTGGTGCTGACACCTTTAAAAAAACTTGATTGCAAGTTTCATGGTGCATGGAAACACCATCCTCTATAGATGTCTCTTTCAATACTTTGCTCTGCTCTTTTCAAGAACAAAACCAGGTTTTTCATCTCTTGACTGAATGCCTTGACTCAGCCTTTTCAAATCAAAGGGCAGAACTACCTGCCAGTGTGTGTCCCAGGCAACAGTACTAATTTCAGGGATTCTAAACCCTGTAAAGAATAGCCTTACAGCTGAATAGGAAGTAAAAAAATGTGCCGGAAAAAAATTAAGAATCACAGAATCACAGAATCATGGAAAGTTAGGGATTGGAAGGGACCTCAAAAGATCATCTAGTCCAATGCCCCTGCCAGAGCAGGAACACCTAGGTGAGGTTACACAGGAAGGCGTCCAGGCGGGTTTTGAATGTCTCCAGAGACGAAGACTCCACAACCTCCCTGGGCAGCCTGGTCCAGTGTTCCATCATCCTGACTGAGAAGAAGTTTCTTCTCAAATTTAAGTGGGACCTCTTGTGTTCCAGCTTGAACCCATTACCTCTTGTCTTGCTGTTGGTTGTCACCGAGAAGAGCCTGGCTCCATCCTCGTGACACCCACCCTTTATATATTTATAAACATTAATGAGGTCACCCCTCAGTCTCCTCTTCTCCAAGCTAAAGAGACCCAGCTCCCTCAGCCTTTCCTCATAAGGGAGATGCTCCACTCCCTTCAGCATCTTTGTTGCCCTGCGCTGGACTCTCTCCAGCAGTTCCCTATCCTTCTTGAACTGAGGGGCCCAGAACTGGACACAGTATTCCAGATGAGGTCTCACCAGGGTAGAGTAGAGGGGAAGGAGAACCTCTCTCGACCTACTAACCACCCCCCTTCTAATCCACCCCAGGATGCCATTGGCCTTCTTGGCCACAAGGGCTCAGTGCTGGCTCATGGTCATCCTGCTGTCACCAGCACCCCCAGGTCCCTTTCCCCTACACTGCTCTCTAATAGGTCATTCCCCAACCTATACTGGAACCTGGGGTTGTTCCTGCCCAGATGCAAGACTCTACATTTTCCCTTATTATATTTCATTAAATTTTTCCCTGCCCAACTCTCTAGCCTGTCCAGATCTCGCTGGATGGCAGCACAGCCCTCTGGCGTGTCAGCCACTCCTCCCAGCTTGGTGTCATCAGCAAACTTGCTGACAGTACACTCCATTCCCTCATCCATGTCGTTGATGAATATATTGAATAATACTGGTCCCAGTACCGACCCTTGAGGGACTCCACTAGATACAGGCCTCCAACCAGACTCTGCCCCATTGACCACGACTCTCTGGCTTCTTTCCTTCAGCCAGTTTGTGGTCCACTTCACTACCCGATTGTCCAGTCCACACTTCCTCAGTTTAGCCATGAGGATGGTGTGGGAGACGGTGTCAAATGCTTTGCTGAAGTCAAGGTAGACCACATCCACTGCTCTGCCTTCATCAATCCACCTTGTTATGTCTTCATAAAAGGCTATGAGGTTGGTAAAGCATGACTTCCCCTTGGTGAAGCCATGCTGACTGCCCCTGGTGACCCTCTTATCCTTGATATGTCTTAAGATGGCACCAAGGATAAGGTGTTCCATCACTTTCCCAGGGATGGAGGTGAGGCTGACCGGTCTGTAGTTGCCCGGGTCCTCCTTCTTGCCCTTTTTGAAGACCGGAGTGACATTTGCTTTCCTCCAGTCCTCAGGCATTTCTCATGTTTCCCAAGACTTGGCAAAGATGATGGAGAGTGGTCCAGCAATGACTTCAGCCAGCTCCCTCAGCACCCGCGGGTGCATCCCATCTGGACCCATGAATTTATGGATGTTCAGATTGCTTAACTGGTCCCTAACCCAGTCCTCATCAACTGAGGCAAAGAAGAATGTAGCTATTTGTGCAGCATGAGACAACATGCGAGGAAACAAGTTGCTACTCTTGACTTTATGCACCAGCATAAGGTACAGGTTAAAGAAGATAGACATTTTTGCTTACATTTAAAATGCCTAGGGTTTTCAGACATTGTGGTCGTAAGTGTGCTCTTAGTGTCAAGAGAGACAATTACACGGTGATCGATAGATAGTAACCAGGTTATATACACAAAACCATGGGATTCTAGGGAAGAGAATGATTAGGCGCCTCTTTATTAGTGGTATAAAAAACCCCACAAGGTCCCACAACTATTTCATTCTTCCATGTCAGAGTTGTGAGAATTAAACTGGTTGCAGCAGAACCAGAGAGTGCTCTTTTCAATAACCCAGTGCACATCTAATTTCAGGGAGAATAAAGCTGTCCATGTTACCAGAAGGGTACAAATGAGAAGTCAAGAGAAAATTATGTAGTAGCTCACTCAGTCTCTTTCCTTCTTCTTTAAATTCTGAAATTGCATACCTGTGGTGTGCTTAAAGAGAATATAGATAGGTGCATATTTTGTAGCTTTATTAAAAGAAGCTAAAATAGAAGAAACTATCATGTGTGAGAACTCATTCTGATATCAGAGCACGTGTAAAATGTGTTTTAAACAGGTGGGGCTAACAGTCTAGTATTAAGGTGACTCTTCCCATTAACGTATTGTTTCTAGTTGCCTAAAATCTTTGAACATTTTGATTATTTGTGCCAAAATTGTCTGCCTGGGCTAAATTTATGTGCTGGTGAAGGAAAGAATGAGGACGCAGAACATTTCAACCTAAACTATTGATCTCTTTCTGAGGAAAACATTGTTTCAGTCAAGGAATTGAGAGACAAAACTGGGAGGGGTGGCTGACACTGGAAGGCTGTGCTGCCATCCAGAGACCTGGACAGGCTGGAGAGCTGGGCGGGGAAAATTTAATGAAATATAACAAGGGCAAGTGTAGAGTCTTGTATATTGGGCAGGAACAACCTGAGGTTGGCCAATGGCATCTTGGGGTATATTAGAAGAGCAGTGGTTAGCAGGTCGAGAGAGGTTCTCCTGCCCCTCTACTCTGCCCTGGTGAGACCACATCTGGAATATTGTGTCCAGTTCTGGGCCCCTCAGGTCCAGAAGGACAGGGAACTGCTGGAGAGAGTCCAGCGCAGTCACGAAGATGCTGAAGGGAGTGGAACATCTCCCGTGTGAGGAAAGGCTGAGGAGCTGGGGCTCTTGAGCTGGAGAAGAGGGGACTGAGGGCTGACTCATTCATGGGGATCAATATGGAAAGGAGGAGTGTCAGGAGGATGGAGCCAGGCTCTTCTGGGTGACAACGAGTGATAGGACAAGGGGCAATGGGTACAAACTGGAACACAGGAGGTTCCACTTGAATACGAGAAGAAACTTCTTCCCAGTGAGGGTGCCAGAGCCTGGACCAGGCTGCCCAGGGAGGTTGTGGAGTCTCCTTCTCTGCAGACATTCCAACCCGCCTGGACACCTTCCTGTGTCACCTCATCTGGGCGTTTCTGCTCCGGCGGGGGGATTGGACTGGATGAGCTTTCGAGGTCTCTTCCGATCCTTAACATTCTGTGATTATGGGTGTTCTAGGGTTTGGACTAAGCATGTACAATTTTTCTGTGATAGATTGTTACCAGTAATTATACAGATGTGACCTTTTTCTTTGTGCAAGCACTGTCCTAGTCAACAAAATAAGGAATCCTTAAGCAACCATACTTTGTGCATGCTTGGTAAGGGACTTTGTTAATTGTAGGAGCTCCATTTCTAAAAATCAAAAGTTTCTGGCTCCTGCAAGTGTGTTCAAACCTAGGTGAGCTCTGCTCCACATGCACTGTCCTCACAGACCGACTGCAAGGGACCAGCGGCAGGAACCCGGTGTCACGGTCCATTCGGTGATGGACTCGTGATGGTTCGTTTACCTTGATCTCGAAGTGCAACATTAAGGCAACCAAAATGCCAAGGGGTTATAATTAAATCAAACAGTGTTACTTTATTAATTTGCCCGTAAAGCGACATGCGATAGAGAGAGATGGAGAGAAAAGGAAAGGTAAAAGGAATAAGGGGGAAAGAGGATTATGGCTACCACCACGAGTTCCAAAGGCGTCCCTCTGGTCTCAGGTCGCGTGAGAAGAGTCCTGCCGGTCCTCCGTCGTGATCCGCGATCCTTCGGTGGAGAGATGTCAATGACGTCCAGTCGAGAATCATCTTTTATGCTTCTTCACCCCCCCTCACTCCCACAGATCGAGGCCAGTCTCTGCCTTCGTTGCGCAATCCAGGCTTAACTGCGCAGGCCTGAAGAGTCCCCGCCTCACTTGCCAGAGCCCGTCTGCGCCTGCGCCGCCTCGGTTCAGGGGTCTCTTGCTGGTCCGTTGGGTGACCTCAAGACCCTTGGTGAGGCCCTGCACATGCTCTTCTTCATTGGCCTTTGTTACAGGGAGGAGGTGGGGGGCAAGTCTGGCTCAGGCAACAGGTGAAAATCCATCTTCTGGACAGCAGTTATTGTCCCCAGGTCGGAGAGGCCTTCATAACACAATTCCTTTCAGGAGGTGGGGGCAAGTTTGGCTCAGGCAGCAGGTGGAATCCATACAGCAGCCAGTGTCACCTGTAGCCCCCAGGTCGGAGAGACCTGCACAACACGATTCCTTGCTTCAGGCCTCTCTGCAAGTCATTGTCCAATTCTTCCTATCAGTCCATCTGTTCTCCAAGTCCCTGATGGCGATGTTCAGGCAGAAACTGTTCTTCGGACCGACTCTTACACCCAGATGGGGGGTCCAAACCAAGGAGAAGCCAAACACAAAAGCAGGAGCCCCGGCACCTGCTGAGCACCTCTAAGTTATGGTCACTGTGCATGAAAATCTGCATTAAGCTCATGCAAAGCTGCCTTGCTAGCATACATTGTTTGTATGATCACAGTTACTGAGCAGTATCACTTGGGAAAGTGCTAATTGTAAGTACAAGACAAACTCCTACAACCAGAAATAAAAACTTGGCCCTATCTGACTTCACACCCCATCCATCTTGCCAGTTAACTCCCTGCAGCTCTTCTCCCTTCTCCTATCAACACACTTGCCCTTCTGCTCCCATCTCTTCCTGAGGTTTCTTTCTTGCTTAGTCCTAGTTTTATCCTTCCATGCTTTTATTGAGCAACGCCTGATCTTTCCCATTACCTTTCTCAGACTGGTCAGGACTCCTTCCTCTGTGCACAGGACCTCCTCGTTGCAGGATCCATCTTCAGCAAGTCTCAGCAGTCTGCTCCCTGACTTTGATCTTGTGCCGGCCTCTTCCCATAGCAATCTGAGTTCTTGCTGGCTCTCCAGGGTGTTTACTGCCCCAAACCACAGCTTCTGCCCCAGGTTCCAGCTGTGCTACTCAGCACCCAGCTCATGGCTTTATCCCCTACACTGACATTCATGGTTCAGGGGTGAAGAAAGTCACTCAGGGACATCAACATCCCACGTACTAGCCCAGATCCAAACCCTTACCTAGAAGTGCAACTTGTGCTGCTTCCTGGAGTCAACAGCATAAGAATATGGCAGGAGAAATTTGTCCCTTTCTAATTAAAATGTCTAAAGGTAGTTTACTCCACATATCCTCACTTTCATATTACAGTCATAAACACAGTTGCACTGACAGAGGCAAACACTTATCAACAACTTTAAGTCATCAAACTACTGAAGCACTAAAACCACAAAGCATCTGTAAGGCCTTACATTGCTAACACATAGGTCAAGATTAGCAAGTCGCACGTTTAGGACAGCAAACTAGCGAGCTGCTCCCCAAGGGAAGGCAAAGCAGCGGCCCCAGGCAGCCCCAGGACAGGCTGGGCCCTCACTGATGGGTACAGTCCTACAGAAGCTGCAGGCAGCAGCTAAAGCTGGGTGCTGGTAAAACAGCATCCACCAACAGCATCAGGAACTGCATGGGTCCAGGGAGTTCAGCAGGAGCAAAAAAGGTGGATCCAGAAACAGGACTGGAGACAAATCTACACGAGGGCTCCATCCACAAGATACACATGCACAAGGTTCATCCAGGAACATACAGACAAACACACCTGGAGCAAAGCTTAGGCTGGGGGAAAGGGCCCAGAGAGGCGCTTAAACAGGGGTGTGGGCAGAGGTTCCAGGTGAAGCCGGTCAGGTCCATTTTGGCCATTAAGATCTGCTAAAGCCCACAGGGCCCTGACACCAAAATGCACTGAAACCTTTTAGATCTCCAGGTGAGAGTTTGGGGGTACTTTTGCACACTCCCCCAAGTGGCCCCCGTAGCGTACAGGGCAGCCATCAGCACCGTGTGTGCGCACCTCTCTGTGCTGGTTCCTGCGCTGGGCAGAGGATTTGTCCTGTCTCAGTGTCCACAAGCAGTTCCTGCTGCAATGCTCACCACAGTGTACACAGATAAAACACTTGCACATAGGAGAAAAAAAATGCAGAAATGGCTGCGTGGGACAGGATTTTGTACTCATGTGCAGCAGTTAGGACATGGTTTGTGTGCATTTTAAGACAATGGGCAGCCATGGGCTGTGCGTGTGCTGAGGTGGTCACAAATGGCAGTGGGACAGTGGTGTGTAAATACTCCATGGTTCACGGGTCTCACCAAGCCCAGCTGAAGATCTGCTGGGGGGACTCCTGCACTTAAAACCCCTGTCACTGCCTGGACAGTGCCCCACCATCCTGCTCAAGAGGTTTGATTCCCCACATGGACACTGCTCTACTCTAAAGGTTCCAAGTAGTTTGTTGCTTTTTTTAAAGAAAAAAAAATAGCTCTGTGTCCATGAGCATCAGTGCAACCTCTCTCTCCCTCACCTCTGTCAGCTGGATGATCAGCCGCTGTATCTGCTCAGTCAGCTGCCTGCTAACAGACAGATAGGAGAAGGGAGAAGAGCTGCAGGGAGTTAACTGGCAAGATGGATGGGGTGTGAAGTCAGATAGGGCCAAGTTTTTATTTCTGGTTGTAGGAGTTCATGCAAGCTCTATTCTTCTTTTTTTTTTTTTTTTTTGAGGTGTCTAATACTGAAAATAATACCGTCTGTCTTAGGTTGGACTTCTAAATTTATCTGTTCCACAGTGCTCTATGTGAAGCCTGTGGTTAAAATTGCCTTTGCAGGGGTTTTGTGAAGACAAATTAATATCTGCCAAGTCCTTGGAAGAGCTCATCAGGAAATCATTGAGCCATCCAAAGCCTGTGCAATAAATAAGTCCTGGCCTGTTAGTTCAATGAGGGGAAAATGATTTTGAAGGGATGCTCACCTCTTAAGCATAGACCATCCACTATGCTCAGAGTCTCGGGGATCCCTTGGAGCAAACAGTACCTGCTCTGTCACAAATAACTGCGCACAAGGGAACCACATTAAATTTATGTATGTAACTCATGTTCTGGAGCCTTCCTTAACCTGAGTGCTTCTTCAAAGTGTCCACTTCAAAAGGATACAAGCCTGACTGAAGCTCCTAGATTCTGAATGAACTGAATATAAAATCCACCCCTGGCTGCTCTTTTAGATATGCATTCCCATAGCTGCTGTTCCCTGAAAAATCTAAGCCAGGAGTATTCAGGTGGCACACTAACCCAATCAGTATGTGACCCAATCTTCTGGTTCACTGAACCTGCTGTGGATTAGTGGGAAATGAGCTGCACATTCAGCTGTTCAGAGTACCCACATGTTGCAGCACCCAGCTCTTCTATGCTGCTTCTTAGTGGAAGTACCTGCACTAGGGAGGTGCTCAGTCTTCTCCATGGCATCTTTGTCCCATAGCAAAGGGGCAAGCTGTTTAACCTAACTGGGAAATAAATGCTAAGGGAGACAACTGCAATAGGCATGCAATAGGCCTTTGCATCTTCTTTTAGTCCTGTGATTATCTTCTGGAGTGATTCCTTGGCTGATGATCAACCACGTATTGCAAAACTGTTGCTAACGTGTCAGCTGCATGGAGGGATGGAGCTTTATGGCATGAAACAGTTATGGCTGAGATCTTCTGGGGTAGATGTCAAGAGCTGTTTCTGGGATGCTCTCTACCTTCAGCTTGTAAACATCACCAGAATCAGAATCTGTCCCTTTGAGAATTATAGGAAGTAGGTTGGGAGAAACATCAAAGTCTGTCCTCTTGCTTTTTCTATCTGAACTACCAAGGACACCTGAGATGGGTTATTTTTGTTACTGGGCAAGCCAGGAGGACATGTGACTTCTTAATACCATCTCCAGTTGATACAGTTGGTAAACCTACTATATCCTTAGACACTGTAAGCAGCCTGGTAAGATGTTTTTCATCTGGGAAAGTATTCAGAGTTGTTGAGTGTATTTCACAGCTGAAACAATACACACTGCCCTTGCACAAGCAGAGCATTTATGGGCAACAAAATGTCAGTTGCAGAAGTCTGGTCACTGTCTAACATAATGTAAATAAACATTTAGCTCAAAATCTTAAGAACAGTGTTGGCTTTTCTGGCTCCTGTTCATTTCTTCTCCCTCTGTTATATTTAGTATCCTTTATTTGCAACAGCTGTGTACATGTGAATGGTGGATCAAGCATCTCAGTTATTTTCAACTGCATGCAGTTCAGCTTCCATAAAAGCAAACATAGTGGGAATGCCTGGCAAACTGCCATTTGGCTCAATCACCTTTAAATTTCAGTTCTTTACTGTCCACATAGTAATTTACCATTACGTTAGGATATGCAATTTACATTCATTTTTACTAAGCATCTAACTTATGTGTGGTAGTCCAGAGAGCTTTTTCAAAACAGTGAGTTGGAAGTTACCTTTATGGTATCATCTTAGCTTTATCTGCTATGTAGCTTTGGGTTTTTGAGAGTTCCTTGTAACAGGTTTGTTCATGGGGAATAAAGAGACCCACAGCACCAAAGTCTTCAAAAATTAAGGGCAGTAAGGAGCAGCGAGTGTTGATTTTAACTAGCATAGTAAGAAAAAAAAAATCTGAAAACTAATTATCTTCTGAGCACAAGCATTTGGTTGCTTTAGGGAAATATAGGGGCACCATGGTCTGCTATTTGCATTTTCTTTTATAGGCCTTTCTGACACTGAGCAGGTATCAGTCCTTTCTAAAACTCAAGATGGGAAGGGGAGAGATGCACTTTTAAAACAGTAGCGAGGTGAATAGAGTGCTCAGTAAGTACATGGAAGATGTCAACTTGATTGCGGTTGTAACCTCTGCCTGAGTGAAGTTATACCTGCCTCTCTGAGGAGAAGACCTCACCAACACATTTGCTGGGTAGGACTGGCTTGGGACAGCTGTTCTTGTTCAAGTGGCTCTGCAGTGTCACACTTGCTGTGTTGTTGGGGCGAAGGCAATAAAATGTGTAAACATGTTTTCTATGAGAAAGGAAGACAGTGAGAGGCTGGCAAGTTGAGGTTTTCAGGGTGAGAAGAGCCTCAAACCTGTACAACTGCTTCCTGGTAGTGGTGTCATTATGCAGGTGGTTGCTGCTGTGTCTTGGGGGACAAACCAACCTTCGATCACTGAGGCGTTTTAGAAACCTCTGCGCTAAATCTTGAGTAGAGGAGCCTATTGTGTCTCCTGTTAAGATACAATATAGTTGGTGGCTCAGGGTGCACAAGAGGGATCTTTGGGTCTAATCTGGGTGCTCTCAAGCACCTCCCTGGAGCCAGGGGCAGAGCTATGGGCACCCTGGTGGCTTAGCTAGAAGCGGTGAACCAGCTTCTTTGGTGTTTGGGTTTGTTTCTGTTTTTTTCTTCAAGTTTTCTGTTTGACAGATTTCCTTGACTACTTCTAGTTTTTGTAAGCCTACATTTCAGTGGCAGAAATTTCAGTGAAGTCAACTTTTGTTGACTTCATATTAAGGCACCTGCTGCTGGGGAGTATGAATTAAACCAAAAGGTAAAAAGCAGCAAGGTTAATTTGACTCTTGGCTGGATGGAATGTGATCCTAGTATCAGTTTGTTCCAGCTGATGGTACGCAGCACGTCATAACCTTTCAAAATACTGTTTAACCAACAGCTTTACAATGCGTATTCAAACTGGAGAAACCCCAGAAACTCAATATTACATGTTTTTCTATGAAAAATTAACTTGAAAATTAGTTAAGGTTCCTTAGAATATGCTATCCAGGGAAGCTTTATGATGGGAAGTGACTAAGATGTTTTTAGTAAGTTATCTCCTGTGGTAATCTCAATATTTTTCTGAAGTTACTATTTTCTGATTAGAGTTTAAGGAATTTTCATGCAAACTATTCCTGTTCTCTCTAAATAGAAACTTTCCAATTGTGACAGTTGGGTCCAAATATCCTGTTGGGAAAGCAAGAACCTAAACAAAACTACATTAAGGTACTTAAGAAATTTCTATGATTCATTCACTGAATGATTTCACAATGTTGACATAAAAACTTCTGGAACTTCCTGTTTCATTTTATTCCCCTCTGGGATTCTGGATGCTTCTGAGTTTCCCTTAAAGCTGAAGAGGGAATCCATTTGGATGTCCTAATGTAGCATAAATAGTTCCTGTAAATGTGAGGGTGAACTCTTGGCTCTGAAGTTGGAGGATATTTTCCACTGGTCTGGATCAGGCTAGAATTCACCCTCTTTCACTTGAAGGTTAGAAGTTATTTGAGTATTATCCTCTTGTCAAAATATTGGGATTTTTGAGTTGCCTGGTTGTGTTGATAGGCTTGACTATCACAGTTAACAGCCTGATTTCTCCAAAACTGAAGGGTGTTCAGTGATTGCACTTGACAAAGTTGGTATCAACAATAATGTTTTGACATTTGTCTGTTTTTCTGGATCAGTTCCTTGACCCTGTTCACGATGTGGCTGCTCAAGCTAAGGCGGGTGCTGTGTTGTGCCAAGGGGTACAAGTAAGATGCATGGAGTGGGAATAACTTCAGTAAGCATTGCCACCAAAAGCTCTTTCTTGAATTAAAAACAGCCTTCAGTTTCACATGAATCTAGAGAACCATCTGGGGCTTGGATCTCCATCTCATGTCTAATAATTGCCATCTCTCACCAGCAATTGGATTATCTCCATTTTGTCAATTTTAAGACATAAGACCGAAAGTGGCTTACCATTACAATTTTCAGGATGTCTGCAGTATGTAATTTATTATGGATCTCATGTCTTTGAATAATAATGCTTCATAATTGCATCGTTATATTAACAGAATTTACTTTAAGGGGACAAAAGGGAATTTCTGGCTAATTCTGTTTCTCCTGACTCTGGGCCTATTAATAATAGTAGCAGGTGTACCCTTTTAAGATTAATTGCTCTTCTCCCACCTTTAAAAAAAAAATTCCTGCCCCCTCTGCAGGCACAGCTGTTTAACTGCTGTAGTTTACAGCTGGTATGCAGGTAAATTTGTCATGACGTAATTTTCCCCATAGCATGGTAACTTCTGACACTACAGCAGCTGTTTCATGAGAAGATGAGGTCTCTCTGAAGCAGCAGGAGCAAACTACTGAGTGCCAAACGGGAAGGACAGTGGTGAAGTACTCCCTACCTGAGAGCCCTTTGATGCAAAGATCACGGCTACTTCATTCTCTAAACCGAACTCTATCTCCTTAGAAGATGTAGGTTGTCATTTTTGTGTTCCCTGATGGATTATAATGAGGTGCCTGAATCTGTGTATGCAGCTACGGTCAGAGTAACATGCTCTGAGGGAAACAGGGATGGATGTTCATGATCAGTATGGGAAAGCTTTGTAGGGAGGAGACATCTGTATCTGTCGCAGTCACACTGATACCACGAAGGACACGACAGGCAGGCTTGAGTGACGTGAGGAGCAGTAGTTGTGGGTTTTACTGTCAGTAGTTGTCTGTCGGAAGGTAACTGTCCCAGAGCAGGAATAAAAGCAGATAGTGCTACATTTCACCCACCTCATTCATAGCATGGTTCAGAACATATAAACAAACGCTGCAATTACGCCTAGGCCAAAACTGAGGCATAGGTGCAACTCCCTCTTTGGCTGCCTGTTATCTGGGTAGAAGATGGCCTTGTCTTCTCAGACAGCCATTGTGTGCCATAATGTTCCTGCGAGTGCTGTCTTACTACTTGCACCTCTGAAAACACCCCTCACCCTGATAACATGATCATCTGTACTTGGGTATTTAGTCATCATTGGAACTTATGTTTACCCAGCTGGCAGAAATAGTCATTCTCTGCCCAGTTTAATATGCAGTAATGGGCTCTTTGTCTCGCGTTCTGGGATATCCTTTTTCATTGCAGTGAAGAAACGGGTAACTTGCTATTCTCTGGATTCCCTTTCTGAGCAGAGCACCTCACTCTCACTATTGATCACTATTCCTTTTGGACTGTTCTTACTGGACTATTTTAGTTTATATTTTAATTTTAATACTGCTGGCCTGTTTCTTCTGCTCCTTATCTTGTGTGTCCTGCTAAGCTGTTTAGTTTCCTGCCACTTCTGACATTTTAGGGGTTTTACAGTAGCACATGTCAGAGTGGCTTTGTTTACTGCAATGACAACATGGAGCTTTCATCCCCACTCACCAGGACATGTAGGAACTTGATGTATCTAGTGTTACTAAATCCTTGGGCATTTTGTGCTAAAAAAGCAGTCTCCATGGCCTTAATTTGTCTGTACTAGCAGGTTTTGTATCTACTTACATTTAGCCCCCATTTTATTTACATCTCTACCATGCTCAGCGAAGTGCCTCACAGAAGCACATTAGGTGATAAGGGCTGCCATCTGTCATGTAGAGATTTTTCTTTCTGCAGAACTCTGTTCTGTTTCTAAAAACTATGTGTCAGTAGACTTGTTAATTGCATAAATGGTTAACTTTTTTCTTTTGACTAATTCAAACCTAGTTCTGGGAACTCTGACTCCAGATACAGAAGAACTTTCGATTATTTTTCATACTGTGCATGTTTTAGTATTCACATCCATGGAGATAAGCAGGTGATATACATGCTGAAGGATCAAACGCAGTTTTCCCTGAACCTTGACCATCTGTTTACACTCCCTTTAAAAGTTGCATCTCAAGACTCTTTGCAGCACTTAAAACCTGTGAACTGTTTTAAAGCAGCTGCCATATTTGTCTGGTTAAAAATGCAGCTTCTGAAGTAACACTCCTTCTCTCCATATGTCTCTTTGCTACGATGCCTGAATATTGTGCTCAGTTTTTGTGTATTTCCTGGGAATCCTCTAAAGCAAAAATGGAAACAGCATATTGAGAAGGAATAGCATCCTTGACTGTATTAAGATGGGGAAATAAATACAGACTATGTGCACATACTTGTGCACTCAGCTCAAACAACCTTAGGTATGTATCTGTCCTGCCTTCAGAAGTACCCTTGCAATCAAAGAAGATTACCTCTTTACAGATGTGCATGCGAAGCTGCAGCTATAGGCAAGAGACGCTTCTTGCTGAGTTGGATATTTCCATGCATGAAGGTTTGTTGGCTGTTTTCCACAGGCTGATGTAGGTCTGAACTGTCATGGATGGAGGGATCTTCTTCAGCTTTATATATATATATGTATGTGTGTGTGTGTGTATATGCTATGGTAAGATCACAAGGGATAGATATCGCATACACACTACTCGCTTCTGTTGTCTGCTTCTGTCATGCAGAAACTATTCGCCAAACACTGATTATTTTTGTGTCATGCATGCTTCAACACAAGCTACATGGCACCTTAACACTTGTTATATCATGCCAGAGGCTTATTAGGAAGTGACTGGCCTTTGGGTCAGAAGTAAAAGCAAACACACAAATCCCTAAGGCTTTACCTTGCCCTTTCACCTTGTACAGAAAAAGTATAACTCTATCTAGTGGCTCACTCTGACTTTGAATTGGCTATAAGCAATTCCCCTGCATGTGTGGCCTTTTTTGCTAAAGAGAAAAAGAACTGAAGCACCTTGCGCTCTTAAGTAGTTTCCAGATGTGGCAGCAACTGAGGGCATTTGCATTTCGCTTCCTATCAATGCTGTGCTTTAGGCCAGCTCATTCTATTTCATTCTCTAGGATTACAGAAGGAGGGTTTGTAGACAGGTTTTGCAATATTAAGGTTTTAGGTTAATGGATCTTGTGATACAACCATTCTGGTATCTATTGATTGTCTGTCTGTATTCTTTTCATTAGCCTGTATTTGGTTTTACCTCTGCTCTTACTGAGGGACTGCTTTTTTTGCTGTTGCATGCTCTGAATTACCCCGAAAGGAATGCAGTTCTTACTCCTGCCTCAGACAAAAGAGAAACCTGGAAAATCAGAATTGTTTTTCCTCTGAAGCTTGCCTAACAGGGTAAAAATGGGGAAGAGGATGGGTAAGCCTTTATCTCTGCAAACAGCAGAGATCAGCCTCAACACTCAGCAGCCCTAGGAGAAAGAATAATTTTGTTTGGCTTGTGTTGTTCTCACCTGCTTACCTTCCCCTCCCTGTGCTCCAAGGAAGAGCTCAGAAGAATGGCACAACTAGCAAAGCGCCCTGCAGGGAGAGGAAAGCTGAAAGTCTCTTACCTCTCTGGTTTTGGCAGCTCTAGTCCAAAGGATCCCTGCTGTGAATGAATACTGTACCATCAAACTGCAATTATCTCCTGATTGCCACCTTTCTCCCCACAAGAAAATCTGTGAGAACAAGGAATACCTGCCCTACCACAGGTCTACTTTATGCTTATTTTACCAATTAGTTCCCTGAGCTAGTGAAGAACCTTGAAAGCTGGGAAGACCCCATTACTTCACTGTCCTGCAGAGAAAAAGAATCCCTTGAAATCTTTACAATTCAAGGCCTTTTACAGACAAATACTCAGTCTCTGAACATTAAGTGAAAGTCAGCTTGACTAACTAATTATTGTCAGCAGTGGAAAGCAGAGGATGTCTGTACTGCTCTATACCCTGTGGATATTGGTATTGGGAAAAACCAAAACAATCCAAAACCAATACCCTTTCTCACTAATCCCTTAAATGAAAAGAAGCAGAAAATACGTCTGACTCAATTAAGTCTTTAATAAAACATTAATATTTTATACCTGGTTTGATAGTAAATGCATAAGATGTATTGCAACAGAAATCTGATAGAAAGGAAATGTTGGCTAAATATGCTATGTATAAGACAAGGAGAAGACTGTTTCTGAGGCAGAAAAGTAGGGGGTTTGGCAAGATGGCACAAGAGATTGTTGCTGTTTGTAGGCTCCTATAGTTTTACAGATCAGTGGTGAGGAACTTCTGTTGGAAGTTTGATCTTTGATTTATTATGCAAGCTTGAGTCTCTAAGTAAATATCTTCCACATCAAGGTGCCTTCTGGCCAGAAACTTGGACATGCAGCAGTAAGAGTGCAAATTAAATGTAGGGTTAAGCTTTTAGTATTAATGCCCTGTTGAAAGTTGGGTGGAGATTTCATGTTGGTGTTTTTGTATATAAGGCAAGGCTTGCTGAAGCTAATGGCCTACACTGCTATGAAACTGTGGCTTGGAGAGATTTCAGCTCCTTTAGAGAGTGAACTAAGCTTGTCTTGACATATCAAGAGAAGAATAACTTCACAGAATCACAGAATGTCAGGGATTGGAAGGTATCTCGAAAGCTCTTCCAGTCCAATCCCCCTGCCAGAGCAGGAACACCCAGATGAGGTTACACGGGAAGGTGTCCATGTGGGTTTTGAATGTCTCCAGAGAAGGAGACTCTACAGCCTTCCCGGGCAGCCTGTTCCAGTGTTCCGTCACCCTCACCGTGAAGAAGTTTCTTCTCAAATTTAATTGGAAACTCCTGTGTTTCATTTTGTACCCATTGCCCCTTGTGCTATCATTGGTTGTCACCCAGAAGAGCCTGGCTCCATCCTCCTGACACTCCCCCTTTCCATATTGATCCCCATGAATGAGGTCACCCCTCAGTCTCCTCTTCTCCAGCTCCAGAGCCCCAGCTCCTCAGCCTTTCCTCACGCGGGAGATGCTCCACTCCCTTCAGCATCTTCGTGGCTGCGCTGGACTCTCTCCAGCAGTTCCCTGTCCTTCTGGAACCGAGAGGCCCAGAACTGGACACAATATTCCAGATGTGGCCTCACCAGGGCAGAGTACTTGTGTACCTCGGGTAAGAAACTTTGTCCTGTGAGCCTTGAAACCTGCTAGGTGAGTTGTGTCCATCATGGATGCTGCTGTCCTGATAGATCTTTACCTGAAAGAGTACATAAAGCTCTTCTCCTTTTAGATGGAGAGTGGTGCGGTGTTTTCTAATAGATCATATGAAAAAATAGTTATGACCAGAGCTATGGCTGGATATATAATTGTAGCTTTGGTGTTACATTATTCTGAGACCTTTATTGACATCTTTACAGCTTCTCTTGGTCTGGAGAGATATAAGTTAAATTTCAAGCCCAAATCTATGCCGCCTACTGTACAAGTGAAGCCCATGAAAGTTCAGTAAGCCTGAAGAGTTTCCTTTCTGAAGGCGAATATAGGACTTAATTTGTCTAGAATGATCCACAGCTTTTTAGACCAGGATAGTCAGCAGGTTTAGCAGGTAACAATGGCAAGGTCTTGGCTCTGTTTAAATCGGGAGAAATAATGAATTTAGTGATATAAAGGGAAGAGTGTGATGTAGGTATTCCAGTGACTTGCATAGAGCTTTTGTGGAAATTATGTGAGAATGTGTAAGAACTGCTGTTGCAATTTTGAAAACTGAAAACTCATTCTTCCAAACTTCTACTTGGTTTTAAAAATTATCTCCCACTAAAGGCAAAGTTGCTCTGTACCCTGAGAATTGGTGGATTCCAGTTCTGATAGAGTGAGCGACTGACAACACAAATTTGAAACAGCTCCCACAATAGGTATAATTGTTCAAGGAAATGTCTGATCCACATCAAGGTGGAGCTTGCACAGCTGCTGCCATCCTTATCTCCTTGAGATGTTGGCAACTCAATTAGTCTGACATAAAATGTGAAAGAAGAGAGTGTCTGAGGTGGAAAAGAAGGATCCAGTGATTTTCCCCTCTAAGTCCTGAGGAATGAATGAGAAAGCTTTGAGCTTTGGAGCAGCCAGGAAAAACTGCTATGTGATCCCAAAATAACTAAAGAACAAACCTGGGGAAAAAGGCATATGTCAGTGATGGGAAAAAGAAGTAATAGATTCCTGTTCAAAATACTGTGGCAAAATAAGTTTTTATTGAAAAAACAGCTAGAAGGGAGAATCAGGGAAGAAAAAAGGATGATATATTTGCTGAATGTTTATCCCAAGATTAGATAGTTACTAAAAGAGGAACAGTGTATAGAGGTGAGGCAAATAATGGATAAGAGTGGACACACAACCTTTGTGTTTGATACAGTTCTCCACCTCTGGAGTAGGCATAACCCTCTATTTAGGAAACAGCTGCTCACTCCTCAGTAGAGCTGGCTAAGTCACACTTCTTCCCTTCCTTGTCAGTTTTGATTTTTAACTACACTTGGATAGCTATATATATATATTCTTTTGGGGAAAAAAGTTTCATAAGACCTTTGCCAGCTTTGCTGTTCAGGCAATTTGTTTGAGGGTTAGCATGCGTTATATTCTGAGCTCTCGGAAAAGGTGTCATCAATGTCATCTTGCTATTTAAAATATCAAAAAGCCCAACAGTGTTTCAGCTGTCCCATGAGTTACCTCAAATCGTAGACTGGATATTAACTTCAGGTGGTTTGTCCCTAAAGCCTGCCATCACCTCTAAATACTGGCAGCATTGCCACATTTTAAGCGTTGCTTAATCTCTGTAACTCCCTCCATAAACTAGGAAATACAGGCACAGCACCACAGCAGGCCTAGTAAAACATTTTTCAGCCTGTCCTAACAGATAAGGTGTGCCAACCAGTTAAATATGTCTTGCTACCAACTCGTGAACCAACCTTTATAAATAGAACAGTGTATTTTAGGTGGACAGGTACCATTAGTAGGAATACAGTAAATGTAGATAACACACTGTATTGTGGACGCAGCGACAGAAATAACATCTTCACTGATCCTGAGCATTGACAGGAGATACTGACAACTGCAGTGTATACCACTTGCTTAATCTGAATTTTCTGAAATTCTTGAATAAATATCTGCCTTACCTTAAGCCTGGTTATTAAAGCTACCATCAGTCTTGATACAGGCAAGAATACTGTGAGAATATAGCCATAGGGGACTGATGCTGGGTTAAAATAAAAAAAAAAGGCAAGCAAAGCTCTCTTCTGGTGGATAGAAGTGTAGAATATAACCCAGTGAGAGAAATTATACTGGGGTTTCACTGCCTGTGTATTAACGTTAGAGCTATAAAGATAAGACAGTTAACACATGGGGGAAATAAACTCTTTACATCTGTACGTATTAGGAACTTCTTAGGAACATATTAGGAATGGTAATTGGGAACAGATTTTACATATGTTTCTGCCACGCCGAGGTTAATTTTGTTTCTCCACTCACTTATGCTTGAAACTTGTACAAATGCCAATCAAAGAACTATAAAATGTAAACCACTTGGAGGCAGTCAGTTCAAGAAAATGTGTTTGCTTCTGTCTCTCATCTGGACACCTTGTCCTAATGTTTAAGTCAGGATATTTGATACGAGTCCTGGGTGAGACTAACTCAAAATACCTGGAGAAACAATACTATAGCTCAAACTGGTGTTTTGTTTGGTTTTGTTTGGTTGGTTTTTGGGGGTTTTTTTGAGCTCGTTTGTAAGTATGCTTGTTTTCTTATGGAAGTGAAAAGCTGAAAAATACCTCTTGGTTTGAACCTGATGTTTAGCCTTTGGTGCCTGGGCATAAAAAAAGTTTTGTTCTCATTTGAGTGCCTGAATGTTTATTAAACAAAGAATGTACCTAGTGTTTCTTCCCAGCCCGTGGGCTTATCTGTAAGGGCTTCCATCCCATTGCCATATTGAACAGAACTGGCTCTAGAATTGAGGCCTGAGGAACATGGCTAGTGGCCAGGGACCAGCCAGATGTAGCCCCATTTGCTACAACCCCTTGAGCCCTGCTCTTCAGCCAGTTCTTCACCCAGCACACCCTGTACCTGCTCATCTCACAGCTGGACAGCTTGTCCAGAAGGATACTGGGAGAGACAGTTATCAAAAAACTTACTAAAATCCAGAAAACTACATCCGTGGCCTTCCCTTCATCCACTAGGCAAGTGACCTTATTGTGGAAGGGTATCAAATTAGGACTTTCCCTTTGTGAGTCTGTGTTAGCTGTGCCTGATGATTGTATTTTCCTTTAAATGCCTTTCAGCAGCACCCACTATGAGCTTCTCCATAACTTTTCTAGGAACTGAGGTTGGAGTAGCAGGTTTGTATTTTCCTGGGTCTTCTCTCACACCCTTCTTGTAAGTTGGAATAACATTGGCTTGCTTCCGGTCAGCAGGGACCTCCCCACGTTCCCAAGACCTTTGGTAGATGATCGAGAGGGGTCCTGCTGTAACATCTGCTAGCTCCTCAGTACACTGGGATGGATCCCATCAGCCCTTGTGGACTTTGGAGCATTCAGTTGATACAACATAGGAGCATGCAAGAGGCTTGGGGTGTTGTAACCCAGAAGGTAAGGAATACAAGGCTGCGGACTGTGCTTTGGATATATGACTTCATGGACGTTTTAACAGGGCAGCTGGTGAACGTAAGCAGAGGTTATATTAAAGGGTTTGTATTATGAGAACAGTGGAACCACTGAGCTCTTAATTTCCATGTTTGCTACAGAGAGTGTCTCGGTTTAGTCAAATGTGACGTGTTTCTTATGGCCCTGACAGCAGGGTAGCTCCTCCTCAGCAGAGCCGACATCTTCATGCCACTGTGCTGCCAGAAGAGGTCTTACCTGTGGCCGTGTGCAGTCACATAGGAGTGAGGAGTCTCGGGGCTGTCAGATCCAGCTGCTAATTGGCCATCTTCCCTCACATCTGTCCTCCAGCTATTGGATACAACAGGCAAACTGAGGATTCGGGCTCTGTGAAATTTTTCTCAGGCTGTGTTTTACAAAAATGATCATAAATACTAAATAACTGTCCCTGGACTTTGGGAACTCAATATCTGTCTGCCAGTTTGACGACAGCCCCTGTCCTGTGAAAACAGTTATTCTCCTAACAGCATGCTTGAGGGACCCAACACCATATGCCATTTAATGTCATGAAAATGAATGTTTTGAACATTTTGACTTATGTAAAACCCTAAAGCAACAAGAGGAAAGAGGAATCTATGAGGAATAATGTCTGGCATCGGGTCAGCTGGCGTGTTGGGGAGGAAGAGGGGTGGGTTGACAGGAAAAGCATCTCAGCACCCACTTTTCCCTCAGCTCACCATCAGCAACTGACGTGGTACACATGGTAGGGTCGTCTTCACTGCTTCACTAAAATGGGAACTAGATCTTTGCAGAGACTCTTCTTGCTTTACTTCCTTCTACATATTGATGTATCTCCAGATGATGTAATGTGGATGGGCTACCTTAGCATGCAGATCATGAATGGTGTCATTCTCTCACCTGGGCTCGATAGTTAAGGATTTAATATAATCCAGTTTAGCATATTAGTTGTCTATATTTTGAGATTTTCATGTTTATTTAGGAGAATTTTAATATGCTAGGTGTTTGTCTTAAAACTGATATTTCTAGTTATAATTTCTACTTACATATTCAATAATGTATTAGAATATAATAGAATCTGAAAAAGGATTTACTGCAAGTATCTGGTTTTAAACCAAACATCTTCCTCAATTGTTTTATCCAATATAACCAGAATACTGTGAGGATGAGTCGTGGGGTAGATGATAATTTTGATGGTAAGGAGCAGAACTGAAAATAAGACAACTTGGAGTTTTGTTCTCCTTTTTGGTAAGACTTTTATGAAAAATTAGGAATACAATTTTGATATCTGATTTAAGTCTAAGATTTTCTTTTGCTGCAACCAACTGCTTTGGAGTCTTCAAATTGTCTTTAAATCTTTTCAGTGTCATGGATTAGTTAAATGTGGAAAGCAAGTGCATTTTAAAATCAGATTTGTTGAGAGATGGCAAATGAACAATGACGGGGCTCAGTAGTTGTGTCTGTGAGTCCTGGGTCCTGCTCCTGTTAATCCTCCTGCAGTTTCTGTGGCGGGACTGGGAAAAGAGAAACCTTCCTCTCTTCTTCCAGAGGAAACAGGCTTTGCTTACCCTTCCTTCCCCTGAGAAGGCAGCGAGGTTGCCTGGAGCGAGCGTCCGAACCACAAGGCTGACGGATGCAGGAAGGAGCTGTCACCTCCGGTGCCTCAAGCTGTGTTTAAAAATGTGTGTGTTTTGTAGCTAGAACTGGCTGGGAAGGGGTGAGGGGAAAAAAAATGGAAAGCAGGAGCTTGGCTGCCGCCGGGCACCTCATACTGCTGATCAACCTGTAACACTTGTGTGGCTAAAGAGGGAGAGGAGTGTCTTGGAGTGGGATTAATGCTGTGCACTTCATCCATTAGCAGTCTCATTTATTCAGCTACCATGACTGAACAACCCCTAGGAATGTAATATATGCTGCAGAAAATCTGCTTGCTTAAGGGGATGCTTGTAAATATAGGCTCTAATTTAACTTAATCACCTCCTGCTTTATGTTCCTAGGAAACCTTTTCTTCTGATTAAATAGCTAGAAATGACAGCCCGGACAGTGTACTTAATTTGAAAGTGACTCTTAGAAGAGATGCAGGTTGTTTGCTTACAGCAAGTGAGACTTTTGGTTTTATAGTTTTCATTTCTAATAAAAGCATCACAAAGACCCTGCATGGAGAAAAACTTGTATTGTTTTTTCCCTTCCTATTGTATGGCATAAAAGAAAATTCTGGAGTTAATATTTGAAAGATTGCTTCTCATCCCACTCAGTGCAAAAATGTTTCCAAGGGAATGAGAGTACTCATCTTAAGTCTGCATGTAGACCCTGCCACCCTTCTGAGCATACAAAGCCAAAACCAAACTTGGAAGTATCCCCTTTAAATGAATGGAAAGTTCATCTCCTCTTGCTACATTTGCTTTAGACCAGATAGGCCAGGTCTCCCACACTTTGCTATTTGCTTTTATCATGATAGCACCACTAAACTTTAAACGGAGTCCTGGAAGGTCTCATGGCCAAACCAAGAGGGCAAGTGAAGGGTGGATTTAAATGCCTTCCTATAAAAGAACTGACAGAAAGAAAACAGTCTGCTTGAAATCTAGCTGGGATCCTGTAAAGAGTTAGAAAATGAACCTTGATTGCCCAAATCCCAGTACAGTACCTTTGTCAGACCACTATTATCAGCTGTCATTTAAGGCATATTTTCTGCAGCTTTATACAGTTTGTTTCTAGAGGAGATAAAGCCCTGCGTTATTCTTGACAGATATTTTCATGTCTGTATAAAATGCCTGTACCCTTTGAATATGGAAGGGTGGATTTAATGGTCCCTTCAGGGATTCAAACTGAGTACTGTTTTGAAACTTGGTTTGAGTAGGAAGGGAAGTGATTTCCCAGCTGGTTCACTCAGTTCTGGACATGAATGGAAGTTATTTCCTTGGAAGACAAAATAAAAGGGGGAACCTTAAAGTAGTAGGCTTTTCCTTCTTTTCCACTGAAGAGGAGTAGTATACAACTGCATTTCAAGTAAGAGCAGTTGTCCCTTATTAAAAACTGAAGATACTTCATTCGAAAATGGATTTTTTTAAAAAATAAAAATCTTATAAAGAAGATGGCTGTCTCCAAATGTCCTCTGTAATAATTAGATTTACACCTTTTTTTGTCTTCCATGACCATCTTGAATGATGTGGTCTAAGACGGGAAAAAAATAGAGCATCTAGCTTACCTGTATATTCTCAATGAAAACTATCTAAAGCAGTTTGCATATTTTCCCAGAAAGTGTTAAAATTCTTGCTTATTCGTAAAGGAACTAACGCTCCTGTAGTTAAAAGATAAGCTGCATTTAACAAGTGTAACAGAACAGGTCCCCTTCTACTAGCTATTTCAACCTTGTTATCAAGCAAAGTCTTTGACATCTTAGTTCCTTTTAGATGTTGTCACCAACAGCTGGAGAGTTGATAGACTTATTGAAAGAAAAAGCAGGAATAATGACAGTCTTGTGTAGTGCTAGACCAAGACAAAGGCAAACAATGGCATTTGAGTCTTGTTCTACCTAGAACTGAAAAGCTTCAGAGTACGAACCCTGATTTCGCTACTTGATATGAGCAAAATGACCAAAACTAGCTTCTTGATGGCAATGTTAAGAATTCATTCATCTGGATTTTCATTTGGAGGACCCATTTCTAGTCTGAATTTCTATGTAGCACAGGAGACAGAACTTTTTCTAAGGATCCCTGACTCTACTAAGTCCAGTAAAATTGTGTCCGTACTAGAGAATATTGCTTATAAAATCAAATCCAGCTTTAAAAGTTTTGAGTGAAAGAGTAAGTTTCCTGGTTTAGCTGTTCTCCTGTCTGGTTAGTGGCTAAATCTAGCCAGGTTCTTCTCATTAGAACAAAGGAGGTTTGTTCTGAAGTACACAAGGACAGTTCATGTACACAAATGCACATATAGCAGAGAAGCTGGGCTGAGACTGATACAGTCTTGTTGCTGTGTTAGGAGGGGTGGAAGTGTAACTCACGATGATAAGCAGAAAGAACAAAATGATTCCCTGAGGATTGAGGAAAAAATAATAAGGGCCATATGCTGTCACAGCCTGCCACCTGGCTTGCTGTTCATTGTAAGTTGTGGGCTTGCAGGTAACAATGCAGAGGTGAGCTGTGAACATACTCGTGCTAGCTCAGAGCTCAAGTCTAAAGCCACAAAGAGGGAAAGTAAAGTACTAACTAAAATGGCTACTTACACATGTGTATGATGTGCAGTGACTTCTTCTATGAGAACATCTTTTGGTGGCTTCTGTCTATAGCTGATATAGTCAGAGATTGTAGCTATTATAAATGTTTGCAAATAGAAGCAATACATTCAGGAAAAGTACCTCTTATGAACTGAGTTGGGTTTCCACTTTACTTGAAAACAGTCTGGGATACAAATTCGCCGATACCGAATCTGGGTTCTCTACACAGGATGGAAGTATGCATTTGATTTACATCAGGGGTGTTATAGTAACCTGAATATTAACTGAATCCACATTTCTTGCAACACTTATGCCAGCCATATGCTGGCTACAAATGAGCTGGCAACACTGGGTACCTCAAAAAGTTTGGAGTGGGACAAAGATACAGCCATTTACAAATTTATGATCGGATTGGCCTTGGCAAACTGAGTTACTGTTGGTTTGCTGATTCTGGCACTTTAGATTCAGGAATAGGTACTGAAAATTGATTTCTTGCTCTATCAGCTGGGAGCCTGAACGCCTAACGTAGAGCAACTTAGATAAAAGCAGTAGTTTGCTCATAAACCTTTTATAGCAAGGGAAAAGACATTCCATGTCATATGCAGGTTACATAAAGCTATATACATGTAGGAAGATGTATATAGATCTAGTATGTTTTTTCCTCGTATAGGGAAAACCTTCACTTGGAGGTATAATTCACAACAATATTCCTTCAGTATTGCTCTTATTTAATTCCTCACAGTTACAACTATTAGAGGAAGAGCTCACTGATGAGGCAGACCTTTGCAATCATACCCAAAAGTGCAGCTTCCACTAACCTAGACATAAAAATATACTCCTGATGAGGAAAGAAATGATAGTGTTTTATGATATAAATGTTCACTTGCCAAGCAAAGTTTCACTCACTAGATTTGAGCTATTAAGATACTTCTTGGAGATATGCACTTAGAAGTGGTGTTCTTTTGGGGTTTTTTGTTTAATTTTTTCACTCTATTCCCAATGTAAGTATTTCTCAACAGCCTTTTCTTTCCTCCTTTTGTTCATGTTGTTTACTTCAAATGCCTTGGCCACAAGTAAGCTGTGGAGTGCTTAGGCTGAAAATAGACTACACATTTTTTCATCAGCTTTATCGTACTTTTCAGTCTTGCTCTTTCACAATTCTAGCAGTGCTGGGATAAAATGAGGCTGCCAGTTCTGTGATGCAGCTTGCAGGTGGGAGGAACCACTGAAACTAATGGGACCACTGACTGAAAGATTATTGATTACCCTCTACTTGCAGCTGGGAGCAGTTTCATTCGTATGTGTTCACTTGTGCTAACCTTCTGTTTAGGCTTTGAGAAGACAGCTTTTCCTCTTTCGTGTTTAGCATTGGGCAATTTCATAAAATCTTCTCCCTCCTTTTCCCCTGCACATATATACACATTCATATCATAGCCTAATGTATTGTCCTTACAGCACTGCCAAAAGGCTTTTGCATAATCCTTTAACAGGATTTTAAAGCAATATTTTGAATCATTGTAGTGGCAGTTTAATGGCTTGAAAATGACAGGGGGAAGGATTTCTATGCATAGTAACATGTAGAAAATAAAAGACTATACAAAAGTGACATGACAATAGGAATTCCTGCCTGGGCTCCAGAGTTATGAAGAAAAAAAAATCAGAGTTGGAAGAATGAAGTACTTGCCATAGGTAGGGCCATGGCCTTAAACTTAAGGAATGCACAGTTAGGTGACTTCAAGCTTGGAAAAACTGAAACAGGATTTGCATTGAGCAGGTATTGACAAAAATATTTCTTCATGTGAAGGGAACAATTTTGTGAGATGCATTCCTCATTGCATTGGCAGCCTTCTGATTGGGAAACCAGAGCACGTCCCCTGCAGCAGGAGGTGTCACTTGTACTGAAAAGGGCTCCAAGGTAAACAGCAATGCAAAAGGTGACTTTTGGTATAGATTTATCTTAGTTTGATATCTGGGATCAGGTATTATATCTTCCTATGGACTGCAGTGCAAAGCGGCAGTAACCTGTAGGACCTACTGCGATGCAGTTACCATAAGCATACACTGCAGTGGCGTTTTCCATAATGTAGCCTCTCCCACAAAAAAACTCTTGAATCAGCCAACCAGAAAGCTACCCTCCTTTTTCAGATCCGTAGAACAAAAGTGGTGTTAAATTCCTGTACTGCCATTTATTTCTTATAGCAAGGTACATCTTGTTATTGAGTCCTCCCTTTTTTAATCGGCTTTTGTTTTGAATTTTATTTTTAACTGGGGTTATTCTGTCTCATATGAAAGACTTTGTATATGTCTTTGAACTTTGAGGTTTGAATGGCAGCCTGTCCCCCACTGCATCAATCTTGCACCCAGTTACATTTCATCTCTGAACTTGCCGAGGGTTCTTTCTGTCCCATTGTTCAGGACATCAATGAAAATGTTGAACTGTGTCAACCCCAGCAATGACCCTTGGGAACACCAGTAGTAACAAACTGGCTTCAAGTGCAGCTTTGAACTGTTGATCATTATCCTTTGAATGTGTCAGTCCAGACAGGGTTTATGCATCTTGTAGTCCATTTTTCCCATCCAGTTTGGCTACAAGGTTATGGGAGACAACATTAGAGCCTTGCTGAAATCAAGACCTCTTATATCTTACTCCTCTTTCCTGATTCAGAGCTAGTCATCTCATCACAGGTTTGTCAGGTATGATTTCCTCTTACTAAATCCATGTTTGCTGTTCTAAATCACTGGCTTATTCTTTAAGTGCCTGAAAATGACTTCTAGGAGGATTTGTTCCAAAATCTTCCCAGGGAGTGAACTGAGACTGACTGGCCTTGTAGCATCTTGGAGTGCCCTTCTTGTCCTATTTAAAGAAAGACATGGTATTTTTCTTTCTTCAGTCACTGGGAACATCCCTCAAATGTCGTGGCTTTTCAAAGATGATAGAGTGGCCTTACAATGATGTTAGCCAGTTATAGATGCATCTCTTCTGGTCTCATTGATCTGGGTACATCCAGTTGATTAAGTGGTCCCTAATTTGGCCCTTCTCTATTTTGGGTAGCACTTTTCTCTATGAAATTCTGCCATTAGCCTTTGTCCTTTGCATTCCTCACTGGTTTCAGCTTCAGTCCAACTTTGTCTTCTCTACTGTATCTTTGGCTGCCCAGGCAATGCTTTGCTATGCCTCCCAGGTAGCCTGTCTCAGCTTCCAGCTTACATGTATTCTTTTGTATTTTTGTTGCTCAGGAGTTTCCTGTTAAGTCAAGCTGGCCTCCTGGCTTGTTTGCTCACTCTTTAGCGCACTGGAATAGACTTCCCCTGTGATTTGATGAGGTTGTCCTTGAAGATCAGCCAGCTCTCCTGGGCCCTTTTGTCCCCCAAGGCAATGCTTCATGGGGTCTCACCCACCTGTATAAACAAAAATCCATTTTCCTGAAAGCCAAGGTCTTTGCGCTTTGCCTGCCTCAGTTTCTTAGGGTCTTAAACTGTAAGTCGTGATTGCTGTAGTAAAGGCTACCACTGCCTGAACATCCCCAGCAAGTTCTTCAGTCATGAGTAGAAGGTACAGTGGAGCACCACCTATATGTACCTGTCCAGCCTTTGCAGCATAAACTTTCGCAGACGTGTTTTATAAATCTCCTGGATTGCTTGCATCTCACTATGGTGTTCTTTCCACAAGCATTATGTAGTTGAAATTTCTCATGAGAACCAAGGCCTATGTTATGAGGACTCTTCCTTTTGTTCAAAGGAGTTTTGACTGGGGGTCTGTAGGAGACCTCTACTACGGCTACCTCTTTGGTGGTCTCTCTAATTTTGGTCCATAAGCTCCCAGCCCTCTGTGACCAAGCCTGTAGCAAAGCTCTATGGATGGAACATTTATTCTGAGCACAACCCCTTGCATTCCCAGCCTGTTCTTCCTGAAAAGCTTGTATCCACCCATTACAGGGCTCTGTGTGAGCTATCTCATCTGTGTCATGTCATTCCAGTTGTATCTTAGCTCTGCAGGTTCATGCAGATCTGGCTCTTCCTCTGTTTCATGTGCTGCATAGTCATGTACAGGCCCTTCAGATGGCTCTCTGGTTCTATCACTCCTGCAGGAGGGGCAAGAGCTTACCTTGTTATACTGTCGGGTGGGTACCACCCCCATTTCCTCACAGTTTTATTGGCTGACTTTGGTTTCTGGTCTTTATCCACCAGTAAACCTAGTTTAAAGCCTTCCTCACTAAGTTAGCAAACCTCATGAAGATGATCTTGTCCCACTTTAAGTAGATCTCCTCTCTCCCCAGCCAACCTTGCCACCCAAAGAGCATATCTTGGTTTTAGAAGCCCAAATCCTGCTGGTGTTCAAGGATAGCAGCAGCTGGCCCCGACCCCTTCTCTCTTGTCCTCAGAGCTACAGAGTGCTGTAAAAAGACACTGCTCTTCTAGGCAATGAAGAATGCACTGTGTCTCTTGATAAGGTAGTTCAATGTCTTACTTTCCTTATCACAAATAAATTAAGGAAAAGCTACACCATATTTATACTCTGTCTAACTTCAGTTTATTCTACTGGGTCTTGGGGGAGACTCTATCTGCTAAATTAAAGAAACACAGGAGAGATTCTGTAGTTAAAAGCTTGGATCATACTTTCTGATGCAATGAAACATGTGGTCTAGTCATCCTGAAAATACCAGAGCAAACTAGGAGTTACAGAATGAAGGTAGGATATAACTCTGTCATGCTCCAGAGCTACCCGTTTGGGCTTTTGAAAGCAGGCATCTTTTTAACTGCCTCTTACATGTTGGTGTTTGTTATGTGCAGACTTTCATGAAGCACACTTGGAGTTTATGCTTAAAACGCTCTTCTGTTTTGTATGCTCAGGAGAAGCTTATCTGTTTTCAGAATTCCTGATTGGATGGATCATAAAAACATCCATGAGCTGATGGGCTCTGACCCATTTCTTTTTAAAAAAAAAAACAAACACATCTCATAGTCATCAACACTGGTGTTTAAACCTGCATGTAGTTTTAGACAACCCTTGGTTTGTTGCGCGATGTCATTGTGAAGAGCAGGCTCTCCCTTAGAGACATCACATTCTGCTTTCTGTGGTCCATGGTGATACGCATGTTAGAGCTGCCTTTTCTATCTGTCTTACTGTTGTAAACCTGATATCCTTTTCTGCTGCCTATCTTTTCCCATCAGCAAGAAGGAGAAAGAAGCCTGCAACTCCCCCGCACACCCACCTCCACCTCCGCAAAATCACAACTGGGCTCAGAGCTGTGTGAAGAAAAACTGACAGGCTGCAATTCTGAATCTAAAAATCTTCATAAACCTCTCCTGTAATTCCTGTGTCGAAAGGGGTTGTGTGTGCTAAATACAAACCTTTTCAGACAACGTCAGAGAAACAGTCGGGGAGCTCATGGTTAGGAAAAGCCTTATGAACTGATATTGTGATGGCAGATTACCAAATGCTTTCTATCAGTTCAACTTGCATTTCAGACTCCATCTGGTTTTGAGTTAGAGTGATACTTTAGGTGACTTGGAGACAGGTGGCTTCAGAGAACATCTGACACTTCACTTTTGGCAGGGTGAAGACAGAGAAAGGCTTTATTTTGGACTGTATTACAGAACTGGCATGCAGGGGAATCTGCTTTTGGATGAAGTGATGCTCATACAGATCTGCAGTTCATCTGAATGTACCTGGAGCTTGGAGTAAGTTGATCAGTAGGCAGCCACTCTGAAACACGTTATTATTTGTTCCTCAGACACATCGGTGGTGACAACTGACTTGCTGACAGGTAATGTTATTTATAGTCCTTGTTGTAGCTATCAGAAATTGTTTATCATTCATTTCGGTCTTGGAGTACTAATATCGCTCATTCTTAAATATTTGACAAGGCATTTTTCCTTTTGGTTCATCAGCAATTCTTTAATGTATAATACTCTAGCTAATGCTTTTTGCCAAAGAGAAGCTTTTTGACAGAATTTTGGAATTTTCATTAAAACAAAATAGGTTTTGAGTTGTTATTCTAGTGGCTTTTCTTGAAAGCTTTCATACATGGAAAAAAAGTCGAACTTGTAAGAGGTGTAATGAAAAGTCGATGTTGCTAAGTTAAAGATTTAACTTTTTTTCAGTCTGCCTGGGAAATTAATCTAGATTTCTCTGTCAGGAAGCCATATGCATGGTCTCAAATGACAAAGATTTTTATTTTTTTCTGAAAAGACAGCAAGTGCCATTTCCCTAGGATTTCTATTGTAATGTGTTTCTACTCCACATAATAATGTTACTATGTATATTTGAGGAACTACTGCTAGTTTGTTTAAGGCATCATCTTCAGAAAGCAACTGAATTTATGATACAGGAGGTGAGAAATTTGAAAGCTGAAAAAAACTAGGCTGCTGGAAGGTTAGAGTTTATAAAAGAATAATATTCAGCACACCAAATGTGAGCTCCTAAAGAGCTTTAATTCCTAGAAGACTAGTATTATTTAGGTTGACAACAAAATGAGTGTATAGACAAATGCAATTTATACTTCCAGTCTCCACAGACCTGTACCATGGTGTCAACCAGGCAGGTGATGTCCCGCTCTCCCTCAGCGTGCTGAAAAGGAGAACGGGCAGCTGTGGGCAAGGGGAAATGGGTACCTCTACCATATCACCACATAGTGTTTCACTGAAATCAGATAAATGCATTTTCAGTTTTTGAAGGGAGTTGTCTTTGCAGATGCCAGTCATATTCTGCATGAACTGTATAAACTGACACAATTATTCTAACAAATCTTTTTTTTTTTTTTCTCTTGGTTGATGGATAAGATTCACTTAATGCTTTGGGAGCATGCTCATTCTATGGTATATGGACATATCAAAATATTAATTACTGTCTAAATGGGTTCTTTGCCTAATCTGCATAAAGGATATTTAAGGTAAAAGCATTATTTTTGATCCAAATTTCCTTGTGAAAGAGCAGATAACTTTATTAAAGTACTTTGGGTATCCAGGATTATTTCTATGCCTAAGGTGCAAATGTGATATGCTTTTTCTCTGCTGAACTTCCCCCTAAATTGGTGATGGCCAGAATCAATCGCAAATCAGTTCCTCTTATTCAGGTTTGAACTACCTGGCTCTGAAGATGAAAAAGTGAAAAAATTATTCTGACAGCTCACAGTATGGATTCATTATGCTTTCTGTACTTTACAGAGTATAAAGTTAAATCATGGCCACTGTCAGAGTGTCTTTAGGCTCCAGCTGATTCAAAATGTGGGGTGCATTAATCATGTGGCACTTGTGAGTCTGTAAAGGATCAGCTAAATATGAAATCCGCATACCATATTGCCTCCTGTGAACCTGTGTATTCCTCCTGTTAGGAGGTATAGTATGGTGGTGCATTAGCCAAGGTTGAAGTATGTTAGCAGTAGGAGGTAACATTCTCAGAAGGTGGAGAAGAGGAGAGTTTGGTAGTGGAGCCGAGGAACTGAAAAACTTGAGCTTGTCCTAAACATATCTGAGTTCTGCAAGAAGAATGACATGGAACCCAGTCAGTAAAGTCAAATTCAACAACTTCTGAGTTGCAGTCACAGGTCAACATCTCGAGTGTGGGGCTCTCCTTCTTAGAAAGGCTTTACTTGCCATGTCTGTATATCTAGTACTTGCCCTCAGTAGGTAACATGCTTAAACAATTTAAAGCGTGTTGAAATATTGCAGTAACACCAGCGAAAACCAATTCCCTTCTCCGTGGCTTTTTGCCACATCAGCTGAACAGATGGAGTCGTGCCAGCTTCGAGGGTGGTGTTTCCTCCTGCTCATCCTCTGAGTCAGCAGCAGACGGGTCTTGCCAGGGCTGGCGGCTGCAGCAGGGAGGGATGAGCTCCCCCAGCTCTTGCTGGGGAGTCCAAGAAAGCAGGTTAGTAAGTCATTCGTTTAATGCTACATTAAGTGCTTAGTTGATGACATGTAACTTGGCTCCACATGAAAAATTATTTATGATGATTTCGAAGATACTGTCCCTTTCTGTGTGGGAATTAGCCTTTTTTTTTTTTTTTTTTTTTGCATGTGGATTAAGTAATCTGGTAATTTATCCTGAAAGAAAATTTTGTCTCACACAACTCTAGCTATGTAGCAAATATTCTTGAATCAAGATGCTATTGGGATTGAGTCCTTTCTTGTGCTTAATGATGGCCTGTTTTCTTATCAATGAGTGATAATCCTATCCATACCCATACTCCCCTTCTGCCAGTTGTGTGGTCAAAACACTCAAGCATTGAAGCCACAGCTGACCAAAAATTGTGCAAAGTGCAAGAAAATGGGTTAAAAAGTATTGATAAAAGAATGCATGTGCAAAGTGGAGGTGGGAACAGAAGAGTATCCAGTGTTTTCCAGTTACCTCTAGGACTGGAAGTTGGACATACCATAGAATGTCCCGAGTTGGAAGGGACCCACAAGGATCATCGAGTCCAACTCCTATCCTTGTGTAGGACAAGCCCGAAATTCACACCATGTGTGTGAGGGTGTTGTCCACTCTCTTCTTGAACACTGTCAGGTTGGGGCCGTGACACCTCCCTGGGGAGCCTGTTCCAGTGCTCCAGCACCCTCTAGGCGAAGAACCTTTTCCTAATGTCCAACCTAAACCTCCCCTGGCACATCTTCCTGCTATTCTCTTGGGTTCTGTGTTGGTCCCCAGGGAGAAGAGGTCACTGCAGGTCTTACAAATGAGCAGTTCCTCAGCCGGTTTTGTAAGTGCTCCCCTTATCCAGGGGTCAGATGCTTCAACATGAGAGGAGAAATCTTCCTTACCACAGGAATAAGACTGGAGCATTCACCTGGTTTTAGCGAAATCCGCTCGATGGCCACTGGTTGTAAGATTTTCTGAGGCAAACGTTGTCCATGTTCCCTATAACAATTCACTCGTGGTTACACAAACCTTTTAAAAACACTTGTGTATGTGACTGTAGTATATATAAATGATTGCACTGCCATGTGTCTCCATGAATTTCTCTATAACTACCTAATATTGTGCTGAGAGAGGATGTAAGTTGTTGCTATGCATGGTTCATAGTTTCAGAAGCCTGATTTAAGAACCATGACACCATTATATGAGTAGTTGCCCAAGTAACACACCAATAACCATTACAGTTCCTGCAGGAGGGGATTTCTTTGCTGCAATGTAATGAAATGTAAAGCTGCAGGGAAGTGTTTTAAAATTAGAGGAGATATGACATTTTCATGGTGATACAATAGATGTTTTTGGAATTAGTTTGACGTTGTTCCATGCAAAGGGCTGGGCTTTTTTATGCTATCATGCCAGATGTTGCTACCATTTTAAGTTTAAATAAAAGCAAGTTAATAGTACTGCTGCTATATTTCTGATTGTGTGGGTCTTCCTCAGTGGTCACCTAGATCATGTGCTGTTGTGAATTTCTGTTGTTTTGCTAACTTTTACTGAGATATCTGGACAGCACAGGGCACTAGTCTTTTCAGTCTAGTGTTCGGTCTGGTGCTTTGTCTGGATTACCTGACTGAGATCCTAAGAGCGGTCCTATGAGCAAGGACACGGCAAAGATCTGCATAGGCTTGTTCCAGACAGTGTTGGACTAGATGCTCAGGAAAAAGCTGTACAAAACCAGCACTGGTAGAATGTTAATAAACATTTTGTACACCTACCATTTTTCTGAAGTCAAACAGGACTAAAAATATATGCTGAAAGAGTTGCTGATGTCTACCAAAGGAAAACAAGTTGGTCTAGATAATATTTTTTTTAGCTCAAACCATGTGTTACATGACAACTTGGCTAGTTAAACCTTCGAGTCACCTTATTCTCAAAGAAAAAAGGTGTCTTGCAGAGTTTTAAAGAGCTTAATATCCAGAAGGAAGAGCCCTTCAAAAAGATACAAGGAGCCAATAAGTCTAAAAACCAGGTTTATGTGATTTTACTGATACCATAGTACTTTGCAGACAAGGACCTAAGGCACCTGAAGAGGAGGAACTAACATATTTTGACTATCTGTTTACCCCCACATTCTTCTCTATGTGTCAGGGCACTTTTATAGAATTTGAGTAGATATGGAACTGGGTAGCAGAAAGCAGTTCCGTGTCATTTAATGTATATTTCATGTAGGAAGTACATATTATGTGGAACTTCAGATTTGAATATCCATCAGAACAAAAGGACTTTTTCAGTTCATGAACTGAAAAAGGCAGGGAGATCTGCATGGGTCTCTTCCAAACTGTCCTTAATCTCAACATAACAGCCTCAACTAGATTTAAGTAGAATGGGTGGCAATTGGATTTGCTCAACAAGATTGGTCTTCATAAGGTGCTGCGAAGCACAGAGGATTTGGCACACATTCTGCAAGCTGACTTCTGTCTTCATCCCATCTCCCTGTGTGCCCAGATTTAGACTCTGAAATACATACTTGGAAGGAGAAATAAATATTAATAGTTGTTTTTCAGAATATTTGCATATGAAGATCTAATTGATTTTTGGTATCTGTTATCACTCTGTACTGTTAAACAGAGGTTATTGTTTAGATATTTGAGTACAGAATTTGGCCTATTGATATAAGTGGTCTAAATTTTTAGTGGCTAAAGAAAAATGTTATGTGAAATGAACAGTAGGGTTAGCAGGAATGCTCATAAAATGTTGAGTTGTTGACTACACAAAAAAAAGTATTTTGAATATTGCTAATGTAAGCAAAAGCTTTAAGAAATCAAAGCAAGCTGATGAATGGAGCTCTGCCTCAGATCTGTGCCCTTGTAGGCTTAGTGGAAAGAAGAAATCCTCCATGAGCAAACAAACAGCAGAGCCCATTTTCAGTGTTCAGCCCTGTGACTTCTTAAGAGCTACTGGAAATATATAGGAGCCAAGCTGCCTGGATCCAGTGAGAAAGGAAGCTCTAAGGGATTCGGGGAGCTGAAAAAGTTTGCAGCTCTCAAATACCACCAATATAAGACAAATAATGGCTAGAAGGAGAATTGTCATGTATAAGGGTGAGAGCCAGATGGAAAATGCACATTTATGGGAAGTGACTGAATAGCAGTGTAGCACAGGCATGGAAAATGGTGAATAGAACAAATATATGAAAGATTAAATATAGAAAGGAGATGAGATTAATGTACAGGAAACTAGCTGCAGATGATGTGATCTGCTCTGGACACTCTGTTCTCTCTGCTCTTGTATCATCCCCATGGTATCTAGGCACTTAACTGGCAGATGAGTCACTGTGTCTTTGTGCTGCAGCTTGTTTCTCCGTTAAACCAAGGTAATTCTTTCTGCTCTTGCAGTGATGCTGAAAAGTATTGATCTGTAAAGTGCTTTGAAGCTATACGAAAATTCACAGATCCTCTAAAGCCTTGCTTTTAATTGTGGGGTTGCAGATAAATTTAATACATTTTTACAGCAACAAAATTGTCTAACTGCAGTAATTCTAGTCTATGATAATTTTTTATGTTCCTGATACCTAAGATGACAAAGTCTGGTTAAATTGGTTAGGACTGCATAATAACATTGACTTGACTTACACTTTCTCCACAGTAGGGCTCAAAATAATTGCTGGTTGTGAATCGGCTTGCTTTGTTTCCAGGGTAGCTTTCTGTATGTTTCAAGACTAACCTATTTCTTTAACCGATATGGGATGTTGTGCTTCAACTTCAACTTTGCTGTGAGCTGCAAAGAGTGAAGTAAAATGATTAAAAGTGAAATACAAATTCATGACATGAAGCCACAATAAGTTCCTCTCAACGTGCCATATGATGGAGTAATGGGAATAAACTTTCTAATTTCATCCAGTACGTTATTGCAGAGTTCACACACCAACCTTCAGATGTTATGTACGTATCACTTCTTGGTCAGTAGCTTTGTGACTTTGTGATCATTACAATCCGATCAAACCTGTTCTTTCCATGTCAGTCTACAAGTCCTGCATTGTTGTCTTCAGCTCTACTTACCTTGGAAGTGACCATGAAAATAATTTTGGTTAGCTCTAAGCAAGATGGCACCTGTTCTCCTAATTATTCCATTACCATTATAACAAATATTTTTCTAGGTGTGTTGAGTAAGGAAGGGAACCTACTAGTTGTAGATAACTAAGGACTTTCAGACAACTTGAGCTCATTTAAATTTGAAATTACTTTGTAATCGGAAAGTTCATACTGTTTGGCTGCTTGCAAATGTAGTCATTCAGCATAAAATCAAAGACTCAGAGTTTGATTAGAGTTATTTGAAGATATGCCATAAGAACTATTATAATATATGTACTTTGCTCTTTGCAGCACACAAGTGAAATGGTGGCTATACCTCTTAAGAGGTGCACTAATTAATAAACTTTAAAGTTGATATTAGTTAATGCTATTAATGATTAAGTGTATCCAGCGGACAAGTTATAATGGAATAGTTATGCCACCACTTAAAAGGAGATAAGCAGTCTTTGCTGTACTTGGCATTTAGTAGACCTCATTCCTATATACTGGGCCTGATTTATACTGGCAAAGCACTGAAGAATTACTTGAAAGTTGGTTTACAACACGTTTTAGATCCTTTCTATTGTGTTATAACACTGCAAATGGACCTTCATAAAACATGGTCCAGGCAAGTAATTTTTCAGAAGTCTAAATGATATTACCTCTTACTGGAAGGAAAGTAGCACAGCTGGAGTTTTTCAGAAAAGATTTCTCCACAGAACTTGGCACATGATATCAGACCTCATGGTGACAAATCTCAGCTTAATTTGTATTTTGATGCCCTCATTGGGCTGGAAGATGTAGGGTGCCAGTGACGCATCAGTAAATCCAGGGCAATTCTGATAATTATGGTTTTTATTAACCTCAGCTGTGCTTGTTTTTAACCTGGACCAGGTGATTTACACAGTAAGTTTCTTCTGATAAAGGAAATTGGTTTTGTAACAAAGTTGGAGACAAGATCAAAAAATGAAGTCTATCACTAAAATTTTCTTAAGTTATTTTTAACAGAGATCTATAGCTGGCCTTGTATACTTGGTTTCCATTCAAAACAAATGCAACATCAAAGTAACTGTATGGGGCTGCATGGAGAAACTCTTCCCTCTTAAATTTAAGAAAACTATTGTGTTGTGTTTTCTCTTTAGCTTTTAGAGACTGTGGAAAGCACAGTGGCTGCTAATGAAGCTGTCTAAAGCTTACGACCTTTATAATACAAAAGACACTCTTAGTCTTCCTTCCCTTTCTGCTCGGAAGTCTCTTAAGTTGTATGTTTACCAGTTGCTCCTCTCCCAGATAGCATGACATAAAATTCTTAATTTTTTCAATTGAAATTAAAACTCTAAAATTCTTTCTTGATATTGTCCCATATTGCAGACAGTTATAAGAAAAATAACAGTAATATCACAATGCTGATAATGTAATTTCTAATATATTGCTGCTTTTTATCAAATACCAAGTGACAGTAATGAAAACAAATGTCAGATTTAGGCATAGAGCACTTAATTCAAATTGCTTTTCACTGTCATCCTTCTTGCTGCTTGCATAAGGAATTTCCTGGGTTGCTAGCACCGTTGGGTTCTGCTCCTGGTTATTCCTCCTTTGTGGAGGTGAAGGAACCAGCCCAGGGGGGATGGTCTGCACAGGTTCCACATGCTCCCAGGTGGGGTTGAAGTCTGTGCACCAAACTTGTGACTGTCAACATAGAGTTGGAAATGAGGTGGGGTACAAGGGTGGGGTGGGTAGTATGTGGTAGAACTTTTTCCTTCCCCTTGCTTGAAAAGTGTCCTAAATTAGAAAAATGCCCTTAATTAAGCTGGAATAGCAGCCTCATCTGTAATACATGAAGTTCTAGAGTACCTCAAAGAGAAGATTTGTTTCCTCCAACTTCTCTGATCTCCCTTATACTTATGTTTAGTTACTAGACGTAAAAGTCTGGAGTAGCCTTAAATCTCCCCACTTGTAAGAGGAAGGTATTATTTCATAACAATATTTAATTTTGCTGTCCCACTCTGAGGTGAGGGGGGAATAAGGAATTTCTTTTTTGATGTCTACAAAGAAGCTGTAAATAATTTTAAAAGACTCTCCCCAAAAAACTCCAAACCCTCAAAAACCCCAAACCAAACACACAGAACAAAAACCATAGACACAGCTTTGCTCTTAGGATGTGACACTCCTAAAATACTTTAAGCAAGTTCAGATATCCAAGCACTAGAGTGCTATTAGTCAGCTGCTGCTAAACTATTTTTATTTTAATGCTAATGTAAAAATGCCTTATTGTTGAAAGAACTACCTATCTTTCTAGACTTAGTGGTAAGTCATCTTAGATTTCTTAAAAGTCGTACTAGATACTTTGTTTTCCAGTTTCTTGTAGATTTTTTTTGAAAGGTGTTCTGAGCAATAAAAGATTCCAAGTGGTTTGTATCGCAAATTGATTCTTCTCATTTTAATATAGTGTTGCTAGTTTTGAGCCTTTCTAATATTGCTTTTATTTTAAGATTTCTTGTTAATTAGATTAAATCACAAACCTACCATAATTCCAGCCTGCAAATTCCTTTTAAAGCAAAAGGACTTGTCTACTTGAGTGTCCAGGTTTTGAGGCAGAGAAAGCTCCTTCCACTAATTTCAACGGACAGTAGATCAGACCTGGCCTGCAGAAGTATCATCAGGTACCAAAAGCTTTTGATATCCCATAACAGCATGAGAATAGAGATCATACAGACAGCTGTATCTTTGAGAATAATTCAGTTAGTTCTGCCGCTGTTGAAATTTTTTCCTGTTATTGAGCTGATTCGTTTGCATTTAGCCTGTGTAATGTTCCACAAACCCATTGCTATGGGAAATGGTACTATTGCACAGGTGTCCTTAAAAATGCTGTTCCTTTTAACCTTGCAATTTCTGGTATGCTTGCTTTCTACAGAAAATTTACGGTTTGGGGAATCTTGCAAGTCATGAGAATCTAATCTTCTGTGACTGAGCCACTGGAGCCAATTCTGTTTATAACAAGTTAACAAGCTCAGCTCTGAGGAGACATTCATCATCCCATTCTCTCAGCTCTAAATAGGACATTTCTAAAGCAAAATCACATCTGCTTTCATGGGAAACCCTTTGTGAAGCTCAGACTTCCCTTCTATGTCATCTCTTCTACGGAGATGTCTTCACGTCTTCCGAAAGAATATAATCGTTGGATCACTGCATTCATTTAGCTCTGAAACTTGGTCTTGGCACTGGGTTATTTTGCCTGCTGTTTATTATGTTTACTCAAGATAAATGGGAATTGCACCTTCACTCTAATTCTACCTGGAGTGGGGACAGAAAAACCAGGAAGAGCCTTGAAATGGTCTTTAGTGTATGTTGCTCTCATCTGTGACCTTCTTCATATGCTCGTATTCTTTTTCCTTTTGCTTCTTATGTGTATGTGCATGCACTAGCTCTAAAATATTAAATCAGCTCTCAAATGTCATGTTACCAACTTAGGGAAGAAAGGATCTTAGCCATTAATATAGAAAGTGAATCCTTTTATGTTACATAACAGGTAAGTTGCAATAGGCAGGCTGTATCTGAAGACGTGATACAAACATGGCACTCAGCTTTTTGTTATTTGTCTTTTAGCTGTGTCTGTTAGAATTACTCTTTCATCAAACAAATGAGGCTTTTATGAGCAGAAGATGTACATCTGTTTTAAGGCACATACAGTCACTTGATCTGTGTGTTGAATAAGATACTTATATGATTTTATTACCTAAATATACTGTGTCTTCTTTTATGTACACATATGGTAACAGATCATTTTGGTTCTGGTGTTGCGTGCCACATATAAATTACTTCCATAGTACAGACTGGCCTACTTAAGCAGGACCATTCTTCAGAAACTGAATAACTGTTAAGTATAGTGACACTGGATGTTTCTCTGAATTACATTTTCTCATATTGCAGAATATAGATCAAAGCTGTTCAAATACTGATAGACAGTCTAGAACAATGGCCTTAGTTTGCTGAAAGGTAACTTTTTCAATATAATTTTGTTCAAATGAATCATCTTTCATCTTTTCTCCATTGCTACTTAACTATTATACAGTAATCACGTTCATAATGAAAGTCATTTTAGTCCACATGTTAAAAATCAAAGCAGTTGCACTATTTCATTTCAAAGTAATTTAATTCCAGAGTTCAAGAAAGTGAACCGATACCATTAAAAAAATCCCTTCTCCCTGCCCACTTATGCAAAGTTTTTTACTAGTTTATTAAATACTGTATAGCACCCTACCTAATCTTTTACAAACTCCTAGTGTTTGTAGCTTCACTGAAACTTAGCAAACTCAGTTTTTAACTAAATACGTATTTTTTTCCAAAAAGTAAAACCAGAAGCAGTTAAAAAACACCTTTTGAAATATGGTCCTAAGCCTGTATGGCAGTGTCAGTGGCATAGTGCCCTCGCTCCTACGAAGCTGTTCCTTTTTGTATTATGATGTTGGACACACAAGGATAACAAGAAAAGAAATGTTTCTTAATGCTTAATACAGAATTCATCTTGCATCATCTGGTTGCAGGAGCTATCTTTTTTCCCGTATGAAATATCTGGCTGTGAACATTTTTGGACACAATACTTGGCATATTTGTCTCTACCTGAAACATCTTTCCCTTTCTTTCTATGACTTGCTAACTTTTGATAAAGTGGCTGAATTACTTCCCTTGCTAGTGACTGAGGGTCAAGGAATGGAGTATGCTGCATTTAACGGAGGGAGGAGTTAGGATTGTAAATCACTGCTAATAAAATGCTTCGGAGTTGAATATGTTCTACCCAGTTTGTTCAAACGGTTGTGTTGTATGAGAGACATACGCCGCAAACAGCAGTATGTGTCCGCGTGCATTCTGTATCATCAATAGCTTGCCTGAAAAGTGATATAAAGGATTCATAGCCTACAAATTTGCCAGTTGTTTGCTGTACTTGAGGAAATATCTTATTTTCTATTATCAGGTCATCACTTCAGTGTGTAATTGCTATATGTTAGTATTCTGAATCCCTTACCTATTAACTTGGAGAAGAAAAAATTTGAATGAAAGCATTTAAGTGATGGCCAGAATGTTGATGAGAGATATGAAACCCTGCTACATCAGTAAGTAGATTTTTCTTTGGCTTTTCCTTTTGCTCCTTTATTACACTGTGGCATCTCTTTGGGAATATACATAAAGAAAAAACAGTACTCTGCAGAAGGAAGGAACCTACTGGCATTGCATTAATAATTGCCTGTGGCACAGTATATTTAGGAACAATCTGTGTAATTTTTGCTTAAAGAAAGAATTTACTTATTGAAAGAAATACTTTCCAACCTCAGATCAAACACTGAATTGGCCAAGAAGAATGAAAACCAACTTGTTTTTCCTCAAGGTAGTGGCCAGGCATTACACAGGGAAGCCTGCTGCAAGGTAATACAGGCACCTTCGTACTGCTGCTTTTTCCAGCTGGCAGCATGTTAGAAATGCCCATCGCTAAGTGAAATACAGCGTGTAAAAATTACTCAGAAAGTAAGTTTCTCTCTTTTATTTTTTTTTTCTCCTCTATATCCCATAGAACAACAGGGAATTTGCACTGGTACATGCATTATCGTGGTACTAACTCCTGAGAGAAAGACTTTCATGCTTTAAAACCATATCAAACAAACTGGGAGAAGGCAGTGGTGGCTGCCAGCTGTGTAGTCTTGCTCATCCTATGAACTGATGATCTTAAAGGTCTTTTCCAACCTAAATGATTCTATGAATTACAGAGTGTTTCTTGTGTGTGGTGAACTTCAATATAACTGCAGATTCTGCAAGCTGGGGCTCTTAAAACAATTTGTAAAAAACCCTTAATTTTCTGTTCCTTTGTGGGTTTTACCACATTGGAAAATGTTTTGGGTCTCTCTTCAGTGTCTTGAAGAACAAATGCTAACTATGAGACCAAAGTAGTATTATTTTGTTTTGAATTTAAATACTCCAATTTCTTACATAGGTGATCTTGTTATCCTTTATTAAGCTGCCTACTGGGACAGAATAATCTAAAGCAGAAGAAACATAAACTATAGAACTATAGGAAAAGTCAGATATATATGTCCTTAGATTTCTGAGTGAAAGAAAGTTGTTATCTAACTGTTATTTGCCAGTAATGAACTCTGACAGAAAAAGTAGGTAGGAAAACACCAGTTAATATCCAGGTATAATATTGCCCTCACTCAGGTCAATTGTTGCTTCATTTTAATTTTATGACCCATTAAAGTTGATAATCATAGAGGTATTGGAGTATGTTTGTTTACATTTTAATTATTTCCTGAAAAAAATAAAGTTTCTTTGCATTTGGCTGTGTCTGATAGCTGCTTCATACATACCTTTGAGAGAAAGCTGAAAGGGGTTTTTTTAGCTGGAAAGAAGCCCCTCAGCATAACGCATTAAAGATTTTTCTCTCACTTCCAGTGCAACAGCAGCTCTTTCCCCCCATTGTTTTAGTGTGTTTGCATAGAGTAACACTATTCGCATTTCCATTCTTAGGAACCTTATTTAGCTGTCCCAACACCACGCTTTTAGAAAGCTGGATCTTCATATTCTCATCAAAAACAATTTTGCAATAATAGCTGACTCTTTTTTACTAGTAATATCGAACTTGTTTTACTTGACCGGGAGGTCTAGTGTGGAACAACGTGGTAAAAATTCATGAAAATTTAAGTAGTTAATTCATGAAGTCCTTGAATAATTCATTGCAGATAAGCCCTTTAAACTCCCATTTAAGTTGTTAATAATAATAATAATGAGTAGTTCATTCCCAAGACCTCTGTTACTTGCATCCAATGTAAAGTACAAGTAGGAAAAGCTCAGTAAGGAGTTATGTTTTATCTGTAAAATAATTTCATCTATTGCAAAATGATTTTGTTTCTTATCTTTTATTCTCTACTCACTCATTTAGAAAGTACTAGCTCTTTAAGAATTGCTAGTGCTTTCACCATCCCACATGGCTATGTAACAGAAAAAAAGGCATTTAACTGAAGGATATTCACAATATTTAACTGGAAAAAGCAGTAGTATATTAAATGTCCTTCCCACACTTTCACTGTTTTCCTTAAATAAGCTCTTCTAAAATAGTATGAGCATAAATGTCCTACTCTGGCAAAGACAAGTTGTTTTGGTTTTTTTTCCTGCAGAGATCAGAAATAAGCACCGAAGATATTTCTTAGATACAATTCTTGATCCATCAGAGTCTTCCCCTACTAAAGGAATGAGGAGTACAATATGGCCCTCAAGTATGGAGAGCTGCAGGGGCTCAAGGAAATTAGTGATCCCTCCTCCCTGGTACTGCTTCCAACTCCGGGTAGGGAATAAATGGAGAATGGTATTTGTACCTCCCAGGAGTTCCTGATGGAGGGAAGTGGTCCTTCAGCATCCTCAGAGGTGATGGCATGGATGAAGCTTCTGTGAGGTACAGCTGGGCAGGGGTTTTAGCAAATAATAAAATTGTTGAAATTGTGATTTTGTTTGTTTGGTTGGTTGGTTTTTGTTTGTTTGTGGAGGTTTTTCTTTGTTTCTGGTGTTTTGTTTGTTTGTTTGTTTTCTTTATTCATCCTGAAATGTGTTACAAGCTTTTAACCGAACTTGGCAAAATATTAGGTGACAAGTCCAGAGTGGTAGTCACAGAAATGCCAGAGAAAGAAAAATGTTCATCCATATCTCTGCCTCTTTGCCTAGAGCTCATGTATTTTGCTAAGATGTATTAGACTCCTTCTGCTTAAAGAGCTTGTATTATTGACTACCCAGTGCGGAGTCACTGATAACCAATAAATCTTATCTTTCAACTTAAATCTATTGCTTATCTTGTAACTTGATAGGCACAGATTAATGGAGGGTGAAAGGGACCTCAGGAGGTCTCTTGAACAAACTCCTGCTCAAAATACTTTCAGCTCTGAAGGTTAGAACTATTTGGGGCTTTGCCTAGTCAGATATTTAAAGTCTCTAAGAAACAGAGACTACACAGTCAAAATTTTGCATGAATAATTACATTCACTTGAGCAGGGACTGAAACTTGGGTCAATCACCCACAGGTCTGTGCCTTAATTAAGTGCTTTAATTGTGTGGTTAGAAAGTTATCCTAGTGCTGTCTGGATAATAGTTACAGGCATTTACCACATGAAGTGAAATAGTTCTGAAAAGAGGGCCTAATTTAAAGCACCAGTTTCAGGAGAGATGCAAACACAGATCCTGGTCCTGAAATGAGCAGGCGGTCGTAGATAGCAAGGGAGTGCCAGGTGGAGAAGTGCACCCTCCAGCCTTTTTAAGGTGTGGGTTGGTTTTTTTGTTTTTTGGTTTTTTTTTTAACAACTGCTACCATATTCTCTGCACTTAAAATAAAAATACTCACAGGTATCAGTCTAAATGGGACCTTGCACTTGGGCCACAACAACCCCAGGCAGCGCTACAGGCTCAGGCAAGAGTGGCTGGAAAGCTGCCTGGCAGAAAGGGATCTGGGGGTGTTGATTGACAGCCAGCTGAACACGAGCCAGCAGTGTGCCCAGGTGGCCAAAGACACCAACAGCATCCTGCCTTGTATCAGGAAGAGTGTAGCCAGCAGGACTAGGGAAGCGATTGTCCCCCTGTACTCAGTGCTGGTGAGGCCCCACCTTGAATCCTGTGTTCTGTTTTGGGCCCCTCACTACAGGAAAGACATGGAGGTGCTGGAGAGAGCTCAGAGAAAAGCACCGAAGCTGGTGAGGGGCCTGGAGAACAAGTCTGATGAGGAGCGGCTGAGGGAACTGGGGCTGTTTAGCCTGGAGAAAAGGAGGCTGAGGGCAGACCTCATTGCTGTCCTGGAAGGAGGTTGTCACGTGGAGGGTGTTGGTCTCTTCTCCCAAGTAGCAAGTGACAGGACAAGAGGAAATGGCCTCAAGTTGCACCAGGGGAGGTTTAGATGGGATATTAGGAAAGAATGCTACACCGAAAGGGTTCTCAGGCACTGGAAAAGGCTGCCCAGGGAGGTGGTGGACTCATCATCGCTGGAGGTGTTTAAAAGGCATTTAGCTGAGGTTCTTAGGAACACGGTTTAGTGCCAGAGTTAGGTGATGGTTGCACTCAATGACCCGGAGGGCCTCTTCCAACCAAAACAATTCTATGATTCTGTGACTCCATGACCTCCCTTGGTGGCCTCCCACAGGCTCCTCGCGTCGGGCTGGCGCAACAGCCCAAAGGACACCAGGCCCTCTTCTCCCCTCTCCCCCGGGGCTCGGAGCACAAGAGGTGGTACGTCGCCACGCTCTGGGGGCAGGGCCAGGGGATCCCCAGGGAAGAAGAGTCCACGCAACACTTGGCAATCAGCAATTCCTTTATGGAGTGCTGGGAGACCGTGCGCAGGCCGCTGGGCCTCCCTTTCCCAGCGGCAGGAGCTCCGGATGCTTTGCTCCCTCTCAGCCACTGCGGAGCGCAGGGGGCTGCGGCTGTTGCCAGGCGTAAGGTCAATGGGGGGTCCCTGAGGAACCCCAGCCCTCCTGGAACGTTCTTGCCACCATCTCACCAAGACGATCCCAGGCACGGGATGAGAAGGGGCTGGAGCCCAGGGCTCATGAGGCGAGGCGGCGGGCAGGCCCTGTGCCCAAGGGGCAGCCTTTCTCTTGGGCAAGAACCATGACAGGCGGGAGCCAGCCCCAGGAAAGGGGCCCTCAGACCCAACCACCCTCCTCTTTCTCCCGCATTCAGGTATCTTTCAGGACACCGTCCCCCGCGCCCACACCTGCCGCCTCTGACCACACCCATCGACCACATATACCAGAGTCACAATCGCCACCATCGTGACCTCATGCCTGTCACCAGCCACCTCACTGCCCTTTGTTCCGGCCCTATAAAAGCGGAGGCCCCTGCAGCTGGCCCACAGTGTGAGGCCCTCGGACGCCAAGCATGCTTGGAAGGAAGAGGACGCTGAGCAGCCAGCCGGGTGGCTGCCCACCTCAGGGTGGGACGCCACAGAGCCACTTCCCCACACCACAGGGGAGCACGGCACCTCTCACGAGGAGCAATGTCAGCCCTTGTGCCACAAGCGCCATCGATCTCTCTTCTCTGATCGATGGCATGCGGCGCATGGCTCTGGGCCCACCAGAGAACGGTGTGGAGCCCAAACGTGTCTGCCTGCCAGGCAGCAGCGGGAGCAGCCAGGCGGGTGGCTGCCCAGCTTGGCGTGGGACGCCACAGAGCCGCTCCCCGCTACCGTGGAAGAGCAAGACACGTCCCCGGAGGAGGCAGCGCAGGCAGCGGAGGAGGAGGAGGAGGGAGAGGAGGAGGAACATCAACCCTCATGCCACGACCTTGACGGCCATTACGTCTTTGATCTCTGGCATGCAGCACATGGCCGTGGGACCACCAGTGAACGGCGTGGAGCCCAAGCGTGTCTGCCTGCCAGGCAGCAGCCCAAGCAGCAAGGTGGACGGCTGCCCACCCTGGCGGAGGACACCCGCCGAGAGACGGATGGTGCGACTGGGACCTCCCGGGAGCCTGAGGAAGGCAAAGGAGCAGAGGAGGAAGAGGAACTTTCCCCCTCGTGCCATGAGAGTCTTGGCCCACGCTCACGTCAACGACGTCGTGCAGCGAGCAGCTGTGGGCAGGCAGGGGAACAGCATGGGGCCGCGGCGTGTCTATGTGCTGAGGCCCAGGCGGGACATCCCACCAAAGGACAACGTGGAGCCCATGGAGGTGGATCCCCCAGGCTATGGCATGGGGCCACTGGCTGTTCAGCCACCACCAGACGGCGAGGAGCCCATGGAGGTGGGTCCGCCTCAAGAAGCATCATCCATGGCGCTGGCTCCACCTGCCACAGGGATCGTCTGGCAGTTCCCCAGCCATCCAGGCTCCCGTGCGTGACATGGCGGCAAACAGCGTCGCAGGAGCGCCCAGCTGTCTCCCAACTGGCGGCCCAGCCACCACGCCTTCCTAACGAGACAATAAACAAAACTCAAAGAAGAAAAATGCTTTTTTTCTCTCTTCTTTGGCACCGTGGCAACTGTGTCTGCACTCCTTTGACACCTCCTGGGCCCTGTCTTTGACTAGGAGGCCCTTTTTGGAAACTTTCCATTTACATGCCCACCTTCCGGCTTTGCTGCCACCGCCTTACATTCTGGGTGGCCTTTTAGGGCTGCAAGGTGCCGGCTGAACATGAGCCAGCAGTGTGCCCAGGTGGCCAAAGACACCAACAGCATCCTGCCTTGTATCAGGAAGAGTGTGGCCAGCAGGACTAGGGAAGCGATTGTCCCCCTGTACTCAGTGCTGGTGAGGCCCCACCTTGAATCCTGCGTTCTGTTTTGGACCCCTCACTACAGGAAAGACATGGAGGTGCTGGAGAGAGCTCAGAGAAAAGCACCGAAGCTGGTGAGGGGCCTGGAGAACAAGTCTGATGAGGAGCGGCTGAGGGAACTGGGGCTGTTTAGCCTGGAGAAAAGGAGGCTGAGGGCAGACCTCATTGCTGTCCTGGAAGGAGGTTGTCACGTGGAGGGTGTTGGTCTCTTCTCCCAAGTAGCAAGTGACAGGACAAGAGGAAATGGCCTCAAGTTGCGCCAGGGGAGGTTTAGATGGGATATTAGGAATAATTTCTTCATAGAAAGGGTTGCGGGGCACTGGAACAGGCTGTCCAGGGAGGTGATTGCGTCACCATCCCTGAAGATATTTAAAAGTTGGGTAGATGACGTTCTTAGGGACATGGTTTTGAGGCGAACTAGGCCGTCTTACATTAACAGTTGGACTTAGTAATCTTAAAGGTCTTTTCCAACCAAAATGATCCTATGATCACATGAAAACACTGTTGTTCTCTAGGAAGAAATAAAAAAAAATTTCAGGACTGCTTCAAAATGAATCTCGGACTAATGTTGGTTGTATTTGGCAGGCCTCAAATAGATAGTAGTGGGCAGAGGAAGTGGAGCTAGGGCTCTGGTAATTTGCAAAGGTAAATTATCTTCAGGAGATCTCTGCCTGCTTGAGGGCAGAAACAGAGGCACATGAACGGTGGAGATACACAGATGTAGCAGTAGATAGAGTAATTGTAAGTGGATTCATACTATAAATTAATTCAGGATAATGCCTAGATAATTGACTCACGCTCTTCACAAAGGTCATCCTATTTGGTGAATAGTGACCTATAACCATGAGTCCAGCTACTGGGCCCTGGTTTGTTGCTGCTGCTCACCTGCTGCTTATATCTGTGCCCTCAGGACTATCCAGTGTTCACATGCTTGCAGAGCACATTGGTTCTTTGAAATGTGCAATATGGTTGAGTAGCTAAGGGTTTACAGTGTAAATGCAGTCCACTTACCAGGGAAAGCAGGAGGGTGTTATCCATTAACTTTGTCACACAGTCCTTCAGATTTGTGTTATTGGAGGTGGTTTGTTTGATTTTTTTTTTAATTTTTTTTTTTTTAATTTCTCCTTCAGGTGGGTTTCCATGGGAAGCAAATGTTGTTTCCAGAGTCATTTAACCTCCTGCATGGCTATATTTCAGAACCTCTTGCCTCTTACAAACCCCTATGACATTTAAAAGGCTAAGGCTTTCTATTTAATAGTAAATGTCCCTACAGTTTGAATTTTCTAGTGATAAAATTAAACTTTTTGCTGTCAAAAACACCCCTGTGACAAATCATTGCTCTCAGTTCACAACTGAAGGCTGTTGTTATCATTTATGTTTGCGTATGCCAGCCACCATTCTTCATGTTCTTAAACGTTTTTCTCAAAGTAACCAAGATACAGGAATATTTGAACCCAATCAGATTGATTTCATGTAGTTTAATATTTCCCTTCTCTGCTGTTAAAGAGTAAGGATGAATCGAATCGTGTTTGCTAGTGGTTTACTGGTTTTATCTGGTACAGGTGATTAAATTTCTCAAAGACTGTCAATTCAGAGATCAAAACTGTGATTTGTTTCTGATGCAGACTAGCTCTAACAGGGTTTGTTGCTCTCGACAAACCAACAGATGCTTTCCTCCTACCTGCTGTAGGTGCCTATGCGATTTTGGAGCATCTCTGTATAGTGACCTATTTGGCCTGTACAGTCTTCATGCCTGAGACTGCATTGGGTTGAAATATTAATGCTGTTATGCAGCCCTTGGGTGCAGGTGTAGCTGGTTCTGTAGGAAAGCTGAGAGCCAGGTTAGCTGCGTGTGTGAAGGCTGAGCCTGCTGTCAAATGACACTCATAGAATAGTTTGGAATCCTCTCATTGGTGGTGCTCTGCGCTGAGCTCCAGGAGATAGTTCTGGGAGAAGATGCCGTGCTTGGCTTGGGTGAGTGTCCTCCAGCAGCCGCCTTTCCCTGACCAAGGGTGCGTCGCTGCTCTCATTTTTCAGCAGCCATGCAGGAGGTCCCCAAACGAGGAAGGGGCTCTGCTATGTTTTGCAAAGGTTATGTGGTAAAGGCTGTGTTGCCTATTCAGGACCACGTATACATCATATATGGGCAGATATTATTCTATATGTCTACACTGCAGAGAACAGAGGGGGAGGGATGGGAAGTTATAAGGGAATTGACTAGACTCTGCCAGACTACTTGACTTTATTAAATGCTTGGCTAGTGTCATCAGTGCATTAGAGGTGACTTACTGCGTTGTCTTTGCTTCTGTGTTTTACCCTTGCATGATAGCCATTGCAAATCATGGCAAGACAATTTATGGCCACCTACCAGAAAACAAGTTTGACTGGAGTTTGCCATAAAATAGTATGTGCGATGGCAGGTGAAGCAGAATGAATGATTTGCTTATTCATAAGCTAAATGACCCCTGAAAGACAGCAGTAAAAGCCACTAGAAGATATTCTAAAATGACGTGAGGCTTCAGGCAGAGTGACTTATCACCGGCAGTCAGAACATGCTGGTTTATGTGGTCCTTGGGTACATTTTGGCAGGGGGCTGGGAGGCTTCATCCTGCAGAGACCTGTTCTCCACTGTTTGAGGACAGAGTATTTTGTGATTTCAGAAGAGAGGGTAAGTGAAGAACTTCTCTCCACTATTCAGCAGCTCCTCTGTGTCACAAGTTCACCGGGAGGGAAGGAGGACCGAGCACGTCTCATACTTGGTTTGCACCCTGGCTGTTTTTCTTAGGTATCACTCCTTGGGTCTCCCTGACACACCAGCTCCCTGTTGTACTCCAAATAACTCTCAGGTCGACAAGCCATTTTTATAGAGCTGTTTGAAAGAAACAGCCTCGTGCAGCCAAGCGGGGACTAGTCCTTGACTACCTTTTAATCCATGAGCTGGATGCTTCACTGTCTTCAAAGCAACAGAAAATGCAGAAAATAACACTCCTGGAATGCTTCCTGAGAAATAATACGCTAATTATTGGAAAGAGCTTCACTTGCAACAATAGAAAACTGATATTTTAATGTAACTTGAATGAAATGAGTAATATGTAGCTGCTTCTTCAGGTGGCTTGCGTGTTTCCATCCTAATGCTCTGTCTTTAATAAGAGCATTTAATTGTGCACTGTGCTGCTTCTATGTTTTTCTTTGTTTGGAAGAGCCGTCTGCATTTCACTCGCTAGGTATAAAGCAGTGCTATTTTTGTACAGTGTTTTGTAAAGTGCTGTACAAATGCCATAGAGAAAGATGTCTCAGTTTTAAGGAACCTTTATAACTTCAAAGGGAACTACCTGATAGTTTTTATGCCAAGTCATTGTTGTGACCTGAGTTTATCAGCAAGTCTCAGAAATAGATGCCATGTGCTCATACATCAGGTTGAGCTGCTTTGTTTCTCATCATCTTTGTCCTTACATTTTTGGTTTATGTAGGTCTCTGGCTGTTAAGGTTTTACAGAAAGACTGAAAAATATGAATCAAATGTTACTAGTTCAGATAATTGACAGAGGATGCTAAGAGTGTATCTCCCAGGGAATGCGAACTTCTTATTAATCTATGAAAACTGCAGCTAAAACTGACAAAACTGCCAAAAATAAACATTAATTGTGATAGGATTCATCTGCATGGAAAGTATTTCACCTTTAAGGCTATGAGCCAGTTCTGAAATAAATAATTGTATGGCTATTATGTGAATGCACTCTTTCCATTAAAAAACTGGTATGAAGCAGGGAATGGAGGTCGAGGGACTCACTTTATTTGTCATTTAAAGGTAATATAGGCATGTGTATAAGAACAGACATATTCAAAATTTAATCTGCTGTTAAGGGAAAGTGGTCTGCAGGTCTCTAACTACACCTGCAGCATTATTTAGAACTTTAGGCAAAGAACAGAGAGAAGATGGCAATTTGGTATCCCACCTTGCCGGTGTCCATGAGAATTCTTTCTTTTTGTTCTTCAGCAAGAAAGAGGCAAGGAAAAGAGTTTACAGGTATATCCAGATCTCCTCTAGGAGGAAATCAAAGTATATATTTGAGCATGTTTGGAACACTTGTGTACATACTTTCCAGCAGCATCTTACCCTCTCAAATGCCAGAGATGGGCCTGTTTTGTAAGTAACAGTGTCTAAGGAATCTTCCCCTAAACTCTCAGCCAAGTGGCTCTAGCTTGTAAATAATGAGTAGTCATTTGTCCAGCCTCCCTGAAAGCATTTTTTTTTCCTGTGCAAGTACTTTAGTAGTGTTTGCAAAATTGAGGAAATACAGCGCAACTTGGGAGTCAGCCTTTAATCTACGCTTTCAAATGGAGAATGAGACTGTGGCCTCAGTTATGCTGGTGTAAGTCAAGTGTAAGTAATGAAGTTTGCTTTCCTATGATTAGTGTGAAGCTTAGATTTTAACTCTTCCTGCTCCATCAATACACACGTTTATAGGGAGATTGATTTCCGTTCATCAGAGAGAACTTGCATTAATGTTAGGTTATGTTTTCATGTTCCTATTCTTTTTCTACCTTATGATGTATGTAGAAACAGTGCCTTTTTGTTTAAAGCAGTGGGGAAAAACAAGATGGTGTATAAAAAAAGTGCATAGCTGTTCATGAAACGTCTCTGGGGTCTTGTAGCTGAAAGAGGAAATCTTATCCTTCCAGTGAAATTACCTTTGCTGAAACTACGTTGATCATTTTTCTGTAAAATGACTTCAGAATTTATAAACAAGACCACTCAAGTAAAGAAGAAATACTTGGTCTTCACTATTTGTTTTTGTTCATAGACATTTTAACTGTACTAACACATCCTATGAAAGTCAATATTAATTTAGTTCAACACAGTTATGTGTGGATAAATCTATATATGGCTGTTGTCATTTTAATTTAAATTCATTGGTAGGAAACTCAGTTTAATGGTGGTTGAGTAAAAAAAGAAAATGTATTCTCTGTACTCATAAATCACCCCAACATTCAATTTATTCAAAACACTGAATTAGGCACTCAGCTAGGGCACTCTAAAAGAAGAAATTACATTGCTTTCATTAATAGCTTTTTTGAGTATGCAAATTAATAGTCAATTGTAAATGGCTTTGTAAAAAGTAGGTTTGTTTTGAAATTAAAAAAATTGAAAACCCCATAATTTAGGTAGTGAACAAGTCTGTCTCCACTCCTGCTTCTCAAGCTTTTATACAAAACAAATTATTCTTACACCTAGTCAAGAAAATTTCCAATTGCTCAGTCTAAAACTACAAGTGTAACTACTGTTTGGTCGCAAATGATTACTTATTGAAATTAATGGGTGTTATTATTGTAGTGCGTATTAATGTGGGGAAGAATTCCCTAGTATTTATTATTGATGTATCAGTGCTATCTATTAGCGAGCTTTTGCAGAATGAACAAACAGTCTTCAGCTTTAATTAAGTTGTTAAACTATTTTATGTTGGGAGTTAATCCAACAGTACTAGTTAGTTTGCAAACTAGTGGAAAAGCTCTTATAAATGTCACTGAGCTCTGGATGTTAGCCTTATTGCCCGAGGATATACTTCTGTCCTCTTCACTGGGGTACCTTACTGTGTACTTGAATGTGCATCTTGTAGAAAGCCTTGGTTCAGCAAAGCTGTTCCGCTCATGTTTAAACTCCTCTATGCACTTTAAGACCTTTTGCTTTACACGTAAACGTTTTTATCATCATTTGGTCATCTGTGTCAATGAATGGCTGAGCCTGCGAAGAGGGAGAGGCTTCTTGGCTTGGCTGGGAGCTGGGTCAGCATAGGTGGCAGAAGAAAGCGTTGGAGCAGGCTCACTCTGTTCAGGTTTTCTAGAGAGCTAAGAGATCATCTTTGTGTTCAAAAAATTACATTTAGGGGCACAAGAAGCCTTTGCCTGCTGTGGCCTGTTTCAGTCCCTCTGCGGGCTTCTGTATCTTAAGGCGGTAGAAATATTCAGAAACAAAAAAACAGTGGATAACTCATTAAAAAATAGGGATAATACCTGCAATACATATATAGGGTATAAAAAGCAGATGACTGTTCCTTCCAAGCTGGTAAATCCCACATTCTTCATGTTACTCCCTGTGTACCCAATGAAGTCTGTGGAGACAGGAACCAGAGTTCTTCTTACTGACTGCAGGGACCTGTTTGTTTCTCAAGGGCCACAAAATATGTCTGAGGACAAAACTGTAGTTGAAGTGGCTTTTATAGAAGTGTATTCTGTAGTAGTAGAAGCTGCTTTGGTTTAACTGACATACGCTTCCATTATATGAAGGGAGGAGTTGCAAAATAGTAAAGCTAATGAATTACCTGGATCCTGCGGTTTAGTTGTGTGCTGTTCTGAGCCATGTAAGGATCCAGCACTTTCACATTTCCTTCATTCCTACATGTATTTCATGTTTGCAGCACCTTAGCTTAAAAGGTGTGTGAAATTCCTAAAAGTGCATCTTGTTACAGTCTTGGTCAGACTCTTCATCAACTTCAGAGCAGTCCTTTCCAGAAATCAGTAAGAGATGATATGACAGCCCATTTCAGGTGAACTCTCTTATTATTCACAGCCCATGACTTTGTGGCTACAGAGTGCCACTTGTTTATTGATAAATGGAGTAGATATTTACTGTATTGATTTCATACGTAAATCTACCTGAAGCTTGCACTAGGTTTCCAGAGCGATTGCCTCCCTTGCCTTTCTGATGTACAAGAGAGCTAACAGCAGTGCATGTGTTTCCTCAGTGGTTCCATGCAAACCTTGCAAGGACGAGGCACTGGGTTTTGGAGCAGGCACAGGTGCACCTGGAAACTGCATAACTTGAGTTTTCTGTAGCCTTGTCTGCCTTAACCTGTGCTACGAGGGGATGTGCAATTTGATGTGCAGTCTGGCTGTGTTTCACTCTGAAGAGCATGGGGGCGCTTGAGCTAAAAATGAAACTTCATGGTGAAGACTTGTGGTGAGCTCTTTTAGACTTTGTGCACAGGTGCTGAGCGGAGGGTGAGGATGTGAATGTTGTATTTATCTCTGTGGAGGAACAGACAGAGAGAAGCCCTTGCCTGTTGTGATCTCTTTACTCCCTTGCCTGAGGGAACAAACTTTTTGGTAGGGTCAGAGGAAACTTGTTCATTTTTCCTTCCCCACCATGTCCTGTGGGATGTCTGGCAATAGGATCCATTGAGGCAAAGTTTCCTTGGCACATATAGGTGTCTGCAGGTCCAGGCAAGGCCAGCACCCACTGGAGCAGTTCACTTCTGCAACCTGCAGAGAAGGGAAGTATTGTAAGAATGGAGCCAATCTCTCTTTTTTTCAAACTGCATGTCTTGAGATACTTAGACTTTCTCAAGAAACTGCTATTGACAGTGAATATCTGGATTCCCTCTAATTAAGCACTCCTTTATCTTTGTCTGCTGGGACAAGTATAAGACCTCCACACCACAATAGTTTCAGTTTGGTATTTTTGTCCTAGCTGAGAAAACCTCCTTTGACAGACTAGGATGTGAGAACCAGAGAGATCCTTTAGATCTCCTGAATATCTCTTTCAGCCTATTAAAGTCTGCAGAAAGTTTCTGTGTGTAAAATAAATGTCAAGTTGGGTCCTATGCTATTCTGAACACCCAGTGACTAGATCGGCAAAACAGCATCTCCTGATATTGAGTCAATGTAAGCTTTAATTCTGCAGCCCTTTCTAAAAATGCTGGAGAAAATGGCAAAATCAGTGCCACAGTTCTTGGAGGGTCTCTGGTTGTGCAGCCTGCTCTGCCGTGTAGCCCTGTGTTTGTCCCTGTGCTCTCAGCTGTCCCTCAAAACAAAAACACAGAATATTTTGTGTTGGAAGGGACCTTTAGAGCTCATCTAGTGCAACGCCCCTGCAATGAGCAGGGACATCTTCAACTAGATCAGGTTGCTCAGATCCCCATCCAGCCTGGCCTTGAATGTCTCCAGGGATGGGGCATCTACTACCCCTCTGGGCAACCTGGGCCAGTGTTTCACCACTCACATCATAAAACATTTCCTCTTCATGTCTAACCTGTATCTCCCCTCTTCTAGTTTAAAGCCATTACTGCCTGTCCCATTGCTACACGCCCTACTGAAAAGTCTGTCCCCACCTTTCTTACAAGCCCCCTTTAAGTACTGAAAGGCCACAATAAGGTCTCCCCAGAGCTTCTCTTCTCCAGCTGAACACCCCAACTCTCTCAGCCTGTCCTCCCAGCAGAGCTGTTCCAGCCCTCTGATCATCTTGGTGGCCTCCTCTAGCCCCTCTCCAACAGGTCCATGTCTTTCCTGTGCCGAGGGCTCGTGGAGTGAAGAGAGATTGATTTTGTTGCTTTATTCTAATTACACTACAGTAGTAGCAGTACTGCGTGCTTTTGAAGGGCATTCAGGAACTGAAATGTCAATAATACAACTTTCCATCTGCTCCCAATTCAATCTGAATGAGTTTGTGATTTTAGAGAAGGAGGTTATTTCTGCCACTGGCAGTCGAAAGGTGGTAATCAGTTAATCAAAATGCATTGATTGCTCTAACTATTGCATCTTGAATAGGTTTTTCAGTCACCCACAATTTAGTTTTGGCATGTTTTACTTTCTATCCAAGGCAAATCTATGGTTTTTAAAAACTTTGACTTAGTCAAGAATAGCTTCTGCATTGAGTTTTAGGGCCAGACCCACCAGTGCATGCTGACAGTGTTATACCAGCCCAGTTATGTAAATTGGCTGGAAACAAACCAGTGAAATCAGTTTGAGCAACTTTGCACAGTTCCAAAGATACCGAGTGTACCAGACAGGCTGTATTCCTCGTAGCACAGAATATTAGATATAAAACAAAAACCTCTTTCCTATATGGACTCCAAGCTTTATCTGCAGCTTTTGATTTCTCAACAGAACAAATCATTGGTTTGTTATTATTAGCTAGTACTACAGCAATAATTCAGCTAGGGGAGAGTGAGCAAGGATCCATTTGTATTTGATACTGGGCTACAGAGTTTAAAACCTGCACTTGTTCATTATGTTTTTATATGAGTGAAAAATAACACTTCTTCATTTCTACATGTCCAACTTAGGTGCAAACTTGGGGGGCTAATAATTTTTTTTTAAACAAACAACCAAAAAAACCCCCAAAACTACCTCTCCTGGTGCGGAAGAAATGTGATGTAGAAATTTCTTTTAAGAGTGGTTAGTACAAAATTAGTCAGCCTTTGCCTGAGTGCAAATGTAACCCACAGGCAATTGATTCCAGGTTTAAGGTCTTAGAAATATTGACCCTACAAACAACAAACAAACAAACAAAACCCCACAACCTAGTAAAAGCAGAAAGATTCGTCTGTTCTGCATCTGAAAGGAAACACAACTGTCTTCAAACATATTACGTTCTTGAGCTAGGAGGGCTAGTCCTCTCCTACTCTTGATTTCAGCACAGGTTCTACCTTGGACCATAGTAAATCCTCAGAGAAAGTTTTGAAATTTAGATTTGAACCAGTGTTCCACAGAAAAACTTCCTTCTTGTGTATCTTCACATTTTTAAAGCAGGTAGTAGGTTATTGATATGGGTAAAGCAGTACTGGATAGAAAAGAAAAGGCTGACATTTAAAGCTGTGTATTAAAAGCCATCCTCAGGCCTTTTCAATATAAAAATCAGTCTTATCATGAGATTTACTGTTCACAAATCCTGTTGCTATTTATTGCATACTTTGCCAATCAAAAGGAACAAACTCTATTCCTTGTTGCTTGCAAAGGTAAATCTTTCCATCTGCCTAATCGTACAAACCTGTGCTAGCTTAAATATTGTCTGATATAAGCTCATGTTTGTAAAATAGTCCCCCTCCTCCCAAACCTGCAGGAAGCCAGGATATTTTAGGGTAAGCAGAGGAATCAGCAAAAGCTCTTTTTTAGGCCTGTACTGAAGCTGAGGTACTCTGGGGAAGTAAGCATCTTTCACATCTAATCTCAAGGTGAGAACCCTTAAGCAACTGTCAACTGTCCCCTGTTTTTCATTTTTCCTTTTATTAAATGGTGAACTTTTGAGTAAGCGATCAAGCACATTTTAATTCCCGTGCCTACAACTTTTGAATGGCAGAGATTTTTAAAGAGCCACAGTTCATCAATACTTACTACTAACAGTTTATACAGTCCTACAGCTTAAGCCATATCAAATTAGCAGTGGTAGCTTTGCAAGAAAAATAGAAAATGGTTGCTTGCTGATGCTTCACTGGCAGAAGTGTTCACCCAACCTCCTTTCTGTCTTGATCAGATTTGGCAGGAATAAGCTATGGCCCATGGGGCACTTAATAGAATTTAACATCTACCTGGTGGTAGGAAAGAATCAGTGACCAGGTTTTCTGGTACCATATAAGTGGAGCGTACTATTAATGGCATTGGACAGCTGCAAATTAACAGGCATGCAAGGAAAATTCAGTTTAATAGTCAAGAGAGTGATATGCTGAAACATGAGGTATGGACGTTATGGAGTCTTCACTACTATGAGCCTTTAAAAGCAGCTTAACAAGTATCTGTCAGAAATGACAGAAAGAGAGTTGATCTTGCCCTAGGGAGAGAAAGGCATATAAAAGCACCCTTTACCAAATGTCTCTCCCAGCCCTGAAGACCTGTGCTTCCAGGGTAAAGCCCAGTAGAAGTGATGTACACGCTGGCCTTGCCCAGTGATCTTGCTGCCACGGAGACTCACTGCTGAGTAACTGCACCTTGACTTCAGCAACAAACTGTAGTAGCAGATGTCCACATGTCACAGGACACAAAAAATCAACCTCTGTTGTTTTCACTGTGCAGAATCAAGTCAAAACGACATTTTTTTTCTTCTGATGGTGCAAAGCCAGCAATGTAATGCTGCCTCCTTCTGCTCCAGAAGCAGGTGGTGGAGCCCGGCCCTCTATTAACTTGGTGCTGGACACTAGCCAGCGTTTCTCCCTCACCCCCGCTTTGAGCAATGTAACTCAGTCTAAATTCTCCTTTTTTTCTTAAATGTGTTATCTATGGAAAAAATGAAGGGAGAGTTTCCCTAATAATTTTGTATAAGAAGGATACCAGTGTTTTCTGTAGCTGCAGATACAGTTTTGATTTTTTTTTTGTTACTTTATAGAGCCAGGATTTTCAGACATCTGCTCTTTTACTTTTAAAATTTATTAGCAAGCTGTAAAAAATAAAGGAGAGGGAAGTAATCTCTGATACCATGGGTGAGGGATACACAGCTTAGAGAACAAGTTTCTAATTGAAGTTTTAATGAGTTCTGTCCCTGATTTAGAGTGATCTCAGAGTTAGTATGTGTTTACCAGTAACCTATTACAGAGGTATTAAATGTAATGTTTGTAAAAGGATTCTTGAAAGGTGGATACAGACCTCTGAAGTTGTCCTGTTTATTTGATGTCTGTAGGTTGATTTTGAAATAAATGCCAATAAGGCACAAAGCAAATTGGTCCTCGCACTGGCTTTTCTGACAAAATTGAACAGAAGTAGGAGGAAAAAGCTTCTCCCGCACCTTTCTTTTGGCTACAGCCATGCATATGATTGCCATACCTTCCCAGTGCTTTTAAATCACTGTTACGATAGGGAGTGTAAACCTCCCCTCTGATACTTGTGTTGCTTAACAAGTTGACCTTTAAGCAAAGCATGATTATTTTCGGTGTCTCCTCCTCTTTAAATCTCTGCATCAGCCTCACAGCCTTTTCATTTCTACCTTCCGTTTATTAAGTTTTAAAGCTAATATACCGGGCTGAATTTACCAGCATGCTCTTGTTTTGTACAGCCTTCGTGATGCAGGAGAGCTGTAAACTTAGACCAGCCAGGCTAAAGCAGTTTTATAGCTTCTGAGTATTGCCAGAGAAAGGCAAAGCAGCTGGAGCACATTAGTGAATACATCCCACCATTTTACATTCCGAACTGTTGATGGTTCTCCTAAGTGCACTGACAAATACTGGTTAGAGTAATTATAATTATTATTATAGAGTAATTATAATTAGTTGATCTTCCTTCACTTATAATCCTTCACTAGAGAATTCTGTCTTTCCTGAAGGAAAGTTTGGTTTGTTCTGAAGGCCTAAAATTGCTCTTGATTTTTAATAAAACTGACCTGAGAGGATTTGTGTTGGGAGACAGCAATTACAGCAATTAATTATTTGGAAAGAGCAGTTCCTCCCTCCTGCATTTCCTCATCTAGCTTGTTCACAGTTCATTGATTTTTTTGTTTTTAATTTTTTTTTTAAAGTACTAACCATAAATCATTGTTATCTTCCTCCCCCTGCCTGCAAAACAAATGCAAGAGCACCTGGTTCAGCCTGTTTCTTAGCAGAAGCAGAATTGAGCGCACGCAAACAGCCCTGCACTTCATAGTGGTTTCAGCAGAACAGTCTGGTGTTCAGAGGTGTTCAACATGGTGAAATTGCTGACTTCTGTATCTTCTCTATCCTCATTTCAAGTTGCTGTACAGATAATTTTTTGACTAATGCTCTGTATGAGCCAGCCTGTCTCTTAAGTCCCATTTTCTTTACCTTTCACCTGCAGCACTTGATGTTTTGTAAATGACATTGGCTTTTAACAGAACGTATTTTTTTCCAGCACAATCTTTGCAATGTCCCTTCTATAGTCAGTATTAGAAATGAAATTACCTGGAAAGCAATATTTCCTCTACTTCAGAAGCAAACCATGAGCTATGCTTACAGCAGTAAAATATAAATGTATCCTAAAGAAAGTGAAATGTCTTGCACTAACTTTTCTCGTCAGATAGAGACAAAAAGCTGGTGGTTAGGGAGTTGAACATTTCAAACTTCTTCAAATGCTTCTGTCTAATGTCCTTGGCCAAGTCAAGTGTTGAGTTGATATATAAGTAGGATCACAAAATCATTACAATTCTGCTAGACAAAGACTGCAGAAAGCTAAGGATTATTAATTTTTTGTTGTTGTTTGAGAAAATAGTATTTATAAGCCAAGCTTTAAATTAGAAAGCAGATAGTAAGTTTCTTTCTTTATAAACAAGCACATGTCAGACAAAATATTAATAAGGAATATTTCAGGGTCCTAGGGGTTTATAACAATAAGCTTAAAGTCCCCCAAATGTCTGATCTATCAAGAAAGTCATAACTGCAGAGACCTAGTTAAAGTAATCCAAGGTTTTACTGTGAGAATATGGCAATTTCTTCAAATATGTTTGACTCAGAGACTCTAGAAAATCCAGGTTGTTAAGAGTTGTGTACTCTTTACATAGGTAAGTACTACACAAATTTAATGCATTTCCTTTATGCAAAAAAGATAAAAATCAAGAAGAAATGCACAGTTTTATCTGTGGCTTAAAAATGTTAACAGACACTTTCTGGGTTTGCAGAAATATGCAAATAGATAAGACTAAGCTTATCAAGGCTGATCTTGAATTCTGTAGGATTTAGCTGTGCTTGTGTAGTTCAGTTTTCATATATTAAATTTCATCTGTTTGATACGCTACTGGAGGTAATATTCAGCGTGTTTCTGAAATCCACGGGAACTCGCAATAGGTTGTGTGTACGCTGCAGAAAGGAAACATCCCATTCTGTTACATTTAAGCTGAATTTCTACAAAACCTCAACAAATCAATTGACTCCATCTTACAGATACGCTTGAGGGCACAGGCAAGTCTGTACCATTTTCCGCCCAGCTGATAGTCAATAGTCCTGCTGCTGTAATGTTAATAGGCTGAAAGGCTGCTAATGATTTCTGTCTCTGATCCTTTTTACACTGTGAGAGAAATTGGAGGGAGCTGCTTGATTTCGCAGATGTGAGTCCTGAATTGAGGTCTGTGTTTTTCCTGATTTCTAGTATCCATTGTTGCAAGCTATTTGAATCTGAGAGACTTGAAAGAAGGTTCCTTGGTTTTAAGCTTCCCTGTGTAACTACCCAAAATTAGGCCACAAACCCTTGGAGGGAGGTGGGGGGCAACTGTGCTGCTCTGTCCCTTGATGCTAAAAGCTTGTAAGTTCAGAAGTGCAGCACCCGTTTAAAGCAATGATGATGGTGATTGCGTGCCCAACCTCTTGAGTGGCAAGCTACAACTAGAAGAGCAGTCCCATCCTTCAGCCAGATGTGGTGGCTCCCAGTTTAAGAAGAGGGCTCCTTCAGGTTAAGAGAATGGAAACTCGAGCGCTTAGGAGTGGAGTCGGACGCCAGCTACCAACCTTGTCCTGCAGACAGGTCTCCCAGGTGAAGCTTCTCCAGTGGCAGCGCTTCAAGCCAGGTGCCTGGGGCCAAAAGCTGATTTTACCACAGCTCCTGACGCTAGCTGGGGCTGTCAGGCAACCTAGTCAAGCAATTGCTGGGCAATAGTACACAGACGGTTTAGTAATAACTCGGATAGATGGACCTCCCCTCACCTGCTATTTTCAACCCAAATGACTCCGTGCAGTTGAGAAGGTTGGACTTAACCATGCACACCAAGAAGTACACAAATTATCCCATTGAAAAGGATGAGTGTCCCTTCCCCACCTATCCAAGTGAGGTCGTGGAGATCTTACACTGACCCAGAAGCTACTGTTTTGGATGGGCCAGCTCTGGTGAGAACTGCCAGGCATGTTTGTGACTACTGACAAGCCTGTAAAGCAGCTGTCTTAAAAATGAATAAGCCCTTGCTAGTTCTGTAGCTGAGATCAGTGCTGAAAGCAACACTGGAAGCTGCAGCAAGACCCACTGCTGCTCTTGTTACTCTTGGGGCCCTACTGATATCGCTTTCCCCTCTAAGTACAACCTTCATGCTTTGTAAAACTCTGTTTTCATTGGACTCAGTTGTAGTAACTAAGAAAAATGATGAGATAATAAAAACCAACCCAAAACTCTCTTCCTTTTTCTCCCCTCTGGGCTCAACAGATTCCTCCTTCAAGGTTGCTCAGCCTAAAATTAATCTTACAACTCTTCTTCCATGCAAACATTCTCACCCCCATCATACACAGAAATAGTGTCAGGTTACATCTTAGCAAAGCCACAGAACCTACCGAACAAATACTGAGCTTTTACTAAGGTGAAATGGGCTAGCAGCCCCTCACAGTTGAAGGATATGGTTTGGCTGTTGCTTTGCTCTCTAACTAAAAACAGGAAGAATAAACAGTCACCAAATCTCTTATCAGAAGATTGAGCCAGAACATAAAAACTGGGCAGTTCATAAAGGTTTAATTAAACATGCTTAATTGTCTTGCACAATGCATTAACACAGTGAACTCAAGAGTCTTCCTCCTCCCAGTGGAAGCTTTCAGGATTCTTCATTTGCATCTTTTTACATCACTGTTTTTCTGCAGATCAGCCCGGATCAGTAATGGTATGTGACAAGCTGAATAAAAATGATAAAATCTTGTCAGGTGAAATTTAACTTTTTTTTTTTTTTTTCTTCCAATGATCTGTAAAGCTGCTTATCAATTAGATTTTTTTCTGTTATGGGAAGAACAGCTGATGATAATTCAAGGAAGGAGGAATAGTTCTTAGTTCTTTCTATCTTCTCCATGTATGCTGCTGGCCACATCCTTTCTTAAAACATCGCCCCATTTCTATGCTGCTAGAAGATATTCAAACGTATTTTCTAATACTGCTGGAATGTTCAGTTTGTCCAAAGATACAGATCCTTGCCAAAAAGGCTGGGCCTTTCTTAGTAAGTGGTTTTGTTGTACATCTGGTAGGGTAAGATATTCTTTGTCTTGACTTCTGTCCCTAGTCCAGCTCTGTAGCTTTATAAAGTCTTATAGAAGCAGACTTAGAAGTCTTTAATGTTTCTAGCTGTCTGAGTTTGTCCCTAATTACATTTTCTATTCCCTGCAGAAGCAGAGAGAGACTTTTTGTATTGACTTTCCCATGTTGCTATTGTGTTCCCGGTAGCTTTCACAGAAATAGTCTTCCTAGAGCAGTATTAAGTAGTAGTGATTATCTGATAGTGTAGTGTTGTATTTTGGGAATATCAACTCCCACAGTCTCATCAAAAGATGATGGGCCTCATTATTCTAGGGAATGTGTTAAGTAAGGAACGGCAGATATTGCAGAGATGAGGACACCAGCATCAGTACTGTGACAACATACTGGAATGTATATCCAAAGGACTGGAGGTGCAGACATATTGTTTCTTTTAGGGAGATATTTCAATGTTATGGAAAATATTGACATTTTGTTCAATTGCACTGTAATAATTTAACTATAATAGCGTTAGTATTAAAATGTTATAATTAATAACTACAGCTATCATATTTAGCATTATAGTCATAGTTGTATGACACTTACGAAGCTGCAGCGTCTTCCTTTGCCCCAGTACCCCATCTGTGTCCTAAAAATGCCATGGGAAGCCTGAATGAAAACTTAGTTGCTACAGCGTAGCCAGCCTCAGGTAGCAGGAAACTGCTAGACTACCTAGAAAGATCCATTTATTTCAATGGATTAATTAGCACACTTTTCTAAATAGAGAACAGAGGAGAGATTTAGATGCCCAACCACAGACACTTAATGCTATTTCAGGTGCATTAGGCTAGCTGCCTGGCCTCCAGCTGCGGCTCCAGAAAGACTCATGTCTCCCATAGCTCCTGCCAGCCCTTTACAGATTTCTTGGATACCCTGGGACATCTAAAATGGCACAGGACATCTCTATTTATACACATGAATCAGCCCCTAAGACTGCTAAGGAGTTAATTGTGCAAACTGGAATTAAAATCTGAAGTCCAAATTATACTGCATAGTCATTTACATTTGGAGTTGGTCTTCATTCTGCTTTGTGTCAGGAGAGGAGAGGAAGGCTTGCCGTTCTCCTGTTATTCAGCATGCTTTATGCTCAGTGGTTGCCACCCTGCAACCTCGTTTCCAAAGGCAGGGCATTCTTCAGCATGAAAATACAATGCAAAAATAGGAAATATGACATGCTGTGCCATGGAGTGTTTATGTTGGTAAGACAAAAGTGCCAGCACATGCAAAGGACACGGTCATTGCAGGTTTTTATCTTGCTCATGGTGAGGCCCAACTTCTGATCTCCTAGGAATTTCCAGATGAGGATGCTGGTGGGATATGTAGAAAGGGGTTGCCTTTTTTTCCCCTCTTCCTGTCTTTTTTTTTCTTCTCTCTTAAGCTAGCAGGAATGAAAAGAGTAGGCAGTCTTTATTCAAAACATGCACTTCAAGAGAGGTTTCACAGGCAAATGATGACGAATTAACACATTGCAAGACCTAATAGTTAAAACTGAGAGAAATTATGTCTTTAGAAGTAATGAAAACTGCAAAAAATTCTTTAAAATTATATGCAGTTAGATCGATTAGAAGGTTTTATTTTGACTTTGGTCTTTTGAGCAAAAGCTTGATATCCTTTGTATCAGCTAGTTAATTTTCAAAAAAGAACCTCTGCTTAATGTGTATAAATGAGCAACCTTCTCTGCTGTGATTCTGTGGTCATGGTGGCTGTTTGTGCACAGGTAATATGAGAGGAATTTTGTACCAGATTCCCGTCTCTCTGGTCGTCAGCAGCCTTTTCTCTTGAATCCCCAAATTTGCCTACTTATGCTCTGATTTTGTTATGGTAATCTGAAGATTTGTTTTCAAGTAAATTTCAAATTTTTCTTTTGGTAAGAAGATGTATTTTCCAGATGTTTTTGTTCAGATCTGCTCCTTTCTAAAAAGCCTTGGCTTTGATGATTGGATACGTTCTGCTGAAAAACATTTATTATACAAGATTTCTTATCAGATTTGCTTGTATTAAGGGAGTTAATTTGTTCTTCTATGAAATAGGATAATATGCAATGCAAACCAATCACTTCTCATCAATATTAAACATTTGATTCAAATAATATAGACGTCTAGTATTAGCCTGAGATAGTAATTTGCTTGGAAAAATATGGTAGTTTTTTACGTACCTGCTCATTATACATGAAATAAAAAATAAACCAATTTAACTGACTGAAAGAAAAAAAATCAGAGCACATTACACATTATAATTCCAGTTTATCTGTGGGATTCTGTACTTCTCTGAGGACTGAAATAACCATATGAATTGACCCAAGAATATAAACGAAACATCTGAATGATGTTGAGCTGTGTCCAGTTTCACCCCAAGCTCACTGCACAAGTAAACTTGTGATGAAATTTGGATCCCATTCTGGACAAACAAAGTTTCCATAGATTTCAGTGGCCCCCAGATCACTGCCTTCACCACAGGGACTTCTTTGCAGATTTACTTGCTTTGGCAGGTGTGAGTACACAAATACGGGCCAAAGGATCAAAATCAACCATTTGGGTGCAAATAACAGGGATATGGGAAATGGCAGAAATATTTACAGTCCTCTTCACTGTAAGACTTTCTATGGCTTTTTCTGCTTGATCAATCAGGAATTTATGCATGTAAGATCAGGACATAAAATCTGCAATGAGGTGTTATCAAAGACTAGAGCCTAAATAAACTCGAAGACTATCTAGCCTAAATAAACAGCACTGATAACTTAATATATGTAATGTCTGTCAGAGAAATTGTATGTAGGCTTTTGATCAGTGACTGACTTGGGATGTTTATTGCCATAGGAAAAGAAGCTTTAATACTTCTTTACACTTTCATGCTAGTATGTGTGTCAATATTTTAATACTTAATGTCTGAAGTCTGCACAGATTTTATCCTTCCATGGATTAACAAAGACTCTGGTGGAGCTTTCTCGCAGCTTCCCGTTGTCATAGGCTCTGTGTGAAAATACCTAAAACAAAAAATGTATGTATGTACCAACTTTATATTATTTTGATTGCAAGACATTTTGTCAGAAGAGAAAGGAAATATAAATATGGCAAGTTTTTTTTAAGTGCGCCATTTGCCCATCTCTGCTCCTAGTGACGTCGGTGACTCCCACGCCAGCACTGACTAGGCAGGGCTACTTGTTGAAACTCTTGAAAATATCGACTTAATAATTAAACAGCGCAGTCTCAGCCTCAAGAAATACTACCTGACATAATCCTTGTAGCGCAAAGAAAGTGACCCTTGTGGGTGATGCAGCATGCTGTATTTGCACTAGTTTTCTGTAATGCCAGGTATCGGTGAAATGAAAAGTGAGGTGGTTCAGTAAGGTCTTTTTTTAACCTCCCTGGTTTCAGTGCTTGAGTCTGAATGCACTTAACTTTGGAAGGTACCTTTGCTCTCTCAGAGTACATGATGTTGGATGCCTATTAATGACAGGCGCATGCAACAGGATTTACACATATGACGAGTGTGTGTTGTGCGAGATGCTTAAGCAGCGTGATGGCAGCCACATGGAAACAGGCCCCCAGGCTCACACAGGCAGCACCAGGCACTCTTTTGGGGATTGCAAATTGTTTTTCCTAAGAGCTAGCCACTTGCTTCTGTGTGGGCTGAGATTCAGGGCATGCATTAGTTTAATTATGGTGCTGCTTCCCTCAAGTGGGTCTTCTGCAAGGGACAAGGCAAGTGGCACAGGTGCCTTCAGCACCCAGGCACATGCTCCAAAAGCAGGAAAGCTGTTTATTGGCACTTTTCTAAAAAATTAGAAGTACAATTTTGAGCCATTTGGTCATTCCAGTGAAACACAGAAGGTTATTTACTTGATAAAGCATAGGCAGCACTGTCAGCAAAGGACAGCATTTGTGATAGAGTGGCTGAGCTGTGTGGGCTTAAAAACACAGTCTGGTCTAAAATAGATCTGAAGTAAAGCTTCTGGCTGAGCTTAGCATCAGTCATTTTGGCTAGCACAGAGAGACGGTCCCTTCACAGCCTTGGAAAATTTTGGAGTTACTTATGCATCGTTACAAAATGCCTGACCCTCATGCTTCTTCCAGAAAAAACTTATGTGGAGGTGAGTTGTTCCTGAATGCATGTCCCCTACTTTCCATTGGTGCGATTCATCTGCTGGGTTCTCCCTGTGTATGGAGGATCTGATTCCAACCTGTAAGACGGTCTCCAATACACTGTTAATGCAAAGAAACAAAGCATTTTGGTATGTGTCTCCAAGCATCTGATAATCTTCTTGCAGCTGCGGCGAGGCTGGGGATGGAGGAGGTGTGGAGGACATTTGTGGTGTCCTTCAAGTCATGTTAGAACTTGGCCTGAAGGAGGAGGAGGATCAGTTCCTGCACAGCAAACACCTGGAGTAGAGAGAGGAGGGAGTGTGTGGTTACAGGTGGAAAGCACCTCAAGATCTAAAAATAGAGATGGGCTCAAATTAAAACCTTGGGTCCAAACACAGGAACCCCAGAAATAGAGCAGGATGCCAATCTCTTGCACAGATTGGACCTGCCTCTACTTGCTACACAGATTTTTACTGATACTAGGAAAACTGGAAAGCTCCATTGGCTGAGCTGACAGCATCACAGCATGTTAATGGCAAGCGGTAACAGCAAAACAAGAATAGCAGGAAAAATACTTTTCCTTTTTGTCCAGGGTCGAAGAATGATTTTTTAATTGGTGTGTATGTGACAGTGTGCTGGGGATGAAGGTGACAGGAGGGGGAAGAAGAGAGGGAGAAGATATGAATTAACTAGTTAATAATCTCCATGAATTTCCTGGTGCCTTAATGAAACTGCTGATATATTTGACTTGAAGCTGTTCACTTTTTTTCATTTGAGCCACATCAAAGCATTTCTTTCTATGGGATTCCCTGCTTACAAAACCTATAAATTAGCACTTTCCAATTTCACTTTTATTAAGCAGCAAATATAACTTCAGAATTAAGTTTTGACTATATTTAGCAGAGGTTATGCCTGGCAACTAAAGACACGGATTTAATATAATTTCCTTTTAGTTAAGGTAGTTGGGAGTGTTTATAGGTATTTAAAGTCAGTAACTGTAATCAATACTTTAAATGGTAACTGGTAGCACTGTTTAAACATGTAAAGGGGCTGCCTCAAAATTGAGATTCTTTGCTGGGACTCACACAAGAAGCCCATATCTTTGGTTCCAGAAATTTGATTTGATCACAATTTTGAACATCTAGTAGTGAATATCAATACTAGGTTTAGTTTGGTCCTAATTAACCTAAATCTTCTACTTCATCCATCTAACTGAAGTATACAACTTCATATCCTAATAGCTTTTTCAGTCTCATGGTCACCACACATTACCATTGCCTTCTGTCCGCTGCCTTCTAGAAATGTTTTAACACCTTCAGCATCTTCCGTCATTCTTCAGCATTTTCTATGCTGGAGGCAGGAAGAAGTAGCATTCAAAATTCAAATGTACAAGTAGTGAAGAGATTCAGTGTCTGCCTACAGTGCCATCGGTGTTTGGAGTTAAGTCTTGCACTCAGATTGGCCATGCTTGATTTCTAACGACCTGAGATGTTCAGGAGACGTGGCCGTATTCAAATATGGTGAACATAGCTGTATTTACTAATGTGATGTGATGTCTTGAAGCAATTTAGGTGGAGCTTCAGAAGTCTTTTCAGAAAAATGTGTGTTTTGAATGCAGGAAGGTTTTTAAGTAGATGTTTTAAATACAGGCATTTTAACTCCATGAAGTCCAAACCTTGCTTTCTGTGTGGTTTTTGGCTCTGAAGAAAGGCTAGGAGGGCAGGATTTCTACCAAGGTGGTGGAACTCACAAGCAATTGAAGAAGAAAGGCTTTTAAAATGGGGTTTTCACACTTTTGGTGGGAATGCAATTTCCCCACATGAACTCCAAAGCCACTCAAAGCCACTACTCCTTAAGACTACTTGCTAGATACTGGTTACTGAAGCCAAGTTGTTGCAGGCTAATCAGTCAAGTTGTCTCTTCCAATCCACCTCTGTCCAGCAGAGTTCTGAAGAAAGTCTTCTATCTCAAATGCTGAGGAGTGATCCTCACCTGCTGCTGCTGATTTATATTGCTATATGATTAATTCTTGTATCCCTCTATGGTAATCCTAATCTTATAGACCCATTGCCCTTGCTTTTCCTCCATCCAACACCACGATGAAGGGATGGCTACAGAGTCTGAGGCTTTAAGGAAACTGTCACTTATTTCAGTTAATAAAATATTTTTTTATTGACTTTGAATTACAAGTAGGTTAAAGATGGTGATATCAGTATAACAGTACTTTTTAAAAAACACTGTATGGTTTGATTTATGGCTTAATCTTAATCTTTGTTTATAGTTACAGTTCTGGTAGGTATCTCTCTTTGGAGAATTATCAGACCCCTTTGAGATGTGCTAATCAAATTAGATCTATTTTGCCCTGCCAGCAAAGGGCTGCAATCCTAATTTTACGTGGATGGTGGTGAACTCTGAAGTAACTATTTCCATGCGGGAAAGAGATGATAAAGATGTCACAGGACTCCCAGGAACATGACTGCTCAGAGATGATAAAAAAGTAAATTGAATATTTGATATTATTAGGAAACCAATGGAAAGCAAGACTAAGCCACTCTGTATAGATTTGTTGCGTGCTCGCACAAAGGCAAACTCGAAACAGAAGACAATGGCCTTGAGCATGGAGGCATCTCACCTGGATCACTACTGCTGCTTTCTCCAAGAGTACAAAATGCCTCAATCTGTGCATAGCTTTCTTCACATATTGTTGTTTCAATTTTCTCTGTCTTCTGAAACGTTGTTTGGGATGGGTTCAAGTAGTCAAGAGCAATCCACAGGTTTTCTGCATAGCTGGTATGGCCTCTGAACTGTGTAGTTCCTCTCAGCCCAGATGACCTTCTTGGGTCACCTCACAATGAAGCTATTTGGTCTCCTCTCAGCTCTGGAACAGGTCTGTCTGTCCTCCTGTCTCTCCAGTTTTCCAGTGCATCATTTCGCTGACAGTCCTTTCTAGTCTCTCCTTTGTCAACTCATCTCACTTAGAGAATTTCAGAAGTTGGTGGCTTGTCAGCTCTTGACTGTTACCTAATGGTTTCTAAAAAATGTTTTAAGCTACACATAGATTTTACAAATTACTCTGGACCTCTATTGGTGACATTAGATTTTTTTTGGTCTGAATAGAACAATCACGGTGTTTTGGGTTTTTTTTTTTCCTTGTCACTTAATGGTTAAAGAGCTTTAACCTGTGGCTAGAGTTGGTGGAGAGCTTATTTTAAATGGTTGTGAATTTATTCATGAAGGTCCTAATATCTTTACTGAAGTTCCTTTCCATCCCCATACATCAGTATCATTTGTTTTACTTGTTAAAATAAAGCGTATTTGTGTTTGCGTTCTTCTATTTCCAACAATTTTAATAGGTATGTTTTGCGTTTATATTGGCCTTTCTAAAAAGTTGCCTGATTCAATTCTGACATGCTCTAGAAATTACAGAATTCTGACTTTAGTTTTCTCATACTGCATCTCTATTAGAGAAATATTCTTTTCTAGACAGTTAACCTTTCCTATCACATTTCTGACTGAATCATCAGCAATTATTTTGTCCCCGAGGAGTGTTTTCATGGCTTTTCAGAGATTTGTGGGTAACCATCCTATGGTAACATAGTCACAAAAAGGGCTTTTTTTCTCCTTTTTTTTTTTTTTTTTTTTTTTTTTATATAATTCAGGTACACGCCACCTAGGAGCAAGTTAATGAGCCTCTCTGAGTTGTTATATGAGCTGCTCATTATCTGCAGTGGTAAGCAGGGTGGTGTGAGCCGTATGAACATGAAGGAAGACTTTGCAGTCCAGCATTGTTCTGTGGATCCTTTTTGGTAATTAGGAAGAAGCTGTTTTCAAGTATGTTCTGCATGCAGCTGAAAAGCTGATGTGATTCTTCCTTTTTGGCACATGTGTCACTATGACTTACTTCTTTCATGAAATGAAGCATCTATGAGCTCTGTCTTTTGAGTCCTCAGGGATCAACTTGTCTCTGATGGTGGGGGGGTGTAGCCATAATCCTTTTTTCAGAGGAGGTTATAATTCTCATTCTGGTTGGAGGCCCAGCTGGATACAAGCTTATAAAATTTATGGAATTATTATTGAGACGTATATTCCATAGCAAGGGGACAGTAATTCTGGATCATAAAGCCTCAAAGAGCATTTAATCCAGCTGCATTAGACAAGAATGGGATTTGCTGGCATAAAACTAGCAACCCCCTTTTTTCCAGCCTCCAATTCAGTGCAGGAAAAAGGAGGAAAGTGCGGGTTTTGACTGGTGAGCGCTGGCAAATCTCGCTGTTGAGGTTTAAGATGTTATCCAGCTCTTTCTCCTGTCTCACTGCCAGTGGTTACCAGCCCTCTACCGCAGCCTGCAAGGGAACCTGCACCTTCATCCACTCTGCAGTTTCCTGGCAGATTTCATTATTTTGTCTCAAGCCAGTGAGTGTATACTAAGATATCAGGCTCTTAACAGGAGCAACTGGGTCATTTCTGCTGACTTTACCTTGTGGTAACCTCCACCAAGAGGGCTAGGCAAGGAGCTAGGACTAGTTTTACCTTGAGTGATGTACAGCAAGATTTGACGGAACTCGTCTGTCCAAACTGTGTGTGTCACACGGCTTCTTTTTGTCTTTCTCGTGCACGCCTACAGCCCTTGCCACTGTAAAGAAATAGAAGAGAAAAAAGGATAGAGAATAAAAAGCAAGGTTAAGTAAGGCGGGACATGCCATGTTATCTGTGATCGGATCATGAGATATAAGCTGGAAATGTTTCAAGTCATTTGCTTTTGTTGGTGTTACTGTAGTTTCTCTGACTGAAGACAGCTTGCAGTGAGCTATTCTTTGGGTTTGAAACTTCTTAAAAAATGTGTACAATAACTTTCTTCCTTCATCCTTCCCAGAAGCAACTGCTACATAATTTGACATGCAGTTAGGAATCTGGGTCCCACTGATTTTAAGTGAGACTCAGTCACTTGAATGCCAATTGTGAAATAGAATTTTGGGCCTTGCTTCCTTAGCTGCTTATGGAAGTGTTTAACCTGAAACGCTTCATTCTTTGGCACTCTAATTATTCAGTATCTACCGAAGTACTTGCAAGGCTGATGGAAATGTACATAATATTATTTGAGTACATTTTTAAAGAGTGGCAAAAGCACAGCGGATTTAATTTCAAGAGCCTGATTGAAGACTGAGTGACATTTCAGTTATTTTTGGAGGTTTGGGTCAGGACTCAATTGAATAATATTGTCTGCTTTTGCTAGTTGCAAGAAATGTCATTTTGGAAAACTGATGGATATTGAATATTTGAGGCCTGTATGATAAATATCATACAGCTTTTCCCTTTTTGTGACATAGACATTTGTAACTTCAAAATCCAAATTTGCTATAAGACATATAGAACAACCTGGTGTAAGTTAGATTGAATACAGCTTTACCTGCTTATCTAGCTGCATAGTTCTTAGGGTGAAGTAATTAAAATTAGATTTCAGAGTTCCTATTCAGAAAAACACAGATACGGTAAAGCAAAATAACTCACCTTATGTTAATGATGATTGCAGAATAATGGCAAGGTAGGTTATCTGTCAGACTTCAGAAATGTGGTTGTAGAACTCCTGTGGAATTTCCCTTCTCTTCCAACACATTTGTTGAACCATTTATTTAACTTCAATAACTGACCCCGAATTAGGCTATGGCCAAATGCACACTGCCATAAATAAGGTTAAACAATGTAGCCACAAGTTTATAAACAATTTGAGGCAACATCTTCCTTTTGTAACCCTATGTTTTCCTGGTGCAAAGTAAGTTTCCTCTCTGTGCTGGGTACCATGAGCTCAACTTTGACACAAACGAAAAATAACATAAATTTGTGATATCCATATTGTGAGGTGATATAACAATTAAGATAGTCAAAATCTTCAGATTATAATTGTTAATATTTTTTTCCACAGAATTTGAGTGAGGGTAAATGTTTGTTACCCTAGAAGTATTAGGATTTTTGTTAGAATAACTGTTGAGATGGTTGCCATGACTTGGTGGTGTTACCTAGTGATTAGTGAAAACAAAAATAAAAACCGGTAATTGAATTCAGAGACCTCTTTACTCAATATTTTCTTATTTGTCATTAAATATTTTAAGGGGAGAGTAAGAGTAAATGGCTGGAACTCCTCACTGGTTTCAGTAATAAAGTAAAGCTAGAAATGAAGATAAATTAAACTCTTGACCATTGGCCTTTGAAGATTCTCTTTCTGGTTACAAAGCACTTGTGTTCCTTTTGCTGGCATTACTTAACGTTAAGCAGCTAAAGTATCAGCCTCTGTATATGGAATTACTGTAATGCATCTATGTCTTACCAGAAGATGACAAATATTAATACTAGGTAACTGTGCAACGTGAGCTGACAGATCACCAGGGTTTCCACTGTTTGCAGTCTGCATGGCTACTCTTTGCATATCTGCAATGTGTTATCTAGAAGAACACACAGCAAATTTGTTTCTAAAATACTGCAAAGGAACAGCACATAATAAAGAAACAGTTTTAAGTACTAGGAAAACAACTGGTTTTAATGCTTAATACAGCATATGTTATACAGTCTTGTTATAACTATTTACTTGATCTTTTTTCTGTCTGGTTCATCATGTATTATTAAAAGCTTTTAACAAGAAGCATTCAGTACTGGCTGTATCTGCCCACTGTTTACATAAATAGCATGCCTGGGAATAATAAAATACAAGCTTTCTTTAAAAGCATTGTAAATGGATATAGAGCAGAAGCGAGAGTTGCTATTAAGCAGCTCTTAAGACCCTTACAGAAGCCATGCTTTGCATGCAAGTTTAGTCTCAGTGCTGAAGGGAACCTTTTGCACAACTCTCATGCAGTGTTATGTCTTCAGGTTGTTATTTCTCAGACGTGCTCAGCTACTCATCTTGCTGGAGGTAATAATTCCAGGCTAAGGGTCATTTGAGACTTTGAAATATCTTGGGTAAGTCACTTCATGCCGCTATCCAGCAGCATATAGAACTGTTATGGCTAATCTTTCTTGTACTGCACCTTCCCTCCACCATTCAGCAGCTGCAAGTGGTATGAAATGCGTGCAGGCTGCGTCTGGCCTGAGTGCCAGGAGTTCTCCTTTTTCCATCCTAAAAGAAGTGCTAAAGATGTAGCTGACAGGAACTACTAAATACTTGTAACTGAGGATGCAAAGAGTGTTTTTAAAATAGCTGTAAAACATCCTGCCAAACACTTGCAAAAATGATCCTGACTCTGGAAGGACCTTTAAGCATGGAGCTAGTATTGCAGCATATATATTGAATTCAGTGCTTCAGTCCTTTTTATGGAGTGCTTTATTTATTTTTAAAAGAACTCTTTGTATTTTGATATGTTCTATCTGTTTTTCATTTATGGTGTGTCCCTGAAGCTGCTGTGAGAGGAGAGAAGGTATTAAAGTACGTTGGCCCAGCAAAGGAATGCTTATTTAAGTTAATGCTGGGAACGCTGTACTTTGTAGAAACAGGATTATAATGGTCGAGTGGCTTTGACCCAAATAGCGAGCAGTGCAGAACACTAAGAACTTTCCCTTGGGACTGTGGCTTTTTGAAACTGGTCCTGTATCACAAAGTTGCAGAATTCTGTGATAACATGCAAAACCAGTTAAAGAATCTGATAAATGGAAAAGGGATAATGGACTTGCTGTGACCCCCTATAGATGAGGAGATGCTGATAATGGAGACGGGAGGTGAAAGAGGAGCTGAGTGCCGCTGTGTCAGGAAGGTCTGCTGCAGAGGAGCAGGGCAAGGAGCACCAGCACTGTTTCCTTGCAAAGCATTTGTAGGGCTACCCCTTCTGGTGGCCACAAACAGCTAGCAAACAGTGTAAATACAAAAAATATCCCCAACCCACCATCTAGCTTGTTGGCAGTTACTTTTTGTGGTCCCTTCGCCCCACACCACCTTGTTTTTTAAAAGCTGTATTTGTAGTAATCAAGTCAGTCAAGAATGCCGGTGGATCATATATTTACACATCTGGCTACTTTTAAACTGAGAAAAATGTACATTTATGTAGTTGGTTAAAGAGGGATGGAGAAGAGAGTGTGCTTAATGTTAAATAACTAAATGCAGTTGAGGTCTCCTGCGGTTATTATGGGATGACATCAGGTGAGGGAAGCTGTGACAGTGGTTTTCTATTTGCCTCCCACATATTTGAAACAGCATCTTTAAAAAGTAGAGTTGGCATGCTGGCTCCCACAAGGTGACACTGGCTCCAGCTTGTGACCTTGCTGAGTTCCTGCCTGCCTTGCAGGGAAACTGGGTGACCGCGGGAGACTTCGTGCACCAGAACCCAGGCTGACCCTGTGGGAGGAAGAACTGCCAACTTGCAGACCCACCACAGGGCGTTTTCATTTGAGTTTATCATAACAGCAGCTGAAAAAAGCCTCATCTGAGGTTCTGGTTGAGGAGCAGATCAAGTTAGCTGGGCTTGAGGAGGGACAGCATCTTCTAGCAGGGTTGGATGGTCAGAGGGGGCAGTGGCAGCCACTGACCCTGTTTCCCCAAAAATAAGACAGGGTCTTATATTAATTTTTTCTCCAAAACTTGCTACTTTTTACATGTATAGCTGCCAGGACACTATTTAAATTGACTTTTTAGTGAACTGTAACTAGGGCTTATTTTTTGAGTCGGGCTTATATTTCGAGCATCCTGAAAAATCATGCTAGGGCTTATTTTTGGGGTAGGTCTTATTCTGGGGAAAACAAGAGATCTGCTGTGTAGGACCTCACTGGGCCTGGGAGCCTCCTAGAGCCCAGTATCCTTTCTGCAGGGATTTTAGGATGTCAGATGAATATGCCCGGCTGCTTGTACATTCATTCATCCTGAGCAGGGCCATTGAAGGACCCATTAGAAAAGGTTTATTGATTTAATGGGCAAGTGTTGGGGCCAAGTGCTGCGCTTTCCCAGCTGGAGCTAGTTGATAGCTGGTGGGAACAGAGCCTAAGGCTTCACAATGGCATGGTGTGGAAAGGTGCCCCTGGGTGTGGGATAAAGGAAGCTATGGTCCCACAGTGATGTCTACTGGAGAAAAATGGATTGTGCCTTTAGAAACTGGCAGTAAAGAAAGAGACAAATTACAAGAAACTAAATTAAATTGTCAGAATAATGGCAATGTACCAAAAGGAGAAACATCCACCATCTCTCTTTATGCATATATCCTGGAGAATTGTGTCTGTGAGAGGGAACTTACATTAATGCTTTACAGTGGAAAGGTCCAACTCAGATTTATGAGATCTTAAAACATGACCTGTGAGATGGATTTGTCACATTTACATTTATTTACTGTAAATCTGAAAACAATGTGAAGGGGATATAATACAATTCAAATACCTGAGAAGGGAAAATTACAGAGGGGAAATAATTTCATTCTGTGGAGCAAAGATAAAACATACACAAATGGCTAAATGACTGCAACATTACATTTAGTGCACTAGACTGAGACCCAGCTGATTTCACTCAGTCCTGGCCTTGGCTGCACATTTCTGCATGATCTGTCGTCACCTGCTTTGGCCCAAGGCTTTGAAGATAACATCTTTGCGCACTTGGCTGCCCTGAAATCAACTCATAGCTAAAAGGAAATTCAGTGTCTCCTTTCTGTGTGCCTCACTTCTCATGAAACTGAAGATACTAGGACAGTGTTCAGCTACTAGGATACTGTGTTCAGTTTGGGGTCCCTCACTACAGGAAAGACATGGAGGTGCTGGAGAGAGCTCAGAGAAAAGCACCGAAGCTGGTGAGGGGCCTGGAGAACAAGTCTGATGAGGAGCGGCTGAGGGAACTGGGGCTGTTTAGCCTGGAGAAAAGGAGGCTGAGGGCAGACCTCATTGCTGTCCTGGAAGGAGGTTGTCACGTGGAGGGTGTTGGTCTCTTCTCCCAAGTAGCAAGTGACAGGACAAGAGGAAATGGCCTCACATTGCGCCAGGGGAGGTTTAGATGGGATATTAGGAGAGAGTGCTACACCGAAAGGGTTCTCAGGCACTGGAAAAGGCTGCCCAGGGAGGTGGTGGACTCACCATCGCTGGAGGTGTTTAAAAGGCATTTAGCTGAGGTTCTTAGGAACACGGTTTAGTGCCAGAGTTAGGTTATGGTTGGACTTGATGATCTTACGGGTCTCTTCCAACCAAAATGATTCTATGATTTTATGACGGTCCATCTGCTTCAGTTCAAACCTTTGGGGCAGGAGCTCTTCCATGCAGCACGTTCCTGACAGGTCTGAGCTCAGGGGGCTCCGCAGCCAGCCAGGGCCTCCTTACCACTATTTAAAAAATAGAAACATTTTGTCATGGTGCTGCGATCGTACAATTGGTTAACATGCAACTATATCCAATACTAAAGATGTTGCCAAGACTTTTAATTCCATAGCCTTAACATATCCTTTCTTCTTACCACACTCATGACATCGGAATTGCCTCACTAAGCAAATGGTCCTACCATTCAACTTACTGACATAATGAAAGTCAAACACAAGTCCTGTTAACATTACACTGCTATTGCCACCTTTAACATTTCAAGTGTCTGTATCAATTTCAATTCCAATTAAAAAATCCTAGCTCCGTTCAATACTTAATTGCTCTGACTGTTGCTATAAAGTCCTTAACTGAGTTTGCTACACGTGCTGAATTGATTCCTGTTATCTTTACACTTCAGTATCAAATAAACAGCATTACAGGTGCTTTAGTCTTTTCAGTAGCTGCTGTTCTGGCATACATCTGCCGCTACAGACCAGACAAAGCGTAGCTGCTTTACAGTAGAAAAAGTTCCTTTGCAGGCTAACTGGGAAGTTCCCTGGTTCATGAATAAAGGGGCACGTTTTCCCCAGGCACAAGCTGAGCTGGCCACTAGTAATGCGATTTCAACTTATACCAGCTGAAGGGCTGTCTTAAAAATCATGAATTTTAGAAGTAAGATCAGATGAAGCAAAATCATTCTTATGGCAATATTGCATGAGAGAAAAATGGAAGTGTCCAGCTCAGCCGACCTCCCTCAAGCACATCGTCTTGAAAATCCTAAACCACACAGAAGAAGCAGTTTTAAAAAGAAAATCATGCTGATGCCAGGCTGAGTCCTTTAAAAACTTACTGCTTGGGACGCGTGTGAGGGAAGGAAGACCTTAATAAAAAGGAGTGGGGGGAAACACAGGCTTTTGAATAAGCAATGAGACATGCCATTGTCAGGAAAAATGTATAGCCAGTAGCAAAGAAAGGAGAACAAGAAATATATTTCAACTCATGTCATCTGACTCCAGTCTCTCTTCTCTATGGCGTTGTGTACCTAACCTGTCCAGTAGCTCCACCACTCACCATAACCAAGACACAGATGGCGACCTTCCTCCACCCCTGAAAGCAAACTGCACCTGCATGGGGTCCCGACACCCGTAGGTGACCCTGGTGTTCTCAACAACTCCTTTTGAAAAGCTGACTGGATAGAATACAGAGACAAATGCAGCTCTCCTATAAACGCTATGTCTTCTGATCAGTGAGGGTCCTCATCCACCTTGTCTGCTCTAGATGTGATTGTATGTTAGTACTGAAATGTTAGCGCCGATGTATATTTCAAAACCCGACTCAAAGATTCAGAATACCTATTCCCATTCTTACACGAATATTTTTACAGAAAGCAGCAATTTTGGAGATAGGCAATTAAAACGTAACACCCCAACATCTATCTCTACCTTCCTAGTTTAGCAGTTACTCAAAAATGTATATGTTGAAAACACCTAGATATGTTACTGGCAGAAACTTATTTTTGTGATACTAATTTCTATATTGCCTTCTTAATATGACAAGAGACATAAAAGAACTACTCACAGGCTGTAGGTGCAGTGTATTCGTGATAGTAATGTAGAACAGCAAAGATAAATGTAATAGTCTTAGAATGAGATCATGAAATATAATAATAGGTTTTTAGTATGTGATCATAAAATAGGAACAGTTTTATCATGTAAATTAGATTAGTATATTTGAACAGTTACATGAGCTTGTGAGTGGATAATTTGAGTAAAGGATATTTTAAACATCCCTACATCTTAGTAAGGATAAAGCTGATTCTAATCAGCTTTCTTTGGGAGCCTCTTTCAGTATTTTTTTTAATAACATGAAAAGTACTATAATAGTAGTCCTGAATAAAGAAAATCAGCCAACGTAAGAGTTCTGTTGCTACTAAAGCTGATCAAAAATTCTGGAATTTTATCTTGCAAAAAACGCAAGCTTTTGAAAAACAAACAGGTAATCAACTTCCTAGACTGATGAAAGAAAAGCCAAAACCAGATTTTTTTCTTTAAGTAACAGAATTCCCAGAAATGTTGATCTCAGTTCATCGGCTGCTCAGCATTCACCATGGTATTTGTTTTTAAATATTTAAGGATTTTTGCTCCTTTTTTTCAAAATTAAAATTCTCTCATTGAAGCATTCAGGCTTTAATGCAACAGTATTTGTAGGAGGAGAGGAAAAGATGGATGATGCCTAACCAGCTCTAATTTGCTCTACCTTTTTACAGCTGTGTTTTAATAATGACTATTGATGCAGAAAATAACATCATAATGAGACATAATTTATTACAAGATTATCTATACATAGAATTCTTTTAAAGGATCGAGGCTTCTGTGAGTAATTGTATACGCTTTTAAGGGAAAGCAAGCTGCGAACAGTAGTTCTTATTTTATGGATTTTTTTCACCGTCATTTCAGAAAGGCCAGAAAAATAAAATCCATGGAATGTTGAAAAAGTGCAGTTGTTATAAATGCCATGCTGCTTCTCACTCAGAAACCCTAAATCCAATCTGACATAAAAGCAAAAAATTATTCTCATTTTTTTCCTGTTAAGACGTATCATTCTTTGTACAAACTTTGCAAAATATTCAGGCTTTGACTATTACCCCTGTCATTGGTCAGAACAAGAATAGCTAATGCATTCCTAATTAATCACCTCCCTAATACATAATGGTCTTCTTTTAGGTGGCCATAAATGCTAAGATTTAAAGAAATTATCACCAAAAATTACTAAGCTAGGGTTTTTTTTCAGGAGGATATGTCTGTGATTAGAAGCAACAGAAATAATGAATTATTAAAGACAGTATCTGAAAATCAAAGTGGTGTTGGGTGCACAGCGGGGACAGGAGAGGCCTGTCATCTCATCACCTGGAAGCCACATCTCAGCATTTTGTTGGTATGTGACTTCTTATCGGAGGATGAGCAGATGTTCTGCACAGCACACGTATGTGTTTTGCTTTTTGGGAGCCGCATGTGCCAGCTACTCTGATTTGTTTGCTTGTTGTGAAAAAACAGGTGATTAGGAACTCTGCCAACCTAAGACATTACCTAAAGTAGTCCAACTATTTACTCTTGGAAAAATATGTTCTTTCGAGGTACTAGTAGTAGTTGGACACCAGGCATTACCAGTTGCTTTGGAAAAATTCTATTCCAGTCTCAAAAACAATAGAAAGAGTAGCATACAGCTTTTTTTCTGGCTTCTTTCTAATCTAAAAGTACCCACAAGAAAATGTTTACATCAGTGTATGCAAAGAGCAGGATATCACACATAACAAATTGTAACCACTAGCAAAAAGATGAAAGAGCTCTTCTTTCCCAAAGTTTCTCTCTCCTGAAATGAGCACATGCTTTCATTCTCCTCCATGCTGCAAAAAATAATATTTCCTTTAAGAAGACAAGTTAGGAATTTCACTAGGTTTGGGGTGGGTTTTTTTGTTTTGTCACACATTTATCCCAACCAAACACCTCTCATTTGAAAACTGGTGAGGAAATGAGATCCCACAGCCCTTTAGCTGCCTAACAAAGCAGGGTACGAAGGCACAGCTTTAATACCATAAACACAGTGAGCACAGAGTGAGCTTGGGAGCAGATGCTGCAGCTGCAAGATCATTTTCCACAGCTTGGCATAAGGGTGCTAAATTGCTATTGAAAGGCTGAAAAGGGTTGGTGAAGTACTGCAGGATGAGAGAACCATATGAAATACAAGTATTTAATTAGTATTTAGCATGACAGGTATAGCATGTTAAATGCCATCTAGCCTACCCATAGCATACCCGGCTAGTATTTAGAATGATTTAATTGTCACCTGTCTGCAGTGCAGCAAGCAGCTCCCTTTTTTCTTTTGTTCATAAATACCTATGGCCTTTTACAATGTCAACATATTGCTACAGCTAGGATGGCTGCTTGACTTATTTTGAAGATATTCAGCGGTAACCAGACTTAGAGTACTTTTGGTATATAAACACCTGTTAACCCTCAAAAGGGAACAAAAAATCCCAGTTTCTTATGAAACAGCAACTGGTTCATCAAACCCGAGTGATAAATGTTCATCTGTCAACCTGCACCTGGTGGCTCGTGCCAGTGGAACCTGATCCAGCGTCTCAGTTTTTCCTCTGCCCTTGATTTTTCCTGACGTGGTCAGGAGCTATGAATAGTAAACTACTGAAGACATAGTTTGCTCTGTGCTGAGGTAAGGAGCCTTTTGCAGAATGTCTTTGTAGTGAATCATTTACCTTGCAGCAAAATAACCTAACACAACAGGACACAGCTTAGACAGTAGCTTTTATCCAGAACAACAGTGAGATCTGGGCATTTTCAGATCCCTAAAGCAAAGTTCATCAGATCAAATATGTGAACTTTGGGTCTGATTTATCATAAGGCATACCTGATTTTTATTACTTCTTCTCTTTTAAAAACTCTGGTTCTGTAGGCAAAGCGTGAGTTTCAGAAGTGAAACGAAGTTTTTATTCGTAAAAGAAATCTCTTAGACATTACTGCTCAGTCTGGCTCCTTCTGAAGTTTTGCTTGATACAATTTTACTACATTAGCAGTTCCCCTTGGCTAACTTTGTGCATCAGAAGAGAAAGGAGATTTTGCCCACCCTGCCTCTCTCAGAACTGAATACAAAGCTTATGAAAATCAAGGGTTGCCTTTTCTGCTCATTTCAATGGGCTGTGACTCTCCCTCCTAGTGCCTGTGTTTAACGAATGCCATTAGCATTTATATGTACCCAGAGAAGGCTATGCCTTGTAAGCTTTTTGCAGTTCCAGTATATTAAGTGACAGAATACACAATATCCCTCTTAATAGTGTTTTCCCTAAATTCATTCTTCTGACCTAATAAAATTTTTTCGGTACAATGGATGTTTTATGGAGGAATATACTTAAATGGAGAATAAAGTACCCATTTGCCTTAAGAAGCATGAGCTCTAATTCCTGGGGTTGTCTGCTGAACAGCTTGATAAACAACTTCATCTTGCTGGGCACCCATTCCTCTGTCTGTAAAATGGAGACATTTATATGTTCCTCCTCTGCAGAGTGTTCAAACGCTATAGGGACAGTAGACTTTGCTCACACACACCAGACCTTGTTACCTACTTCATGTTGTATATCATCTGTATGGTTAAATAATAACCATGTTTAAATTAATCATATCCATAATTCCCAAATCTTCCCACCTTTTTGTCTTTTGTCTCTCAGTACTTTGTATTTGCCATCACAGTCATTTTGTTGAGGGGCTGGGGAGTGATCCCCCAAAGTAACTGTTCACATATATGTTCGAAACTTAACATTATCTTCAACTAATACCCTTCAGAAAACCTCTTCTGTGCCTATATCATGCTGTCCATCCATCTTATTCAATTAAGGAGCCCCTTGGGAAAGACAGACAGGACTTCTGCTTATGCTCTGCAGAACTGGACAAAGTTGGAGAGCTCAAAAAACATGAAGTGGCCATCAGCAAGGGAGTACTGCTTAGGAACTTTTTCTTGACAGATATGTATCTCATTTATGTTCACTGTATCAGTGAGCTGAAAAGACCATATGGCACGTAACTTCCTGAAACGGTAGCCAAACTTGGCATTTCTTTATTTTGTCATGAACCCCAGCTGAAACAAGGACAAGAAGCCAAGAACTGCAACTGTTTTCTCCAGTCAGTAGCTGAAAAAATACATCTGCCTTGGTGTACACAAGAGCTACAAATGGCTTCACCTTGTTGTCCTGATGATTGAGGCTTTCTCTGCACACAGTCCTTGAGATGGCTGGTGTCAGCAGAATAAACCTTGTTACTTGACCCCATAAATCACTGTTATCTTTACAGAGGAAGAGCAGTTTGTAGCAGTCCTCTCTCTGGCCGGTTCAGCACAGTGAGCAATTTTCCACACGCTTTGTCGGCCCAGTGGTAACTGGGAGCAATAACTGCAGTGTCACCAGACCCTCTCTGAATCGCGTTTGCTTCTTCTAGCTCAGCAGCTCAAGTCCCTTATCGCCAGAGAATCCGTAAAAAGCAAGACACTAGAGGTCATCGCCCAGAATCAAAAATGAGCTACTAGCATTGTAACTGAGTAAATAACACTCAACAAACCAACCAGATGAATTTTTGCTCACTTTTCTGTTTTCAAGGCACAGAAATGTGAATATTTTTTCAATGAATAACTTTGTGGTTTGTAAATCAAAAAGATGTTTCCAAATTAGAGCTCATGACAAATGATAGCCGCATTTTAACTGACATGTTCAATGTCATTTGGTAGAAACTTTTAAACTATTTTTCATTTTCTTACACAAGTGACAAAAATAATTTTCCCTGTCTGGGTTTCATTTTCTTTTTTTTTTTCTCCCTACCCCCCCCTATTTTCTACACCTATAAAAGACAGAAGATTAAGGGACAGGAGGGAGAAAGGAACAAATGTAAAATCTTACTTTTGTTGGTTACTCTTGGCAAAAGCCCATAACGAATTATTTGTTTTTTTGTACGTGACTTGAAAAAAAAAATGCATAGAAGAAATTATGAAACCCCAAACTAGCTAAAGCTCTGACACCATAAATGAAAGAGCTTAAAAAAAAAAAAAAAAAAAAAAAGAGGGAGAAAACTCAGACTGAAGTGGATGAAAAAAAGGATTTTGTAACTGAGTGCCCCCCTTTGCCTACCTAATCCTGCAAGCGGGGTCCTTTCCTCCAGTCATGCTCACTGCCCACTAGCTTTCTGTGGCTTGTTAGGCCACAGCAAACTCCAGGTCACCACCCGCAAGGATCCCTGTGGAAAGCATCTCCCATCTGACGTGTCCTCTGTGACTTGCTCTTCCTGAGGGCACAGCTGGGCACGACTGATCGCTCTTGGGGGAGAGGTGATCTCCCTTCTCTAGTATGTCAGCCCATGTGGATCAAGTAATTTCTCAAATACTGTGGAAAGGAAAAACAGTGCTTTGGGGAACCAAAACAGAATATAAAGTCTAGGATGCCTCACATATGGGAAAAGGACAAAAGAAGACGATAGGAGGTAGAAACGCAAATGTGAGAAGCTAAGTTCATCTTTTCATTTAGTTTCTTTCCTTTGACCCTTTTTTTTTAACATGGCATTTTAGTGAAAAAACTGTTCTAAGTGATGTATTATAGGTGTGTTGCATTCTGTTGTGACACATGATAGTTTAGAAATGCTTTCTTTTCCTTCTAGATAGACTTCTCTTCCACATTTGAATTGTTTCAGTAGTTATTCAAAATAAAGAAAATTGCAAAGTCTTGAGACATACATTATAAACAGAATGATGGATTTAATTTCAATGAAAAGCCACTTTTGTATTGTAAAGAGAAAAAATACGTCCATCTCATGTCTTTGAAGTTCCCTGGCAAGTTGAGGGAGTATTTTTCAAGATTTTCTACTCATTTATAGCCTGACCTAAAACCATCAGAGTTGATGGGAGTCTTTGCATTGACGTTAATGTGCTCCGAATCAGGATCTTGGGCCCTGAGACTCCATCTCAGTTGTACCAGCATTGTGTAGTACTTAATTAAATGGAGACACTCAAACATGCAGTGAGTCACCTGCAAGATCTCAGGACAGCAATAAGGGTCTTAACGCCAAAAAGGAATAATGGTTTCAGTACCAACTTTCTTAAATGAACTCTTTAACATTTATCCAGATATGGGAGATATTTGTCCCTCAAAGTGCTAGGTGTTGTTTCAGTCTAGTGCTCACACACACAATAAATACATAATTCTCAAGGCTCTTTATTGTTATCGGGCAGTTGTGTGTATTGAAAATGGTTTAAGGGAAGCAGAGGAAATGCATCGTTCAGTCTCTGTTATCTGATACGTGTTATACCAATATTCCTTTGTTGTGGGAAGCCCTCAAGTTTAATATGAAAGAAAATAGACTCACCAAAATAAGTGAAACTAATTGCAGTGAATGAATTTCAAAGTGTGCTATATGTTTTTGTAAGATAGGGAGGCCCTTGGGGCCTGGAGGTGGGAGCAGGCTCCAGCTGGAGATGCACCCTTGCTCTGCTGGCTAGTATGAAGGTGAAGGACAAAAGCTTCTCACAACTTTTGTGGTCTCTTGCTTCTCTGTTCTGAGCAAGAGCTCTCCCGTTTTGTTGGGAGTATCAAAGGCAGCTGGTGAACTGGAGCCTTCCGGCAGGTTTCCAGAAAGAAGCTCTTGCCTTTCTCAGCTATCTGCCAGAAGATGGCTCAGAGGCACACGGAGGACAAGGCGACATCAGGGAACAGGCAGCATGGCTTCACCAAGGACAAGTTGTGCTGGGACCAATGTGAGCGTTTGAGGTGGTCTGTGAGATCTTCTTGAAAAACTTCTATACTGTTCATTGTCAGTACAGAAACTTCAACCCTGCACATCCAAAACACGATATATCCCGTTTCTCCTAGTTTCTCTTCCCTACCTCCACATATGTTATTTTTTCATTACAACAAATTCCACTGTTTCTACTGGAAAATGTGCTCAGGTAGCATAAATCATGGCCGCTGCTTCTAGGAGATTTCTTTCCTATTTGCATATTAATAATGTTGCTGAAACACAAGGAGCCATTAAAATCAAGTCTAAATGAAAAGATTTCAAATTTATAAGTAACATTTTTCATTTCACTAGTAATATGCAGCACTCCTTAGCAAGCAGTGTTGGTAAATAAGAAATTAGTGTTAAGGCATTGCTGATAACTTACTCTGATTCTCTCTTCCCCCCGTACCAACTCTGAATTAATATAGCGAGTTAATTACCTCTTGACTGCAGACAGTAGTTTTGAAAAGGAACTTTGGACTAATTAACATTTTCCCCATTTTTTTTCCAGTAATTGTCAGTGACAGAGCTTAGGAAGAAAGCACCCTTCACTGCTAAGCTTCCCACAGAAAAAATATTGTAGCTGGTCCTTTTTATTTAAGTTCAGTCTGTCAAGGAGATATGTAAGCTGGAAGCTGCAAAAAGTTATGCAATTAAAAACAAAGAAAAAGAAAAGAGAACATTTATAAGTATGAAACACAAGTGGGTTGAATAGTACTAAAAGTACAATTATACTCTGAGAAGTGACTTTGGGAAAAATCCTGGTCTGGCTGAAGGGTTCTGCTATTCAGACGCATTCAGAGTCCTGTCTTGATTTAGACTGAAGCTGCGTGTAATTTTTGCGTCACTTTAAATATGTATTTTTTTCCTAACATATCATTCCAGAGATATACTCCGTGTTTTAATATGAACACGTTTACGCTGGTAAAAATTGATGACTATACCTAACTCTAAGCAGTGTCAGTTGAAGCCCTCATATTTTCCTGCTGTTATGTCTTCCTTTGCATACATAAATATTTGCAGATACATGTACTATATATTGACACTGTAAAATGGGCAAATTGAAAAAACTTCTAAAACCAGGGTTTAAGGTTTTAAAAGTAGCGTTACAGTTATTGATTGACACGCGTCACGCAGGCACTCTCACAGGGATAGCTCCGCCTAGTGAGGGCGCAGGAGGCCACTGAAGAAGCTTTAGTCAAAGGTTGTATCCACACAGATCGCGCATATTCATTACATTTCCAGGAAACCCTTTGCATATGCGTTACATTTCTTGGAACCATTTAGCATATGTAAGCGTCCCTTGCACATGTGCAGTTCAATGAGTTGGTGGTCTTTTGAGGGTCCTGGGACGAAGTAAGTTGTTTTTCTCAGGTTGTCTGCTGTTTGACCCCGAGTCCTGGGCAGGCGCAGTCCTTTTGTTATTTGGCTCGCAACCACAAAGACAATATGAAATGGTCTTGAGCTGGTCTCTGCACTGGTCTCACTACCTTATCTTCTAGGAGCAAGCACATAGTCTCCTAACCTTCTTCTGCTTATCTCAACAAATCCCAGTCTTGTGACTTAATGCCTAACAAGTGCCTAACACCTAACATCTGTGAACCTTATTCTTATTAACTTAACAAGTGCCTAAAATTGATGACCCTTATTCTTATTAACTTATTTTATTACTGATTTCTAATTTTAGGTATAAATATAATTTATAATCCCCTGTTTTACCAACATGAGTATGTCTCCCTGCAAACCAATGAGTGGGACCATGTAACAAACAAGTTAGACCTCTAGGATACAGTGATAGCTGCTGGCACTGAAGCGAGACTGATGCTTTTGAAGCCGGAAATTCCTAGGGTTCAATGCCTTTTTGAGGATAATTATACTCCCTTTAAAAAGCTGTTATCAAATTCTTGATGTTGTGGCCCAGAAAAAAGCAGAACTTAAGGCAGCACCAAAGCAGGAAGGTGGGCATGGAAATGGAAAGTTTCCTCCTCCTCTGCTGCCTCAGCTTCCTTCTCCTGGGACATGCCTTGATCATTCATACCGTGATTCAGTCCAATCACAATATTTCAGTTGGGGTCTTCTTACTTCTCATTGGATGTTTTTCACTGATCTCACACGTGCCTTTGTTTTGTTTAGCTGTTGATATTTTTTATAGACATAGCCTTGCAGGTTCTGCTTTGTCTGAATAAATCCTTTTCTGCTGAACAAAGTGCAAAAGAGGCCTCATTTTTAAGAGGTCTCTAATGTCTTTGCCTTAGCCTTCAAATCATTCTTTTTTCCCCAATCAATTCCACTCTTTCCAGCAAAGTGCAAGCTAGACCTTATCTTGCAAGTGCCCAGTGTAGTTTGTAGTTGCTTTTGGTCAAGATGAGCAGAACTTGACAGCTTAAGCTCTTAGCAAATCCAGCTTATCAAGTAACATGAAGCAGAGAGTCTATTAAAAATCATACAACCTAATACTTCTAGATAATCGACTATATTTTCAATGCAATTACATAAGCTATATGATTGATATGAAATTTAAATGGGGCTCATCCTATGATCTGTGAATAGTAAAAAACATTGCCGTACAGCCAGCCTGTTTAGCAGAGAGAGCTCAAAGTAGGCTCGTCCAAGCTGTTATATTTATAGAATAAAGTGGTTGACTGGTAGTCAAATAGCATACAGTGGGAAATGTATGCATGAGACCTTATGCACCCACAACTTTTCGGTGTTCGGTTGCCATTCTACTTTCTTGAGGGTTTCCAAAAAGGAGCTCCTGGACTGGCCACAGCTGAGGTCTTTCCCTCCTCTGGAGCCTGGACCACACTGCTGCTGGTTTCGTTGTAGGGCATCGAATGCATCTGCCACAAGCACACACATCTGGTAGACATGAACACCTGTCACAGCAACATGAGTGTGTGTCCCTGCAAAGGCACAAGTGGGGCCATCACACAGACAAGTTAGACCTGCAGGATACAGTGACATGTACTTGCACTGAGGAGAGACTGATAATTTGGAAACCAGAAATTCCTAGAGTTCAATGCCTTTTCAAGGATAATTTTGCTCCCTTTAATAGACTATTATCAACTTCTGGATATTACAACCTAAAAAAACAATCAGAATGTAAGGCAGAACCAAAGCAGAAAGGTGAACACGGAAATGGAAAGGGTACGAAAAAGAGCCTCCTAGTCAATAACAGAGACCAGGAGGTGTCACAGGAGTGCAGACGCAATCACCAAGGTGTGAAGTTAGATTGGACAAAGGACTTTTTATTCTTTTATTATCATTTAATGTCCTGTTATGAAGGTGTGGCAGATGGACTGCCAGTGCGAAGTTGGCCGGGAGATCCTGCGACGCTGTTTGCCGCCATGTCACGCACGGGAGCCTGGATGGCTGGGGAACTGCCAGACGATCCCTGTGGCAGGTGGAGCCAGCGCCATGGATGATGCTTCTTGAGGCGGATCCACCTCCATGGGCTCCTCGCTGTCTTGTGGTGGCTGAACAGCCAGTGGCCCCACGACATAGCCTGGAGGATCCACCTCCATGGGCTCCACGTTGTCCTTTGGTGGGATGTCCCGCCTGGGCCTCAGCAGATAGACACGCCGCGGCCCCATGCTGTTCCCCTGCCTGCCCACAGCTGCTCGCTGGACGATGTCGTTGACGTGAGCGTGGGCCAAGGCTGTCATGGCACGAGGGGGAAAGTTCCTCTTCCTCCTCTGCTCCTTTGCCTTCCTCAGGCTCCCGGGAGGTCCCAGTCGCACCATCCGTCTCTCGGGGGGTGTCCTCCGCCAGGGTGGGCAGCCATCCACCTTGCTGCTTGGGCTGCTGCCTGGCAGGCAGACACGCTTGGGCTCCACGCCGTTCACTGGTGGTCCCACGGCCATGTGCTGCATGCCGGAGATCAAAGATGTCATGTCCATCATGGTCGTGGCATGAGGGTTGATGTTCCTCCTCCTCTCCCTCCTCCTCCTCCTCCGCTGCCTGCGCTGCCTCCTCCGGGGACGTGTCTTGCTCTTCCACGGTAGCGGGGAGCGGCTCTGTGGCGTCCCACGCCAAGCTGGGCAGCCACCCGCCTGGCTGCTCCCGCTGCTGCCTGGCAGGCAGACACGTTTGGGCTCCACACCGTTCTCTGGTGGGCCCAGAGCCATGCGCCGCATGCCATCGATCAGAGAAGCGAGATCGATGGCGCTTGTGGCACAAGGGCTGACATTGCTCCTCGTGAGAGGTGCCGTGCTCCCCTGTGGTGTGGGGAAGTGGCTCTGTGGCGTCCCACCCTGAGGTGGGCAGCCACCCGCCTGGCTGCTCAGCGTCCTCTTCCTTCCAAGCATGCTTGGCGTCCGAGGGCCTCGCACTGTGGGCCAGCTGCAGGGGCCCCCGCTTTTATAGGGCCGGAACAAAGGGCAGTGAGGTGGCTGGTGACAGGCATGAGGTCACGATGGTGGCGATTGTGACTCTGGTGGATGTGGTTGATGGGTGTGGTCAGAAGCGGCAGGTGTGGGCGCGGGGGACGGTGTCCTGAAAGATGCCTGAATGTGGGAGAAGGAGGAGGGTGGTTGGGTCTCAGGGCCCCTTTCCTGGGGCTGGCTCCCGCCTGTCATGGTTCTTGCCCAAGAGAAAGGCTGCCCCTTGGGCACAGGGCCTGCCCGCCGCCTTGCCTCATGAGCCCTGGACTCCAGACCCTTCTCATCCCGTGCCCAGGATCGTCTTCACGAAACAGTGGCAAGAACGTTCCAGGAGGGCTGGGGTTCCTCAGGGACCCCCCATTGACCTTACGCCTGGCAACAGCCGCAGCCCCCTGCGCTCAGCAGTGGCTGAGAGGGAGCAAAGCATCCGGAGCTCCTGCCGCTGGGAAAGGGAGGCCCAGCGGCCTGCGCACGGTCTCCCAGCACTCCATAAAGGAATTGCTGATTGCCAAGTGTTGCGTGGACTCTTCTTCCCTGGGGATCCCCTGGCCCTGCCCCCAGCACGTGGTGACGTACCACCTCTTGTGCTCCGAGCCCCGGGGGAGAGGGGAGCAGAGGGCCTGGTGTCCTTTGGGTTGTTGCGCCAGCCCGACGCGAGGAGCCTGTGGGAGGCCACCAAGGGAGGTCATGGAATCACAGAATCATAGAATTGTTTTGGTTGGAAGAGGCCCTCCGGGTCATTGAGTGCAACCATCACCTAACTCGGGCACTAAACCGTGTTCCTAAGAACCTCAGCTAAATGCCTTTTAAACACCTCCAGCGATGGTGAGTCCACCACCTCCCTGGGCAGCCTTTTCCAGTGCCTGAGAACGCTTTCCGTGTAGCATTCTTTCCTAATATCCCATCTAAACCTCCCGTGGCGCAACTTGAGGCCATTTCCTCTTGTCCTGTCACTTGCTACTTGGGAGAAGAGACCAACACCCTCCACGTGACAACCTCCTTCCAGGACAGCAATGAGGTCTGCCCTCAGCCTCCTTTTCTCCAGGCTAAACAGCCCCAGTTCCCTCAGCCGCTCCTCATCAGACTTGTTCTCCAGGCCCCTCACCAGCTTCGGTGCTTTTCTCTGAGCTCTCTCCAGCACCTCCATGTCTTTCCTGTAGCGAGGGGCCCAAAACAGAACGCGGGATTCAAGGTGGGGCCTCACCAGCACTGAGTACAGGGGGACAATCACTTCCCTAGTCCTGCTGGCCACACTCTTCCTGATACAAGGCAGGATGCTGTTGGTGTCTTTGGCCACCTGGGCACACTGCTGGCTCGTGTTCAGCCGGCTGTCAATCAACACCCCCAGATCCCTTTCTGCCAGGCAGCTTTCCAGCCACTCTTGCCTGAGCCTGTAGCGCTGCCTGGGCTTATGGCCCAAGCGCAGGACCCGGCACTTGGCCTTGTTCAACCACATGCAATTGGCCTCAGCCCAACCATCCAGCCGGTCCAGATCCCTCTGGATGGCCTTCCTACTCTCCAGCAGATCGACACTGCCAGCCAATTTGGTGTCACCTGCAAACTTACTAAGGGTGCACTCAATCCCCTCATCCAGATCATTGATAAAGAGATTAAACGGAACCGGTCCCAAGGATGAGCTCTGAGGAGCACCACTTGTGACCGGCCGCCAACTGGGTTTGGTTCCGTTCACCACACCTCTTTGGGCCCGGCCATCCAGCCAGTTCTTTATCCCACCCACCCAGGCCATGAGCTGCCAGCTTCTCCAGGAGAATGCTGTGGAATACAGTGTCAAAGGCCTTACTGAAGTCTAAGTACACAAGATCCACAGATTTTCCCTCATCCGCTAGGTGGGTCACCTTGTCATAGAGTGAGATCAGGTGGGTCAAACAGGACCTGCCTTTCATCAAGCCATGTGGACTGGGCCTGATCACTCGGTTTTCTTGTATGTGCCATGCGATGTCACTTCAGGATGATCTGCTCCATGACCCTCCCCAGCACCCAGGTTAGACTGACAGGTCTGTAGTTGCCCGGAGCCTCCCTCCAGCCCTTCTTGGAGACGGGCGTGAAGTTTGCCAACTGCCAGTCAACAGGGACCTCCCCAGTCAGCCAGGACTGCTGACAGATAATGGAAAGTGGCTAAGTGATCCCTTGCGCCAGCTCCCTCAGCGCTCTTGGGTGTATCCCATGTGGTCCCATAGACTAGCGGGTGTCCAAGTGGGGCTTCATTCTGCTCGCCACGCCTGTCTTCTGGCTCAGGGGGCTGGGTACCTGGAACACAACTGTTCTGACTATGAAGGCCTGAGGCAAAGGCGGCATTTAGTAGCTCAGCCTTTTCCTCATCTTCTGTCACCATGTTTCCCCCCACATTCCTCAGGGGATGGAGGTTGTCCTTAGCCCTCCCCTTCCTTCTAATATATTTCTCGAAACATTTCTTGTTGCCTTTCACAGCGGTGGCCAGGCGCAGCTCTAGTTGGTCTTTGGCCCTCCTCGTTTTCTCCATGCAGAAGCTCACAGAATTCTTGTGTTCCTCTTGAGTAGCCTGCCCCTCCTTCCAAAGGTTAGACGTTCTCTTTGTATTCCTCAGTTCCAGCCGCAGCTCTCTCTTGAGCCAGCCCGGCCTTCTTCCCCGCTGGCTCGCCTTCCGGCACACGGGGACAGCCTGCTCCTGCGCCTCTCAGACGACCTTCTTGAAGAGAGACCAGCCTTCCTGGACTCCTTTGTCCCTCAGAACTGCCTCCCAAGGGATCCTGCCGACCGGCCTTCTAAACAGCTCCAAGTCTGCCCTTTGCAAGTCCAAAGCAGCACTTCTGCTGACCACCCTTCCAACGTCTCCAAGGGTAGAAATCTCAATCATTTCATGACCACTATACCCGAGGGGATTTCCAGTCGACACGCTGCCCACGCGTCCTTCTCTATTTACAAACAACAGATCCAACGGGGCTCCTTCCCTGCTAGGCTCGCTAAGCAGCTGTGTCAGGAAGTTGTCTTCCATGCACTGCAGGAGCCTCCTAGACTGCTTCCTTTCTGCTGTCTTGGATTGCCAGCAGACAGCTGGTAGGCTGAAGTCCCGCATAAGAACAAGGGCTAGTGATGGGGAGACTTCTCCAGCTACCCGCAAAATATTTCATCTGCCTCTTCCTCCTGGTTGGGTGGTCTGTAACAGGCCCCCACCAGGATGTCTGCCTTGTTGCTCCCAGCTCCAGGTCCTTGGGGCCTGGAGGTGGGAGTGGGTTCAGGCGGAGGTGCACCCTCGCTCTGTCGGCTAGTATGAAGGTGAAGGAACAAAGCTTCTCATGGCTCGTCCTCAGGCAGAGGAGCTGAGTCCTACTCATGTCAAACCCGAGTCCATGGCACTTGCGCTGAAGTGGGTAGAGTTCCTCAGACTTCTCTGACTGGGCATATCCACAAGTATCTGCTAGAACTGGCATCTGAGTTTTAGCGAAGTCAAGTCGTAGTATGGGAGAGCGAAGGGGTGTCTACGTGTGTGTGTATGTGCAGGGGAGAGGCAGGTGGACAGTCGTTCTGAGCACGCTGGCTTTGGAAGGTATTTAGAAATGATGAACTGTGCACATTGCAACATATTTGATCCTCATGCAGTGGTCAAACTGAGGCTCGGTATTCAGTTAGGCCTTTACCAAAATGGTGTTCTAGAAAGTCGTGACCAGTAGAGATGGCACGAACCACTCGAGCACTAGGAAAATGTAGATTTGGATTGCTGTTTTTCAACTGGCCTCTATCCAGTCAGGCAGCAAAACGCTTCGTGAAGAAAACCTAAGGTGCCAGAGAAACTTGCAGGCTGGTGCCCTGGCGTCTGTCAGGAAGCAGAGAGCCCTGAACTTCCACGGGAGTCCAGCACCCTGATCATGCGGGCATGACCAGCGGTCTTAGCAACACGAGTATGTGTCCCTGCAAAGGCACGAGTGGGACCATCTCCCTACCTAGTCAGTTCTCCAGGGTACAGTGATAGCTACTGGCACTGAGGTAAGATCCATAATTTGGAATCCAGCAATTCCTAGGGGAATTCTATTCTATTCTATTTCTAGGAGACTTTGACTCCCTTTAAAAAACTAGGACCCAATTCTCGACCTGCAGCCTTAAAAGGCCACCCGGAATGTAAGGCGGTGGCAACAAAGCCGGAAGGTGGGCATGGAAATGGAAAGTTTCCAAAAAGAGCCTCCTAGTCAAAGACAGGGCCCAGGAGGTGTCACAGGAGTGCAGACACAGCTGCCAAGGTGCCAAAGAAGAGAGAAAAAAAGCATTTTTCTTCTTTGAGTTTTGTTTATTGTCTCGTTAGGAAGGCGTGGTGGCTGGGCCGCCAGTCGGGAGACAGCTGGGCGCTCCTGCGACGCTGTTTGCCGCCATGTCACGCACGGGAGCCTGGATGGCTGGGGAACTGCCAGACGATCCCTGTGGCAGGTGGAGCCAGCGCCATGGATGATGCGTCTTGAGGCGGATCCACCTCCATGGGCTCCTCGCCGTCTGGTGGTGGCTGAACAGCCAGTGGCCCCATGCCATAGCCTGGGGGATCCACCTCCATGGGCTCCACGTTGTCCTTTGGTGGGATGTCCCGCCTGGGCCTCAGCACATAGACACGCCGCGGCCCCATGCTGTTCCCCTGCCTGCCCACAGCTACTCGCTGGACGACGTCGTTGACGTGAGCGTGGGCCAAGGCTCTCATGGCACGAGGGGGAAAGTTCCTCTTCCTCCTCTGCTCCTTTGCCTTCCTCAGGCTCCCGGGAGGTCCCAGTCGCACCATCCGTCTCTCGGGGGGTGTCCTCCGCCAGGGTGGGCAGCCATCCACCTTGCTGCTTGGGCTGCTGCCTGGCAGGCAGACACGCTTGGGCTCCACGCCATTCACTGGTGGTCCCACGGCCATGTGCTGCATGCCGGAGATCAAAGATGTCATGTCCGTCACGGTCGTGGCATGAGGGTTGATGTTCCTCCTCCTCTCCCTCCTCCTCCTCCTCCGCTGCCTGCGCTGCCTCCTCCAGGGACGTGTCTTGCTCTTCCATGGTAGCGGGGAGCGGCTCTGTGGCGTCCCACGCCAAGCTGGGCAGCCACCCGCCTGGCTGCTCCCGCTGCTGCCTGGCAGGCAGACACGTTTGGGCTCCACACCGTTCTCTGGTGGGCCCAGAGCCATGCGCCGCATGCCATCGATCAGAGAAGAGAGATCGATGGCGCTTGTGGCACAAGGGCTGACATTGCTCCTCGTGAGAGGTGCCGTGCTCCCCTGTGGTGTGGGGAAGTGACTCTGTGGCGTCCCACCCTGAGGTGGGCAGCCACCCGCCTGGCTGCTCAGCGTCCTCTTCCTTCCAAGCATGCTTGGCGTCCGAGGGCCTCGCACTGTGGGCCAGCTGCAGGGGCCCCCGCTTTTATAGGGCCGGAACAAAGGGCAGTGAGGTGGCTGGTGACAGGCATGAGGTCACGATGGTGGCGATTGTGACTCTGGTGGATGTGGTCGATGGGTGTGGTCAGAGGCGGCAGGTGTGGGCGCGGGGGACGGTGTCCTGAAAGATGCCTGAATGTGGGAGAAGGAGGAGGGTGGTTGGGTCTCAGGGCCCCTTTCCTGGGGCTGGCTCCCGCCTGTCATGGTTCTTGCCCAAGAGAAAGGCTGCCCCTTGGGCACAGGGCCTGCCCGCCGCCTCGCCTCATGAGCCCTGGGCTCCAGCCCCTTCTCATCCCGTGCCCAGGATCGTCTTGACGATACAGTGGCAAGAACGTTCCAGGAGGGCTGGGGTTCCTCAGGGACCCCCCATTGACCTTACGCCTGGCAACAGCCGCAGCCCCCTGCGCTCAGCAGTGGCTGAGAGGGAGCAAAGCATCCGGAGCTCCTGCCGCTGGGAAAGGGAGGCCCAGCGGCCTGCGCACGGTCTCCCAGCACTCCATAAAGGAATTGCTGATTGCCAAGTGTTGCGTGGACTCTTCTTCCCTGGGGATCCCCTGGCCCTGCCCCCAGCACGTGGCGACGTACCACCTCTTGTGCTCCGAGCCCCGGGGGAGAGGGGAGCAGAGGGCCTGGTGTCCTTTGGGCTGTTGCGCCAGCCCGACGCGAGGAGCCTGTGGGAGGCCACCAAGGGAGGTCATGGAATCACAGAATCACAGAATTGTTTTGGTTGGAAGAGGCCCTCCGGGTCATTGAGTGCAACCATCACCTAACTCGGGCACTAAACCGTGTTCCTAAGAACCTCAGCTAAATGCCTTTTAAACACCTCCAGCGATGGTGAGTCCACCACCTCCCTGGGCAGCCTTTTCCAGTGCCTGAGAACGCTTTCGGTGTAGCATTCTTTCCTAATATCCCATCTAAACCTCCCGTGGCGCAACTTGAGGCCATTTCCTCTTGTCCTGTCACTTGCTACTTGGGAGAAGAGACCAACACCCTCCACGTGACAACCTCCTTCCAGGACAGCAATGAGGTCTGCCCTCAGCCTCCTTTTCTCCAGGCTAAACAGCCCCAGTTCCCTCAGCCGCTCCTCATCAGACTTGTTCTCCAGGCCCCTCACCAGCTTCGGTGCTTTTCTCTGAGCTCTCTCCAGCACCTCCATGTCTTTCCTGTAGCGAGGGGCCCAAAACAGAACGCGGGATTCAAGGTGGGGCCTCACCAGCACTGAGTACAGGGGGACAATCACTTCCCTAGTCCTGCTGGCCACACTCTTCCTGATACAAGGCAGGATGCTGTTGGTGTCTTTGGCCACCTGGGCACACTGCTGGCTCGTGTTCAGCCGGCTGTCAATCAACACCCCCAGATCCCTTTCTGCCAGGCAGCTTTCCAGCCACTCTTGCCTGAGCCTGTAGCGCTGCCTGGGCTTATGGCCCAAGCGCAGGACCCGGCACTTGGCCTTGTTCAACCACATGCAATTGGCCTCAGCCCAACCATCCAGCCGGTCCAGATCCCTCTGGATGGCCTTCCTACTCTCCAGCAGATCGACACTGCCAGCCAATTTGGTGTCACCTGCAAACTTACTAAGGGTGCACTCAATCCCCTCATCCAGATCATTGATAAAGAGATTAAACGGAACCGGTCCCAAGGGTGAGCTCTGGGGAGCACCACTTGTGACCGGCCGCCAACTGGGTTTGGTTCCGTTCACCACACCTCTTTGGGCCCGGCCATCCAGCCAGTTCTTTATCCCACCCACCCAGGCCATGAGCTGCCAGCTTCTCCAGGAGAATGCTGTGGAATACAGTGTCAAAGGCCTTACTGAAGTCTAAGTACACAAGATCCACAGATTTTCCCTCATCCGCTAGGTGGGTCACCTTGTCATAGAGTGAGATCAGGTGGGTCAAACAGGACCTGCCTTTCATCAAGCCATGTGGACTGGGCCTGATCACTCGGTTTTCTTGTATGTGCCATGCGATGTCACTTCAGGATGATCTGCTCCATGACCCTCCCCAGCACCCAGGTTAGACTGACAGGTCTGTAGTTGCCCGGAGCCTCCCTCCAGCCCTTCTTGGAGACGGGCGTGAAGTTTGCCAACTGCCAGTCAACAGGGACCTCCCCAGTCAGCCAGGACTGCTGACAGATAATGGAAAGTGGCTAAGTGATCCCTTGCGCCAGCTCCCTCAGCGCTCTTGGATGTATCCCATCTGGTCCCATAGACTAGCGGGTGTCCAAGTGGGGCTTCATTCTGCTCGCCACGCCTGTCTTCTGGCTCAGGGGGCTGGGTACCTGGAACACAACTGTTCTGACTATGAAGGCCTGAGGCAAAGGCGGCATTTAGTAGCTCAGCCTTTTCCTCATCTTCTGTCACCATGTTTCCCCCCACATTCCTCAGGGGATGGAGGTTGTCCTTAGCCCTCCCCTTCCTTCTAATATATTTCTCGAAACATTTCTTGTTGCCTTTCACAGCGGTGGCCAGGCGCAGCTCTAGTTGGTCTTTGGCCCTCCTCGTTTTCTCCATGCAGAAGCTCACAGAATTCTTGTGTTCCTCTTGAGTAGCCTGCCCCTCCTTCCAAAGGCTAGACGTTCTCTTTGTATTCCTCAGTTCCAGCCGCAGCTCTCTCTTGAGCCAGCCCGGCCTTCTTCCCCGCTGGCTCGCCTTCCGGCACACGGGGACAGCCTGCTCCTGCGCCTCTCAGACGACCTTCTTGAAGAGAGACCAGCCTTCCTGGACTCCTTTGTCCCTCAGAACTGCCTCCCAAAGGATCCTGCCGACCGGCCTTCTAAACAGCTCCACGTCTGCCCTTTGCAAGTCCAAAGCAGCACTTCTGCTGACCACCCTTCCAACGTCTCCAAGGGTAGAAATCTCAATCATTTCATGATCACTATACCCGAGGGGATTTCCAGTCGACACGCTGCCCACGCGTCCTTCTCTATTTACAAACAACAGATCCAACGGGGCTCCTTCCCTGCTAGGCTCGCTAAGCAGCTGTGTCAGGAAGTTGTCTTCCATGCACTGCAGGAGCCTCCTAGACTGCTTCCTTTCTGCTGTCTTGGATTGCCAGCAGACAGCTGGTAGGCTGAAGTCCCGCATAAGAACAAGGGCTAGTGATGGGGAGACTTCTCCAGCTACCCGCAAAATATTTCATCTGCCTCTTCCTCCTGGTTGGGTGGTCTGTAACAGGCCCCCACCAGGATGTCTGCCTTGTTGCTCCCAGCTCCAGGTCCTTGGGGCCTGGAGGTGGGAGTGGGTTCAGGCGGAGGTGCACCCTCGCTCTGTCGGCTAGTATGAAGGTGAAGGAACAAAGCTTCTCATGGCTCGTCCTCAGGCAGAGGAGCTGAGTCCTACTCATGTCAAACCCGAGTCCATGGCACTTGCGCTGAAGTGGGTAGAGTTCCTCAGACTTCTCTGACTGGGCATATCCACAAGTATCTGCTAGAACTGGCATCTGAGTTTTAGCGAAGTCAAGTCGTAGTATGGGAGAGCGAAGGGGTGTCTACGTGTGTGTGTATGTGCAGGGGAGAGGCAGGTGGACAGTCGTTCTGAGCACGCTGGCTTTGGAAGGTATTTAGAAATGATGAACTGTGCACATTGCAACATATTTGATCCTCATGCAGTGGTCAAACTGAGGCTCGGTATTCAGTTAGGCCTTTACCAAAATGGTGTTCTAGAAAGTCGTGACCAGTAGAGATGGCACGAACCACTCGAGCACTAGGAAAATGTAGATTTGGATTGCTGTTTTTCAACTGGCCTCTATCCAGTCAGGCAGCAAAACGCTTCGTGAAGAAAACCTAAGGTGCCAGAGAAACTTGCAGGCTGGTGCCCTGGCGTCTGTCAGGAAGCAGAGAGCCCTGAACTTCCACAGGAGTCCAGCACCCTGATCATGCGGGCATGACCAGCGGTCTTAGCAACACGAGTATGTGTCCCTGCAAAGGCACGAGTGGGACCATCTCCCTACCTAGTCAGTTCTCCAGGGTACAGTGATAGCTACTGACACTGAGGTAAGATCCATAATTTGGAATCCAGCAATTCCTAGGGGAATTCTATTCTATTCTATTTCTAGGAGACTTTGACTCCCTTTAAAAAACTAGGACCCAATTCTCCACCTGGCAGCCTTAAAAGGCCACCCGGAATGTAAGGCGGTGGCAACAAAGCCGGAAGGTGGGCATGGAAATGGAAAGTTTCCAAAAAGGGCCTCCTAGTCAAAGACAGGGCCCAGGAGGTGTCACAGGAGTGCAGACACAGCTGCCAAGGTGCCAAAGAAGAGAGAAAAAAAGCATTTTTCTTCTTTGAGTTTTGTTTATTGTCTCGTTAGGAAGGCGTGGTGGCTGGGCCGCCAGTCGGGAGACAGCTGGGCGCTCCTGCGACGCTGTTTGCCGCCATGTCACGCACGGGAGCCTGGATGGCTGGGGAACTGCCAGACGATCCCTGTGGCAGGTGGAGCCAGCGCCATGGATGATGCGTCTTGAGGCGGATCCACCTCCATGGGCTCCTCGCCGTCTGGTGGTGGCTGAACAGCCAGTGGCCCCATGCCATAGCCTGGGGGATCCACCTCCATGGGCTCCACGTTGTCCTTTGGTGGGATGTCCCGCCTGGGCCTCAGCACATAGACACGCCGCGGCCCCATGCTGTTCCCCTGCCTGCCCACAGCTGCTCGCTGGACGACGTCGTTGACGTGAGCGTGGGCCAAGGCTCTCATGGCACGAGGGGGAAAGTTCCTCTTCCTCCTCTGCTCCTTTGCCTTCCTCAGGCTCCCGGGAGGTCCCAGTCGCACCATCCGTCTCTCGGGGGGTGTCCTCCGCCAGGGTGGGCAGCCATCCACCTTGCTGCTTGGGCTGCTGCCTGGCAGGCAGACACGCTTGGGCTCCACGCCATTCACTGGTGGTCCCACGGCCATGTGCTGCATGCCGGAGATCAAAGATGTCATGTCCGTCACGGTCGTGGCATGAGGGTTGATGTTCCTCCTCCTCTCCCTCCTCCTCCTCCTCCGCTGCCTGCGCTGCTTCCTCCGGGGACGTGTCTTGCTCTTCCATGGTAGCGGGGAGCGGCTCTGTGGCGTCCCACGCCAAGCTGGGCAGCCACCCGCCTGGCTGCTCCCGCTGCTGCCTGGCAGGCAGACACGTTTGGGCTCCACACTGTTCTCTGGTGGGCCCAGAGCCATGCGCCGCATGCCATCGATCAGAGAAGAGAGATCGATGGCGCTTGTGGCACAAGGGCTGACATTGCTCCTCGTGAGAGGTGCCGTGCTCCCCTGTGGTGTGGGGAAGTGACTCTGTGGCGTCCCACCCTGAGGTGGGCAGCCACCCGCCTGGCTGCTCAGCGTCCTCTTCCTTCCAAGCATGCTTGGCGTCCGAGGGCCTCGCACTGTGGGCCAGCTGCAGGGGCCCCCGCTTTTATAGGGCCGGAACAAAGGGCAGTGAGGTGGCTGGTGACAGGCATGAGGTCACGATGGTGGCGATTGTGACTCTGGTGGATGTGGTCGATGGGTGTGGTCAGAGGCGGCAGGTGTGGGCGCGGGGGACGGTGTCCTGAAAGATGCCTGAATGTGGGAGAAGGAGGAGGGTGGTTGGGTCTCAGGGCCCCTTTCCTGGGGCTGGCTCCCGCCTGTCATGGTTCTTGCCCAAGAGAAAGGCTGCCCCTTGGGCACAGGGCCTGCCCGCCGCCTCGCCTCATGAGCCCTGGGCTCCAGCCCCTTCTCATCCCGTGCCCAGGATCGTCTTGACGATACAGTGGCAAGAACGTTCCAGGAGGGCTGGGGTTCCTCAGGGACCCCCCATTGACCTTACGCCTGGCAACAGCCGCAGCCCCCTGCGCTCAGCAGTGGCTGAGAGGGAGCAAAGCATCCGGAGCTCCTGCCGCTGGGAAAGGGAGGCCCAGCGGCCTGCGCACGGTCTCCCAGCACTCCATAAAGGAATTGCTGATTGCCAAGTGTTGCGTGGACTCTTCTTCCCTGGGGATCCCCTGGCCCTGCCCCCAGCACGTGGCGACGTACCACCTCTTGTGCTCCGAGCCCCGGGGGAGAGGGGAGCAGAGGGCCTGGTGTCCTTCGGGCTGTTGCGCCAGCCCGACGCGAGGAGCCTGTGGGAGGCCACCAAGGGAGGTCATGGAATCACAGAATCATAGAATTGTTTTGGTTGGAAGAGGCCCTCCGGGTCATTGAGTGCAACCATCACCTAACGGGCACTAAACCATGTTCCTAAGAACCTCAGCTAAATGCCTTTTAAACACCTCCAGCGATGGTGAGTCCACCACCTCCCTGGGCAGCCTTTTCCAGTGCCTGAGAATGCTTTCGGTGTAGCATTCTTTCCTAATATCCCATCTAAACCTCCCGTGGCGCAACTTGAGGCCATTTCCTCTTGTCCTGTCACTTGCTACTTGGGAGAAGAGACCAACACCCTCCACGTGACAACCTCCTTCCAGGACAGCAATGAGGTCTGCCCTCAGCCTCCTTTTCTCCAGGCTAAACAGCCCCAGTTCCCTCAGCCGCTCCTCATCAGACTTGTTCTCCAGGCCCCTCACCAGCTTCGGTGCTTTTCTCTGAGCTCTCTCCAGCACCTCCATGTCTTTCCTGTAGCGAGGGGCCCAAAACAGAACGCGGGATTCAAGGTGGGGCCTCACCAGCACTGAGTACAGGGGGACAATCACTTCCCTAGTCCTGCTGGCCACACTCTTCCTGATACAAGGCAGGATGCTGTTGGTGTCTTTGGCCACCTGGGCACACTGCTGGCTTGTGTTCAGCCGGCTGTCAATCAACACCCCCAGATCCCTTTCTGCCAGGCAGCTTTCCAGCCACTCTTGCCTGAGCCTGTAGCGCTGCCTGGGCTTATGGCCCAAGCGCAGGACCCGGCACTTGGCCTTGTTCAACCACATGCAATTGGCCTCAGCCCAACCATCCAGCCGGTCCAGATCCCTCTGGATGGCCTTCCTACTCTCCAGCAGATCGACACTGCCAGCCAATTTGGTGTCACCTGCAAACTTACTAAGGGTGCACTCAATCCCCTCATCCAGATCATTGATAAAGAGATTAAACGGAACCGGTCCCAAGGATGAGCTCTGAGGAGCACCACTTGTGACCGGCCGCCAACTGGGTTTGGTTCCGTTCACCACACCTCTTTGGGCCCGGCCATCCAGCCAGTTCTTTATCCCACCCACCCAGGCCATGAGCTGCCAGCTTCTCCAGGAGAATGCTGTGGAATACAGTGTCAAAGGCCTTACTGAAGTCTAAGTACACAAGATCCACAGATTTTCCCTCATCCGCTAGGTGGGTCACCTTGTCATAGAGTGAGATCAGGTGGGTCAAACAGGACCTGCCTTTCATCAAGCCATGTGGACTGGGCCTGATCACTCGGTTTTCTTGTATGTGCCATGCGATGTCACTTCAGGATGATCTGCTCCATGACCCTCCCCAGCACCCAGGTTAGACTGACAGGTCTGTAGTTGCCCGGAGCCTCCCTCCAGCCCTTCTTGGAGACGGGCGTGAAGTTTGCCAACTGCCAGTCAACAGGGACCTCCCCAGTCAGCCAGGACTGCTGACAGATAATGGAAAGTGGCTAAGTGATCCCTTGCGCCAGCTCCCTCAGCGCTCTTGGATGTATCCCATCTGGTCCCATAGACTAGCGGGTGTCCAAGTGGGGCTTCATTCTGCTCGCCACGCCTGTCTTCTGGCTCAGGGGGCTGGGTACCTGGAACACAACTGTTCTGACTATGAAGGCCTGAGGCAAAGGCGGCATTTAGTAGCTCAGCCTTTTCCTCATCTTCTGTCACCATGTTTCCCCCCACATTCCTCAGGGGATGGAGGTTGTCCTTAGCCCTCCCCTTCCTTCTAATATATTTCTCGAAACATTTCTTGTTGCCTTTCACAGCGGTGGCCAGGCGCAGCTCTAGTTGGTCTTTGGCCCTCCTCGTTTTCTCCATGCAGAAGCTCACAGAATTCTTGTGTTCCTCTTGAGTAGCCTGCCCCTCCTTCCAAAGGTTAGACGTTCTCTTTGTATTCCTCAGTTCCAGCCGCAGCTCTCTCTTGAGCCAGCCCGGCCTTCTTCCCCGCTGGCTCGCCTTCCGGCACACGGGGACAGCCTGCTCCTGCGCCTCTCAGACGACCTTCTTGAAGAGAGACCAGCCTTCCTGGACTCCTTTGTCCCTCAGAACTGCCTCCCAAGGGATCCTGCCGACCGGCCTTCTAAACAGCTCCAAGTCTGCCCTTTGCAAGTCCAAAGCAGCACTTCTGCTGACCACCCTTCCAACGTCTCCAAGGGTAGAAATCTCAATCATTTCATGACCACTATACCCGAGGGGATTTCCAGTCGACACGCTGCCCACGCGTCCTTCTCTATTTACAAACAACAGATCCAACGGGGCTCCTTCCCTGCTAGGCTCGCTAAGCAGCTGTGTCAGGAAGTTGTCTTCCATGCACTGCAGGAGCCTCCTAGACTGCTTCCTTTCTGCTGTCTTGGATTGCCAGCAGACAGCTGGTAGGCTGAAGTCCCGCATAAGAACAAGGGCTAGTGATGGGGAGACTTCTCCAGCTACCCGCAAAATATTTCATCTGCCTCTTCCTCCTGGTTGGGTGGTCTGTAACAGGCCCCCACCAGGATGTCTGCCTTGTTGCTCCCAGCTCCAGGTCCTTGGGGCCTGGAGGTGGGAGTGGGTTCAGGCGGAGGTGCACCCTCGCTCTGTCGGCTAGTATGAAGGTGAAGGAACAAAGCTTCTCATGGCTCGTCCTCAGGCAGAGGAGCTGAGTCCTACTCATGTCAAACCCGAGTCCATGGCACTTGCGCTGAAGTGGGTAGAGTTCCTCAGACTTCTCTGACTGGGCATATCCACAAGTATCTGCTAGAACTGGCATCTGAGTTTTAGCGAAGTCAAGTCGTAGTATGGGAGAGCGAAGGGGTGTCTACGTGTGTGTGTATGTGCAGGGGAGAGGCAGGTGGACAGTCGTTCTGAGCACGCTGGCTTTGGAAGGTATTTAGAAATGATGAACTGTGCACATTGCAACATATTTGATCCTCATGCAGTGGTCAAACTGAGGCTCGGTATTCAGTTAGGCCTTTACCAAAATGGTGTTCTAGAAAGTCGTGACCAGTAGAGATGGCACGAACCACTCGAGCACTAGGAAAATGTAGATTTGGATTGCTGTTTTTCAACTGGCCTCTATCCAGTCAGGCAGCAAAACGCTTCGTGAAGAAAACCTAAGGTGCCAGAGAAACTTGCAGGCTGGTGCCCTGGCGTCTGTCAGGAAGCAGAGAGCCCTGAACTTCCACGGGAGTCCAGCACCCTGATCATGCGGGCATGACCAGCGGTCTTAGCAACACGAGTATGTGTCCCTGCAAAGGCACGAGTGGGACCATCTCCCTACCTAGTCAGTTCTCCAGGGTACAGTGATAGCTACTGGCACTGAGGTAAGATCCATAATTTGGAATCCAGCAATTCCTAGGGGAATTCTATTCTATTCTATTTCTAGGAGACTTTGACTCCCTTTAAAAAACTAGGACCCAATTCTCGACCTGCAGCCTTAAAAGGCCACCCGGAATGTAAGGCGGTGGCAACAAAGCCGGAAGGTGGGCATGGAAATGGAAAGTTTCCAAAAAGAGCCTCCTAGTCAAAGACAGGGCCCAGGAGGTGTCACAGGAGTGCAGACACAGCTGCCAAGGTGCCAAAGAAGAGAGAAAAAAAGCATTTTTCTTCTTTGAGTTTTGTTTATTGTCTCGTTAGGAAGGCGTGGTGGCTGGGCCGCCAGTCGGGAGACAGCTGGGCGCTCCTGCGACGCTGTTTGCCGCCATGTCACGCACGGGAGCCTGGATGGCTGGGGAACTGCCAGACGATCCCTGTGGCAGGTGGAGCCAGCGCCATGGATGATGCGTCTTGAGGCGGATCCACCTCCATGGGCTCCTCGCCGTCTGGTGGTGGCTGAACAGCCAGTGGCCCCATGCCATAGCCTGGGGGATCCACCTCCATGGGCTCCACGTTGTCCTTTGGTGGGATGTCCCGCCTGGGCCTCAGCACATAGACACGCCGCGGCCCCATGCTGTTCCCCTGCCTGCCCACAGCTACTCGCTGGACGACGTCGTTGACGTGAGCGTGGGCCAAGGCTCTCATGGCACGAGGGGGAAAGTTCCTCTTCCTCCTCTGCTCCTTTGCCTTCCTCAGGCTCCCGGGAGGTCCCAGTCGCACCATCCGTCTCTCGGGGGGTGTCCTCCGCCAGGGTGGGCAGCCATCCACCTTGCTGCTTGGGCTGCTGCCTGGCAGGCAGACACGCTTGGGCTCCACGCCATTCACTGGTGGTCCCACGGCCATGTGCTGCATGCCGGAGATCAAAGATGTCATGTCCGTCACGGTCGTGGCATGAGGGTTGATGTTCCTCCTCCTCTCCCTCCTCCTCCTCCTCCGCTGCCTGCGCTGCCTCCTCCAGGGACGTGTCTTGCTCTTCCATGGTAGCGGGGAGCGGCTCTGTGGCGTCCCACGCCAAGCTGGGCAGCCACCCGCCTGGCTGCTCCCGCTGCTGCCTGGCAGGCAGACACGTTTGGGCTCCACACCGTTCTCTGGTGGGCCCAGAGCCATGCGCCGCATGCCATCGATCAGAGAAGAGAGATCGATGGCGCTTGTGGCACAAGGGCTGACATTGCTCCTCGTGAGAGGTGCCGTGCTCCCCTGTGGTGTGGGGAAGTGACTCTGTGGCGTCCCACCCTGAGGTGGGCAGCCACCCGCCTGGCTGCTCAGCGTCCTCTTCCTTCCAAGCATGCTTGGCGTCCGAGGGCCTCGCACTGTGGGCCAGCTGCAGGGGCCCCCGCTTTTATAGGGCCGGAACAAAGGGCAGTGAGGTGGCTGGTGACAGGCATGAGGTCACGATGGTGGCGATTGTGACTCTGGTGGATGTGGTCGATGGGTGTGGTCAGAGGCGGCAGGTGTGGGCGCGGGGGACGGTGTCCTGAAAGATGCCTGAATGTGGGAGAAGGAGGAGGGTGGTTGGGTCTCAGGGCCCCTTTCCTGGGGCTGGCTCCCACCTGTCATGGTTCTTGCCCAAGAGAAAGGCTGCCCCTTGGGCACAGGGCCTGCCCGCCGCCTCGCCTCATGAGCCCTGGGCTCCAGCCCCTTCTCATCCCGTGCCCAGGATCGTCTTGACGATACAGTGGCAAGAACGTTCCAGGAGGGCTGGGGTTCCTCAGGGACCCCCCATTGACCTTACGCCTGGCAACAGCCGCAGCCCCCTGTGCTCAGCAGTGGCTGAGAGGGAGCAAAGCATCCGGAGCTCCTGCCGCTGGGAAAGGGAGGCCCAGCGGCCTGCGCACGGTCTCCCAGCACTCCATAAAGGAATTGCTGATTGCCAAGTGTTGCGTGGACTCTTCTTCCCTGGGGATCCCCTGGCCCTGCCCCCAGCACGTGGCGACGTACCACCTCTTGTGCTCCGAGCCCCGGGGGAGAGGGGAGCAGAGGGCCTGGTGTCCTTTGGGCTGTTGCGCCAGCCCGACGCGAGGAGCCTGTGGGAGGCCACCAAGGGAGGTCATGGAATCACAGAATCACAGAATTGTTTTGGTTGGAAGAGGCCCTCCGGGTCATTGAGTGCAACCATCACCTAACTCTGGCACTAAACCGTGTTCCTAAGAACCTCAGCTAAATGCCTTTTAAACACCTCCAGCGATGGTGAGTCCACCACCTCCCTGGGCAGCCTTTTCCAGTGCCTGAGAACGCTTTCGGTGTAGCATTCTTTCCTAATATCCCATCTAAACCTCCCGTGGCGCAACTTGAGGCCATTTCCTCTTGTCCTGTCACTTGCTACTTGGGAGAAGAGACCAACACCCTCCACGTGACAACCTCCTTCCAGGACAGCAATGAGGTCTGCCCTCAGCCTCCTTTTCTCCAGGCTAAACAGCCCCAGTTCCCTCAGCCGCTCCTCATCAGACTTGTTCTCCAGGCCCCTCACCAGCTTCGGTGCTTTTCTCTGAGCTCTCTCCAGCACCTCCATGTCTTTCCTGTAGCGAGGGGCCCAAAACAGAACGCGGGATTCAAGGTGGGGCCTCACCAGCACTGAGTACAGGGGGACAATCACTTCCCTAGTCCTGCTGGCCACACTCTTCCTGATACAAGGCAGGATGCTGTTGGTGTCTTTGGCCACCTGGGCACACTGCTGGCTCGTGTTCAGCCGGCTGTCAATCAACACCCCCAGATCCCTTTCTGCCAGGCAGCTTTCCAGCCACTCTTGCCTGAGCCTGTAGCGCTGCCTGGGCTTATGGCCCAAGCGCAGGACCCGGCACTTGGCCTTGTTCAACCACATGCAATTGGCCTCAGCCCAACCATCCAGCCGGTCCAGATCCCTCTGGATGGCCTTCCTACTCTCCAGCAGATCGACACTGCCAGCCAATTTGGTGTCACCTGCAAACTTACTAAGGGTGCACTCAATCCCCTCATCCAGATCATTGATAAAGAGATTAAACGGAACCGGTCCCAAGGGTGAGCTCTGGGGAGCACCACTTGTGACCGGCCGCCAACTGGGTTTGGTTCCGTTCACCACACCTCTTTGGGCCCGGCCATCCAGCCAGTTCTTTATCCCACCCACCCAGGCCATGAGCTGCCAGCTTCTCCAGGAGAATGCTGTGGAATACAGTGTCAAAGGCCTTACTGAAGTCTAAGTACACAAGATCCACAGATTTTCCCTCATCCACTAGGTGGGTCACCTTGTCATAGAGTGAGATCAGGTGGGTCAAACAGGACCTGCCTTTCATCAAGCCATGTGGACTGGGCCTGATCACTCGGTTTTCTTGTATGTGCCATGCGATGTCACTTCAGGATGATCTGCTCCATGACCCTCCCCAGCACCCAGGTTAGACTGACAGGTCTGTAGTTGCCCGGAGCCTCCCTCCAGCCCTTCTTGGAGACGGGCGTGAAGTTTGCCAACTGCCAGTCAACAGGGACCTCCCCAGTCAGCCAGGACTGCTGACAGATAATGGAAAGTGGCTAAGTGATCCCTTGCGCCAGCTCCCTCAGCGCTCTTGGATGTATCCCATCTGGTCCCATAGACTAGCGGGTGTCCAAGTGGGGCTTCATTCTGCTCGCCACGCCTGTCTTCTGGCTCAGGGGGCTGGGTACCTGGAACACAACTGTTCTGACTATGAAGGCCTGAGGCAAAGGCGGCATTTAGTAGCTCAGCCTTTTCCTCATCTTCTGTCACCATGTTTCCCCCCACATTCCTCAGGGGATGGAGGTTGTCCTTAGCCCTCCCCTTCCTTCTAATATATTTCTCGAAACATTTCTTGTTGCCTTTCACAGCGGTGGCCAGGCGCAGCTCTAGTTGGTCTTTGGCCCTCCTCGTTTTCTCCATGCAGAAGCTCACAGAATTCTTGTGTTCCTCTTGAGTAGCCTGCCCCTCCTTCCAAAGGCTAGACGTTCTCTTTGTATTCCTCAGTTCCAGCCGCAGCTCTCTCTTGAGCCAGCCCGGCCTTCTTCCCCGCTGGCTCGCCTTCCGGCACACGGGGACAGCCTGCTCCTGCGCCTCTCAGACGACCTTCTTGAAGAGAGACCAGCCTTCCTGGACTCCTTTGTCCCTCAGAACTGCCTCCCAAAGGATCCTGCCGACCGGCCTTCTAAACAGCTCCACGTCTGCCCTTTGCAAGTCCAAAGCAGCACTTCTGCTGACCACCCTTCCAACGTCTCCAAGGGTAGAAATCTCAATCATTTCATGATCACTATACCCGAGGGGATTTCCAGTCGACACGCTGCCCACGCGTCCTTCTCTATTTACAAACAACAGATCCAACGGGGCTCCTTCCCTGCTAGGCTCGCTAAGCAGCTGTGTCAGGAAGTTGTCTTCCATGCACTGCAGGAGCCTCCTAGACTGCTTCCTTTCTGCTGTCTTGGATTGCCAGCAGACAGCTGGTAGGCTGAAGTCCCGCATAAGAACAAGGGCTAGTGATGGGGAGACTTCTCCAGCTACCCGCAAAATATTTCATCTGCCTCTTCCTCCTGGTTGGGTGGTCTGTAACAGGCCCCCACCAGGATGTCTGCCTTGTTGCTCCCAGCTCCAGGTCCTTGGGGCCTGGAGGTGGGAGTGGGTTCAGGCGGAGGTGCACCCTCGCTCTGTCGGCTAGTATGAAGGTGAAGGAACAAAGCTTCTCATGGCTCGTCCTCAGGCAGAGGAGCTGAGTCCTACTCATGTCAAACCCGAGTCCATGGCACTTGCGCTGAAGTGGGTAGAGTTCCTCAGACTTCTCTGACTGGGCATATCCACAAGTATCTGCTAGAACTGGCATCTGAGTTTTAGCGAAGTCAAGTCGTAGTATGGGAGAGCGAAGGGGTGTCTACGTGTGTGTGTATGTGCAGGGGAGAGGCAGGTGGACAGTCGTTCTGAGCACGCTGGCTTTGGAAGGTATTTAGAAATGATGAACTGTGCACATTGCAACATATTTGATCCTCATGCAGTGGTCAAACTGAGGCTCGGTATTCAGTTAGGCCTTTACCAAAATGGTGTTCTAGAAAGTCGTGACCAGTAGAGATGGCACGAACCACTCGAGCACTAGGAAAATGTAGATTTGGATTGCTGTTTTTCAACTGGCCTCTATCCAGTCAGGCAGCAAAACGCTTCGTGAAGAAAACCTAAGGTGCCAGAGAAACTTGCAGGCTGGTGCCCTGGCGTCTGTCAGGAACCAGAGAGCCCTGAACTTCCACAGGAGTCCAGCACCCTGATCATGCGGGCATGACCAGCGGTCTTAGCAACACGAGTATGTGTCCCTGCAAAGGCACGAGTGGGACCATCTCCCTACCTAGTCAGTTCTCCAGGGTACAGTGATAGCTACTGACACTGAGGTAAGATCCATAATTTGGAATCCAGCAATTCCTAGGGGAATTCTATTCTATTCTATTTCTAGGAGACTTTGACTCCCTTTAAAAAACTAGGACCCAATTCTCCACCTGGCAGCCTTAAAAGGCCACCCGGAATGTAAGGCGGTGGCAACAAAGCCGGAAGGTGGGCATGGAAATGGAAAGTTTCCAAAAAGGGCCTCCTAGTCAAAGACACGGCCCAGGAGGTGTCACAGGAGTGCAGACACAGCTGCCAAGGTGCCAAAGAAGAGAGAAAAAAAGCATTTTTCTTCTTTGAGTTTTGTTTATTGCCTCGTTAGGAAGGCGTGGTGGCTGGGCCGCCAGTCGGGAGACAGCTGGGCGCTCCTGCGACGCTGTTTGCCGCCATGTCACGCACGGGAGCCTGGATGGCTGGGGAACTGCCAGACGATCCCTGTGGCAGGTGGAGCCAGCGCCATGGATGATGCGTCTTGAGGCGGATCCACCTCCATGGGCTCCTCGCCGTCTGGTGGTGGCTGAACAGCCAGTGGCCCCATGCCATAGCCTGGGGGATCCACCTCCATGGGCTCCACGTTGTCCTTTGGTGGGATGTCCCGCCTGGGCCTCAGCACATAGACACGCCGCGGCCCCATGCTGTTCCCCTGCCTGCCCACAGCTGCTCGCTGGACGACGTCGTTGACGTGAGCGTGGGCCAAGGCTCTCATGGCACGAGGGGGAAAGTTCCTCTTCCTCCTCTGCTCCTTTGCCTTCCTCAGGCTCCCGGGAGGTCCCAGTCGCACCATCCGTCTCTCGGGGGGTGTCCTCCGCCAGGGTGGGCAGCCATCCACCTTGCTGCTTGGGCTGCTGCCTGGCAGGCAGACACGCTTGGGCTCCACGCCATTCACTGGTGGTCCCACGGCCATGTGCTGCATGCCGGAGATCAAAGATGTCATGTCCGTCACGGTCGTGGCATGAGGGTTGATGTTCCTCCTCCTCTCCCTCCTCCTCTTCCTCCGCTGCCTGCGCTGCCTCCTCCGGGGACGTGTCTTGCTCTTCCATGGTAGCGGGGAGCGGCTCTGTGGCGTCCCACGCCAAGCTGGGCAGCCACCCGCCTGGCTGCTCCCGCTGCTGCCTGGCAGGCAGACACGTTTGGGCTCCACACTGTTCTCTGGTGGGCCCAGAGCCATGCGCCGCATGCCATCGATCAGAGAAGAGAGATCGATGGCGCTTGTGGCACAAGGGCTGACATTGCTCCTCGTGAGAGGTGCCGTGCTCCCCTGTGGTGTGGGGAAGTGACTCTGTGGCGTCCCACCCTGAGGTGGGCAGCCACCCGCCTGGCTGCTCAGCGTCCTCTTCCTTCCAAGCATGCTTGGCGTCCGAGGGCCTCGCACTGTGGGCCAGCTGCAGGGGCCCCCGCTTTTATAGGGCCGGAACAAAGGGCAGTGAGGTGGCTGGTGACAGGCATGAGGTCACGATGGTGGCGATTGTGACTCTGGTGGATGTGGTCGATGGGTGTGGTCAGAGGCGGCAGGTGTGGGCGCGGGGGACGGTGTCCTGAAAGATGCCTGAATGTGGGAGAAGGAGGAGGGTGGTTGGGTCTCAGGGCCCCTTTCCTGGGGCTGGCTCCCGCCTGTCATGGTTCTTGCCCAAGAGAAAGGCTGCCCCTTGGGCACAGGGCCTGCCCGCCGCCTCGCCTCATGAGCCCTGGGCTCCAGCCCCTTCTCATCCCGTGCCCAGGATCGTCTTGACGATACAGTGGCAAGAACGTTCCAGGAGGGCTGGGGTTCCTCAGGGACCCCCCATTGACCTTACGCCTGGCAACAGCCGCAGCCCCCTGCGCTCAGCAGTGGCTGAGAGGGAGCAAAGCATCCGGAGCTCCTGCCGCTGGGAAAGGGAGGCCCAGCGGCCTGCGCACGGTCTCCCAGCACTCCATAAAGGAATTGCTGATTGCCAAGTGTTGCGTGGACTCTTCTTCCCTGGGGATCCCCTGGCCCTGCCCCCAGCACGTGGCGACGTACCACCTCTTGTGCTCCGAGCCCCGGGGGAGAGGGGAGCAGAGGGCCTGGTGTCCTTCGGGCTGTTGCGCCAGCCCGACGCGAGGAGCCTGTGGGAGGCCACCAAGGGAGGTCATGGAATCACAGAATCATAGAATTGTTTTGGTTGGAAGAGGCCCTCCGGGTCATTGAGTGCAACCATCACCTAACGGGCACTAAACCATGTTCCTAAGAACCTCAGCTAAATGCCTTTTAAACACCTCCAGCGATGGTGAGTCCACCACCTCCCTGGGCAGCCTTTTCCAGTGCCTGAGAATGCTTTCGGTGTAGCATTCTTTCCTAATATCCCATCTAAACCTCCCGTGGCGCAACTTGAGGCCATTTCCTCTTGTCCTGTCACTTGCTACTTGGGAGAAGAGACCAACACCCTCCACGTGACAACCTCCTTCCAGGACAGCAATGAGGTCTGCCCTCAGCCTCCTTTTCTCCAGGCTAAACAGCCCCAGTTCCCTCAGCCGCTCCTCATCAGACTTGTTCTCCAGGCCCCTCACCAGCTTCGGTGCTTTTCTCTGAGCTCTCTCCAGCACCTCCATGTCTTTCCTGTAGCGAGGGGCCCAAAACAGAACGCGGGATTCAAGGTGGGGCCTCACCAGCACTGAGTACAGGGGGACAATCACTTCCCTAGTCCTGCTGGCCACACTCTTCCTGATACAAGGCAGGATGCTGTTGGTGTCTTTGGCCACCTGGGCACACTGCTGGCTTGTGTTCAGCCGGCTGTCAATCAACACCCCCAGATCCCTTTCTGCCAGGCAGCTTTCCAGCCACTCTTGCCTGAGCCTGTAGCGCTGCCTGGGCTTATGGCCCAAGCGCAGGACCCGGCACTTGGCCTTGTTCAACCACATGCAATTGGCCTCAGCCCAACCATCCAGCCGGTCCAGATCCCTCTGGATGGCCTTCCTACTCTCCAGCAGATCGACACTGCCAGCCAATTTGGTGTCACCTGCAAACTTACTAAGGGTGCACTCAATCCCCTCATCCAGATCATTGATAAAGAGATTAAACGGAACCGGTCCCAAGGATGAGCTCTGAGGAGCACCACTTGTGACCGGCCGCCAACTGGGTTTGGTTCCGTTCACCACACCTCTTTGGGCCCGGCCATCCAGCCAGTTCTTTATGCCACCCACCCAGGCCATGAGCTGCCAGCTTCTCCAGGAGAATGCTGTGGAATACAGTGTCAAAGGCCTTACTGAAGTCTAAGTACACAAGATCCACAGATTTTCCCTCATCCGCTAGGTGGGTCACCTTGTCATAGAGTGAGATCAGGTGGGTCAAACAGGACCTGCCTTTCATCAAGCCATGTGGACTGGGCCTGATCACTCGGTTTTCTTGTATGTGCCATGCGATGTCACTTCAGGATGATCTGCTCCATGACCCTCCCCAGCACCCAGGTTAGACTGACAGGTCTGTAGTTGCCCGGAGCCTCCCTCCAGCCCTTCTTGGAGACGGGCGTGAAGTTTGCCAACTGCCAGTCAACAGGGACCTCCCCAGTCAGCCAGGACTGCTGACAGATAATGGAAAGTGGCTAAGTGATCCCTTGCGCCAGCTCCCTCAGCGCTCTTGGATGTATCCCATCTGGTCCCATAGACTAGCGGGTGTCCAAGTGGGGCTTCATTCTGCTCGCCACGCCTGTCTTCTGGCTCAGGGGGCTGGGTACCTGGAACACAACTGTTCTGACTATGAAGGCCTGAGGCAAAGGCGGCATTTAGTAGCTCAGCCTTTTCCTCATCTTCTGTCACCATGTTTCCCCCCACATTCCTCAGGGGATGGAGGTTGTCCTTAGCCCTCCCCTTCCTTCTAATATATTTCTCGAAACATTTCTTGTTGCCTTTCACAGCGGTGGCCAGGCGCAGCTCTAGTTGGTCTTTGGCCCTCCTCGTTTTCTCCATGCAGAAGCTCACAGAATTCTTGTGTTCCTCTTGAGTAGCCTGCCCCTCCTTCCAAAGGTTAGACGTTCTCTTTGTATTCCTCAGTTCCAGCCGCAGCTCTCTCTTGAGCCAGCCCGGCCTTCTTCCCCGCTGGCTCGCCTTCCGGCACACGGGGACAGCCTGCTCCTGCGCCTCTCAGACGACCTTCTTGAAGAGAGACCAGCCTTCCTGGACTCCTTTGTCCCTCAGAACTGCCTCCCAAGGGATCCTGCCGACCGGCCTTCTAAACAGCTCCAAGTCTGCCCTTTGCAAGTCCAAAGCAGCACTTCTGCTGACCACCCTTCCAACGTCTCCAAGGGTAGAAATCTCAATCATTTCATGACCACTATACCCGAGGGGATTTCCAGTCGACACGCTGCCCACGCGTCCTTCTCTATTTACAAACAACAGATCCAACGGGGCTCCTTCCCTGCTAGGCTCGCTAAGCAGCTGTGTCAGGAAGTTGTCTTCCATGCACTGCAGGAGCCTCCTAGACTGCTTCCTTTCTGCTGTCTTGGATTGCCAGCAGACAGCTGGTAGGCTGAAGTCCCGCATAAGAACAAGGGCTAGTGATGGGGAGACTTCTCCAGCTACCCGCAAAATATTTCATCTGCCTCTTCCTCCTGGTTGGGTGGTCTGTAACAGGCCCCCACCAGGATGTCTGCCTTGTTGCTCCCAGCTCCAGGTCCTTGGGGCCTGGAGGTGGGAGTGGGTTCAGGCGGAGGTGCACCCTCGCTCTGTCGGCTAGTATGAAGGTGAAGGAACAAAGCTTCTCATGGCTCGTCCTCAGGCAGAGGAGCTGAGTCCTACTCATGTCAAACCCGAGTCCATGGCACTTGCGCTGAAGTGGGTAGAGTTCCTCAGACTTCTCTGACTGGGCATATCCACAAGTATCTGCTAGAACTGGCATCTGAGTTTTAGCGAAGTCAAGTCGTAGTATGGGAGAGCGAAGGGGTGTCTACGTGTGTGTGTATGTGCAGGGGAGAGGCAGGTGGACAGTCGTTCTGAGCACGCTGGCTTTGGAAGGTATTTAGAAATGATGAACTGTGCACATTGCAACATATTTGATCCTCATGCAGTGGTCAAACTGAGGCTCGGTATTCAGTTAGGCCTTTACCAAAATGGTGTTCTAGAAAGTCGTGACCAGTAGAGATGGCACGAACCACTCGAGCACTAGGAAAATGTAGATTTGGATTGCTGTTTTTCAACTGGCCTCTATCCAGTCAGGCAGCAAAACGCTTCGTGAAGAAAACCTAAGGTGCCAGAGAAACTTGCAGGCTGGTGCCCTGGCGTCTGTCAGGAAGCAGAGAGCCCTGAACTTCCACGGGAGTCCAGCACCCTGATCATGCGGGCATGACCAGCGGTCTTAGCAACACGAGTATGTGTCCCTGCAAAGGCACGAGTGGGACCATCTCCCTACCTAGTCAGTTCTCCAGGGTACAGTGATAGCTACTGGCACTGAGGTAAGATCCATAATTTGGAATTCAGCAATTCCTAGGGGAATTCTATTCTATTCTATTTCTAGGAGACTTTGACTCCCTTTAAAAAACTAGGACCCAATTCTCGACCTGCAGCCTTAAAAGGCCACCCGGAATGTAAGGCGGTGGCAACAAAGCCGGAAGGTGGGCATGGAAATGGAAAGTTTCCAAAAAGAGCCTCCTAGTCAAAGACAGGGCCCAGGAGGTGTCACAGGAGTGCAGACACAGCTGCCAAGGTGCCAAAGAAGAGAGAAAAAAAGCATTTTTCTTCTTTGAGTTTTGTTTATTGTCTCGTTAGGAAGGCGTGGTGGCTGGGCCGCCAGTCGGGAGACAGCTGGGCGCTCCTGCGACGCTGTTTGCCGCCATGTCACGCACGGGAGCCTGGATGGCTGGGGAACTGCCAGACGATCCCTGTGGCAGGTGGAGCCAGCGCCATGGATGATGCGTCTTGAGGCGGATCCACCTCCATGGGCTCCTCGCCGTCTGGTGGTGGCTGAACAGCCAGTGGCCCCATGCCATAGCCTGGGGGATCCACCTCCATGGGCTCCACGTTGTCCTTTGGTGGGATGTCCCGCCTGGGCCTCAGCACATAGACACGCCGCGGCCCCATGCTGTTCCCCTGCCTGCCCACAGCTACTCGCTGGACGACGTCGTTGACGTGAGCGTGGGCCAAGGCTCTCATGGCACGAGGGGGAAAGTTCCTCTTCCTCCTCTGCTCCTTTGCCTTCCTCAGGCTCCCGGGAGGTCCCAGTCGCACCATCCGTCTCTCGGGGGGTGTCCTCCGCCAGGGTGGGCAGCCATCCACCTTGCTGCTTGGGCTGCTGCCTGGCAGGCAGACACGCTTGGGCTCCACGCCATTCACTGGTGGTCCCACGGCCATGTGCTGCATGCCGGAGATCAAAGATGTCATGTCCGTCACGGTCGTGGCATGAGGGTTGATGTTCCTCCTCCTCTCCCTCCTCCTCCTCCTCCGCTGCCTGCGCTGCCTCCTCCAGGGACGTGTCTTGCTCTTCCATGGTAGCGGGGAGCGGCTCTGTGGCGTCCCACGCCAAGCTGGGCAGCCACCCGCCTGGCTGCTCCCGCTGCTGCCTGGCAGGCAGACACGTTTGGGCTCCACACCGTTCTCTGGTGGGCCCAGAGCCATGCGCCGCATGCCATCGATCAGAGAAGAGAGATCGATGGCGCTTGTGGCACAAGGGCTGACATTGCTCCTCGTGAGAGGTGCCGTGCTCCCCTGTGGTGTGGGGAAGTGACTCTGTGGCGTCCCACCCTGAGGTGGGCAGCCACCCGCCTGGCTGCTCAGCGTCCTCTTCCTTCCAAGCATGCTTGGCGTCCGAGGGCCTCGCACTGTGGGCCAGCTGCAGGGGCCCCCGCTTTTATAGGGCCGGAACAAAGGGCAGTGAGGTGGCTGGTGACAGGCATGAGGTCACGATGGTGGCGATTGTGACTCTGGTGGATGTGGTCGATGGGTGTGGTCAGAGGCGGCAGGTGTGGGCGCGGGGGACGGTGTCCTGAAAGATGCCTGAATGTGGGAGAAGGAGGAGGGTGGTTGGGTCTCAGGGCCCCTTTCCTGGGGCTGGCTCCCACCTGTCATGGTTCTTGCCCAAGAGAAAGGCTGCCCCTTGGGCACAGGGCCTGCCCGCCGCCTCGCCTCATGAGCCCTGGGCTCCAGCCCCTTCTCATCCCGTGCCCAGGATCGTCTTGACGATACAGTGGCAAGAACGTTCCAGGAGGGCTGGGGTTCCTCAGGGACCCCCCATTGACCTTACGCCTGGCAACAGCCGCAGCCCCCTGTGCTCAGCAGTGGCTGAGAGGGAGCAAAGCATCCGGAGCTCCTGCCGCTGGGAAAGGGAGGCCCAGCGGCCTGCGCACGGTCTCCCAGCACTCCATAAAGGAATTGCTGATTGCCAAGTGTTGCGTGGACTCTTCTTCCCTGGGGATCCCCTGGCCCTGCCCCCAGCACGTGGCGACGTACCACCTCTTGTGCTCCGAGCCCCGGGGGAGAGGGGAGCAGAGGGCCTGGTGTCCTTTGGGCTGTTGCGCCAGCCCGACGCGAGGAGCCTGTGGGAGGCCACCAAGGGAGGTCATGGAATCACAGAATCACAGAATTGTTTTGGTTGGAAGAGGCCCTCCGGGTCATTGAGTGCAACCATCACCTAACTCTGGCACTAAACCGTGTTCCTAAGAACCTCAGCTAAATGCCTTTTAAACACCTCCAGCGATGGTGAGTCCACCACCTCCCTGGGCAGCCTTTTCCAGTGCCTGAGAACGCTTTCGGTGTAGCATTCTTTCCTAATATCCCATCTAAACCTCCCGTGGCGCAACTTGAGGCCATTTCCTCTTGTCCTGTCACTTGCTACTTGGGAGAAGAGACCAACACCCTCCACGTGACAACCTCCTTCCAGGACAGCAATGAGGTCTGCCCTCAGCCTCCTTTTCTCCAGGCTAAACAGCCCCAGTTCCCTCAGCCGCTCCTCATCAGACTTGTTCTCCAGGCCCCTCACCAGCTTCGGTGCTTTTCTCTGAGCTCTCTCCAGCACCTCCATGTCTTTCCTGTAGCGAGGGGCCCAAAACAGAACGCGGGATTCAAGGTGGGGCCTCACCAGCACTGAGTACAGGGGGACAATCACTTCCCTAGTCCTGCTGGCCACACTCTTCCTGATACAAGGCAGGATGCTGTTGGTGTCTTTGGCCACCTGGGCACACTGCTGGCTTGTGTTCAGCCGGCTGTCAATCAACACCCCCAGATCCCTTTCTGCCAGGCAGCTTTCCAGCCACTCTTGCCTGAGCCTGTAGCGCTGCCTGGGCTTATGGCCCAAGCGCAGGACCCGGCACTTGGCCTTGTTCAACCACATGCAATTGGCCTCAGCCCAACCATCCAGCCGGTCCAGATCCCTCTGGATGGCCTTCCTACTCTCCAGCAGATCGACACTGCCAGCCAATTTGGTGTCACCTGCAAACTTACTAAGGGTGCACTCAATCCCCTCATCCAGATCATTGATAAAGAGATTAAACGGAACCGGTCCCAAGGGTGAGCTCTGGGGAGCACCACTTGTGACCGGCCGCCAACTGGGTTTGGTTCCGTTCACCACACCTCTTTGGGCCCGGCCATCCAGCCAGTTCTTTATCCCACCCACCCAGGCCATGAGCTGCCAGCTTCTCCAGGAGAATGCTGTGGAATACAGTGTCAAAGGCCTTACTGAAGTCTAAGTACACAAGATCCACAGATTTTCCCTCATCCACTAGGTGGGTCACCTTGTCATAGAGTGAGATCAGGTGGGTCAAACAGGACCTGCCTTTCATCAAGCCATGTGGACTGGGCCTGATCACTCGGTTTTCTTGTATGTGCCATGCGATGTCACTTCAGGATGATCTGCTCCATGACCCTCCCCAGCACCCAGGTTAGACTGACAGGTCTGTAGTTGCCCGGAGCCTCCCTCCAGCCCTTCTTGGAGACGGGCGTGAAGTTTGCCAACTGCCAGTCAACAGGGACCTCCCCAGTCAGCCAGGACTGCTGACAGATAATGGAAAGTGGCTAAGTGATCCCTTGCGCCAGCTCCCTCAGCGCTCTTGGATGTATCCCATCTGGTCCCATAGACTAGCGGGTGTCCAAGTGGGGCTTCATTCTGCTCGCCACGCCTGTCTTCTGGCTCAGGGGGCTGGGTACCTGGAACACAACTGTTCTGACTATGAAGGCCTGAGGCAAAGGCGGCATTTAGTAGCTCAGCCTTTTCCTCATCTTCTGTCACCATGTTTCCCCCCACATTCCTCAGGGGATGGAGGTTGTCCTTAGCCCTCCCCTTCCTTCTAATATATTTCTCGAAACATTTCTTGTTGCCTTTCACAGCGGTGGCCAGGCGCAGCTCTAGTTGGTCTTTGGCCCTCCTCGTTTTCTCCATGCAGAAGCTCACAGAATTCTTGTGTTCCTCTTGAGTAGCCTGCCCCTCCTTCCAAAGGCTAGACGTTCTCTTTGTATTCCTCAGTTCCAGCCGCAGCTCTCTCTTGAGCCAGCCCGGCCTTCTTCCCCGCTGGCTCGCCTTCCGGCACACGGGGACAGCCTGCTCCTGCGCCTCTCAGACGACCTTCTTGAAGAGAGACCAGCCTTCCTGGACTCCTTTGTCCCTCAGAACTGCCTCCCAAAGGATCCTGCCGACCGGCCTTCTAAACAGCTCCACGTCTGCCCTTTGCAAGTCCAAAGCAGCACTTCTGCTGACCACCCTTCCAACGTCTCCAAGGGTAGAAATCTCAATCATTTCATGATCACTATACCCGAGGGGATTTCCAGTCGACACGCTGCCCACGCGTCCTTCTCTATTTACAAACAACAGATCCAACGGGGCTCCTTCCCTGCTAGGCTCGCTAAGCAGCTGTGTCAGGAAGTTGTCTTCCATGCACTGCAGGAGCCTCCTAGACTGCTTCCTTTCTGCTGTCTTGGATTGCCAGCAGACAGCTGGTAGGCTGAAGTCCCGCATAAGAACAAGGGCTAGTGATGGGGAGACTTCTCCAGCTACCCGCAAAATATTTCATCTGCCTCTTCCTCCTGGTTGGGTGGTCTGTAACAGGCCCCCACCAGGATGTCTGCCTTGTTGCTCCCAGCTCCAGGTCCTTGGGGCCTGGAGGTGGGAGTGGGTTCAGGCGGAGGTGCACCCTCGCTCTGTCGGCTAGTATGAAGGTGAAGGAACAAAGCTTCTCATGGCTCGTCCTCAGGCAGAGGAGCTGAGTCCTACTCATGTCAAACCCGAGTCCATGGCACTTGCGCTGAAGTGGGTAGAGTTCCTCAGACTTCTCTGACTGGGCATATCCACAAGTATCTGCTAGAACTGGCATCTGAGTTTTAGCGAAGTCAAGTCGTAGTATGGGAGAGCGAAGGGGTGTCTACGTGTGTGTGTATGTGCAGGGGAGAGGCAGGTGGACAGTCGTTCTGAGCACGCTGGCTTTGGAAGGTATTTAGAAATGATGAACTGTGCACATTGCAACATATTTGATCCTCATGCAGTGGTCAAACTGAGGCTCGGTATTCAGTTAGGCCTTTACCAAAATGGTGTTCTAGAAAGTCGTGACCAGTAGAGATGGCACGAACCACTCGAGCACTAGGAAAATGTAGATTTGGATTGCTGTTTTTCAACTGGCCTCTATCCAGTCAGGCAGCAAAACGCTTCGTGAAGAAAACCTAAGGTGCCAGAGAAACTTGCAGGCTGGTGCCCTGGCGTCTGTCAGGAACCAGAGAGCCCTGAACTTCCACAGGAGTCCAGCACCCTGATCATGCGGGCATGACCAGCGGTCTTAGCAACACGAGTATGTGTCCCTGCAAAGGCACGAGTGGGACCATCTCCCTACCTAGTCAGTTCTCCAGGGTACAGTGATAGCTACTGACACTGAGGTAAGATCCATAATTTGGAATCCAGCAATTCCTAGGGGAATTCTATTCTATTCTATTTCTAGGAGACTTTGACTCCCTTTAAAAAACTAGGACCCAATTCTCCACCTGGCAGCCTTAAAAGGCCACCCGGAATGTAAGGCGGTGGCAACAAAGCCGGAAGGTGGGCATGGAAATGGAAAGTTTCCAAAAAGGGCCTCCTAGTCAAAGACACGGCCCAGGAGGTGTCACAGGAGTGCAGACACAGCTGCCAAGGTGCCAAAGAAGAGAGAAAAAAAGCATTTTTCTTCTTTGAGTTTTGTTTATTGCCTCGTTAGGAAGGCGTGGTGGCTGGGCCGCCAGTCGGGAGACAGCTGGGCGCTCCTGCGACGCTGTTTGCCGCCATGTCACGCACGGGAGCCTGGATGGCTGGGGAACTGCCAGACGATCCCTGTGGCAGGTGGAGCCAGCGCCATGGATGATGCGTCTTGAGGCGGATCCACCTCCATGGGCTCCTCGCCGTCTGGTGGTGGCTGAACAGCCAGTGGCCCCATGCCATAGCCTGGGGGATCCACCTCCATGGGCTCCACGTTGTCCTTTGGTGGGATGTCCCGCCTGGGCCTCAGCACATAGACACGCCGCGGCCCCATGCTGTTCCCCTGCCTGCCCACAGCTGCTCGCTGGACGACGTCGTTGACGTGAGCGTGGGCCAAGGCTCTCATGGCACGAGGGGGAAAGTTCCTCTTCCTCCTCTGCTCCTTTGCCTTCCTCAGGCTCCCGGGAGGTCCCAGTCGCACCATCCGTCTCTCGGGGGGTGTCCTCCGCCAGGGTGGGCAGCCATCCACCTTGCTGCTTGGGCTGCTGCCTGGCAGGCAGACACGCTTGGGCTCCACGCCATTCACTGGTGGTCCCACGGCCATGTGCTGCATGCCGGAGATCAAAGATGTCATGTCCGTCACGGTCGTGGCATGAGGGTTGATGTTCCTCCTCCTCTCCCTCCTCCTCCTCCTCCGCTGCCTGCGCTGCTTCCTCCGGGGACGTGTCTTGCTCTTCCATGGTAGCGGGGAGCGGCTCTGTGGCGTCCCACGCCAAGCTGGGCAGCCACCCGCCTGGCTGCTCCCGCTGCTGCCTGGCAGGCAGACACGTTTGGGCTCCACACTGTTCTCTGGTGGGCCCAGAGCCATGCGCCGCATGCCATCGATCAGAGAAGAGAGATCGATGGCGCTTGTGGCACAAGGGCTGACATTGCTCCTCGTGAGAGGTGCCGTGCTCCCCTGTGGTGTGGGGAAGTGACTCTGTGGCATCCCACCCTGAGGTGGGCAGCCACCCGCCTGGCTGCTCAGCGTCCTCTTCCTTCCAAGCATGCTTGGCGTCCGAGGGCCTCGCACTGTGGGCCAGCTGCAGGGGCCCCCGCTTTTATAGGGCCGGAACAAAGGGCAGTGAGGTGGCTGGTGACAGGCATGAGGTCACGATGGTGGCGATTGTGACTCTGGTGGATGTGGTCGATGGGTGTGGTCAGAGGCGGCAGGTGTGGGCGCGGGGGACGGTGTCCTGAAAGATGCCTGAATGTGGGAGAAGGAGGAGGGTGGTTGGGTCTCAGGGCCCCTTTCCTGGGGCTGGCTCCCGCCTGTCATGGTTCTTGCCCAAGAGAAAGGCTGCCCCTTGGGCACAGGGCCTGCCCGCCGCCTCGCCTCATGAGCCCTGGGCTCCAGCCCCTTCTCATCTCGTGCCCAGGATCGTCTTGACGATACAGTGGCAAGAACGTTCCAGGAGGGCTGGGGTTCCTCAGGGACCCCCCATTGACCTTACGCCTGGCAACAGCCGCAGCCCCCTGCGCTCAGCAGTGGCTGAGAGGGAGCAAAGCATCCGGAGCTCCTGCCGCTGGGAAAGGGAGGCCCAGCGGCCTGCGCACGGTCTCCCAGCACTCCATAAAGGAATTGCTGATTGCCAAGTGTTGCGTGGACTCTTCTTCCCTGGGGATCCCCTGGCCCTGCCCCCAGCACGTGGCGACGTACCACCTCTTGTGCTCCGAGCCCCGGGGGAGAGGGGAGCAGAGGGCCTGGTGTCCTTCGGGCTGTTGCGCCAGCCCGACGCGAGGAGCCTGTGGGAGGCCACCAAGGGAGGTCATGGAATCACAGAATCATAGAATTGTTTTGGTTGGAAGAGGCCCTCCGGGTCATTGAGTGCAACCATCACCTAACGGGCACTAAACCATGTTCCTAAGAACCTCAGCTAAATGCCTTTTAAACACCTCCAGCGATGGTGAGTCCACCACCTCCCTGGGCAGCCTTTTCCAGTGCCTGAGAATGCTTTCGGTGTAGCATTCTTTCCTAATATCCCATCTAAACCTCCCGTGGCGCAACTTGAGGCCATTTCCTCTTGTCCTGTCACTTGCTACTTGGGAGAAGAGACCAACACCCTCCACGTGACAACCTCCTTCCAGGACAGCAATGAGGTCTGCCCTCAGCCTCCTTTTCTCCAGGCTAAACAGCCCCAGTTCCCTCAGCCGCTCCTCATCAGACTTGTTCTCCAGGCCCCTCACCAGCTTCGGTGCTTTTCTCTGAGCTCTCTCCAGCACCTCCATGTCTTTCCTGTAGCGAGGGGCCCAAAACAGAACGCGGGATTCAAGGTGGGGCCTCACCAGCACTGAGTACAGGAGGACAATCACTTCCCTAGTCCTGCTGGCCACACTCTTCCTGATACAAGGCAGGATGCTGTTGGTGTCTTTGGCCACCTGGGCACACTGCTGGCTTGTGTTCAGCCGGCTGTCAATCAACACCCCCAGATCCCTTTCTGCCAGGCAGCTTTCCAGCCACTCTTGCCTGAGCCTGTAGCGCTGCCTGGGCTTATGGCCCAAGCGCAGGACCCGGCACTTGGCCTTGTTCAACCACATGCAATTGGCCTCAGCCCAACCATCCAGCCGGTCCAGATCCCTCTGGATGGCCTTCCTACTCTCCAGCAGATCGACACTGCCAGCCAATTTGGTGTCACCTGCAAACTTACTAAGGGTGCACTCAATCCCCTCATCCAGATCATTGATAAAGAGATTAAACGGAACCGGTCCCAAGGATGAGCTCTGAGGAGCACCACTTGTGACCGGCCGCCAACTGGGTTTGGTTCCGTTCACCACACCTCTTTGGGCCCGGCCATCCAGCCAGTTCTTTATCCCACCCACCCAGGCCATGAGCTGCCAGCTTCTCCAGGAGAATGCTGTGGAATACAGTGTCAAAGGCCTTACTGAAGTCTAAGTACACAAGATCCACAGATTTTCCCTCATCCGCTAGGTGGGTCACCTTGTCATAGAGTGAGATCAGGTGGGTCAAACAGGACCTGCCTTTCATCAAGCCATGTGGACTGGGCCTGATCACTCGGTTTTCTTGTATGTGCCATGCGATGTCACTTCAGGATGATCTGCTCCATGACCCTCCCCAGCACCCAGGTTAGACTGACAGGTCTGTAGTTGCCCGGAGCCTCCCTCCAGCCCTTCTTGGAGACGGGCGTGAAGTTTGCCAACTGCCAGTCAACAGGGACCTCCCCAGTCAGCCAGGACTGCTGACAGATAATGGAAAGTGGCTAAGTGATCCCTTGCGCCAGCTCCCTCAGCGCTCTTGGATGTATCCCATCTGGTCCCATAGACTAGCGGGTGTCCAAGTGGGGCTTCATTCTGCTCGCCACGCCTGTCTTCTGGCTCAGGGGGCTGGGTACCTGGAACACAACTGTTCTGACTATGAAGGCCTGAGGCAAAGGCGGCATTTAGTAGCTCAGCCTTTTCCTCATCTTCTGTCACCATGTTTCCCCCCACATTCCTCAGGGGATGGAGGTTGTCCTTAGCCCTCCCCTTCCTTCTAATATATTTCTCGAAACATTTCTTGTTGCCTTTCACAGCGGTGGCCAGGCGCAGCTCTAGTTGGTCTTTGGCCCTCCTCGTTTTCTCCATGCAGAAGCTCACAGAATTCTTGTGTTCCTCTTGAGTAGCCTGCCCCTCCTTCCAAAGGCTAGACGTTCTCTTTGTATTCCTCAGTTCCAGCCGCAGCTCTCTCTTGAGCCAGCCCGGCCTTCTTCCCCGCTGGCTCGCCTTCCGGCACACGGGGACAGCCTGCTCCTGCGCCTCTCAGACGACCTTCTTGAAGAGAGACCAGCCTTCCTGGACTCCTTTGTCCCTCAGAACTGCCTCCCAAAGGATCCTGCCGACCGGCCTTCTAAACAGCTCCACGTCTGCCCTTTGCAAGTCCAAAGCAGCACTTCTGCTGACCACCCTTCCAACGTCTCCAAGGGTAGAAATCTCAATCATTTCATGATCACTATACCCGAGGGGATTTCCAGTCGACACGCTGCCCACGCGTCCTTCTCTATTTACAAACAACAGATCCAACGGGGCTCCTTCCCTGCTAGGCTCGCTAAGCAGCTGTGTCAGGAAGTTGTCTTCCATGCACTGCAGGAGCCTCCTAGACTGCTTCCTTTCTGCTGTCTTGGATTGCCAGCAGACAGCTGGTAGGCTGAAGTCCCGCATAAGAACAAGGGCTAGTGATGGGGAGACTTCTCCAGCTACCCGCAAAATATTTCATCTGCCTCTTCCTCCTGGTTGGGTGGTCTGTAACAGGCCCCCACCAGGATGTCTGCCTTGTTGCTCCCAGCTCCAGGTCCTTGGGGCCTGGAGGTGGGAGTGGGTTCAGGCGGAGGTGCACCCTCGCTCTGTCGGCTAGTATGAAGGTGAAGGAACAAAGCTTCTCATGGCTCGTCCTCAGGCAGAGGAGCTGAGTCCTACTCATGTCAAACCCGAGTCCATGGCACTTGCGCTGAAGTGGGTAGAGTTCCTCAGACTTCTCTGACTGGGCATATCCACAAGTATCTGCTAGAACTGGCATCTGAGTTTTAGCGAAGTCAAGTCGTAGTATGGGAGAGCGAAGGGGTGTCTACGTGTGTGTGTATGTGCAGGGGAGAGGCAGGTGGACAGTCGTTCTGAGCACGCTGGCTTTGGAAGGTATTTAGAAATGATGAACTGTGCACATTGCAACATATTTGATCCTCATGCAGTGGTCAAACTGAGGCTCGGTATTCAGTTAGGCCTTTACCAAAATGGTGTTCTAGAAAGTCGTGACCAGTAGAGATGGCACGAACCACTCGAGCACTAGGAAAATGTAGATTTGGATTGCTGTTTTTCAACTGGCCTCTATCCAGTCAGGCAGCAAAACGCTTCGTGAAGAAAACCTAAGGTGCCAGAGAAACTTGCAGGCTGGTGCCCTGGCGTCTGTCAGGAAGCAGAGAGCCCTGAACTTCCACGGGAGTCCAGCACCCTGATCATGCGGGCATGACCAGCGGTCTTAGCAACACGAGTATGTGTCCCTGCAAAGGCACGAGTGGGACCATCTCCCTACCTAGTCAGTTCTCCAGGGTACAGTGATAGCTACTGACACTGAGGTAAGATCCATAATTTGGAATCCAGCAATTCCTAGGGGAATTCTATTCTATTCTATTTCTAGGAGACTTTGACTCCCTTTAAAAAACTAGGACCCAATTCTCCACCTGGCAGCCTTAAAAGGCCACCCGGAATGTAAGGCGGTGGCAACAAAGCCGGAAGGTGGGCATGGAAATGGAAAGTTTCCAAAAAGGGCCTCCTAGTCAAAGACAGGGCCCAGGAGGTGTCACAGGAGTGCAGACACAGCTGCCAAGGTGCCAAAGAAGAGAGAAAAAAAGCATTTTTCTTCTTTGAGTTTTGTTTATTGCCTCGTTAGGAAGGCGTGGTGGCTGGGCCGCCAGTCGGGAGACAGCTGGGCGCTCCTGCGACGCTGTTTGCCGCCATGTCACGCACGGGAGCCTGGATGGCTGGGGAACTGCCAGACGATCCCTGTGGCAGGTGGAGCCAGCGCCATGGATGATGCGTCTTGAGGCGGATCCACCTCCATGGGCTCCTCGCCGTCTGGTGGTGGCTGAACAGCCAGTGGCCCCATGCCATAGCCTGGGGGATCCACCTCCATGGGCTCCACGTTGTCCTTTGGTGGGATGTCCCGCCTGGGCCTCAGCACATAGACACGCCGCGGCCCCATGCTGTTCCCCTGCCTGCCCACAGCTGCTCGCTGGACGACGTCGTTGACGTGAGCGTGGGCCAAGGCTCTCACGGCACGAGGGGGAAAGTTCCTCTTCCTCCTCTGCTCCTTTGCCTTCCTCAGGCTCCCGGGAGGTCCCAGTCGCACCATCCGTCTCTCGGGGGGTGTCCTCCGCCAGGGTGGGCAGCCATCCACCTTGCTGCTTGGGCTGCTGCCTGGCAGGCAGACACGCTTGGGCTCCACGCCATTCACTGGTGGTCCCACGGCCATGTGCTGCATGCCGGAGATCAAAGATGTCATGTCCGTCACGGTCGTGGCATGAGGGTTGATGTTCCTCCTCCTCTCCCTCCTCCTCCTCCTCCGCTGCCTGCGCTGCTTCCTCCGGGGACGTGTCTTGCTCTTCCATGGTAGCGGGGAGCGGCTCTGTGGCGTCCCACGCCAAGCTGGGCAGCCACCCGCCTGGCTGCTCCCGCTGCTGCCTGGCAGGCAGACACGTTTGGGCTCCACACCGTTCTCTGGTGGGCCCAGAGCCATGCGCCGCATGCCATCGATCAGAGAAGAGAGATCGATGGCGCTTGTGGCACAAGGGCTGACATTGCTCCTCGTGAGAGGTGCCGTGCTCCCCTGTGGTGTGGGGAAGTGACTCTGTGGCGTCCCACCCTGAGGTGGGCAGCCACCTGCCTGGCTGCTCAGCGTCCTCTTCCTTCCAAGCATGCTTGGCGTCCGAGGGCCTCGCACTGTGGGCCAGCTGCAGGGGCCCCCGCTTTTATAGGGCCGGAACAAAGGGCAGTGAGGTGGCTGGTGACAGGCATGAGGTCACGATGGTGGCGATTGTGACTCTGGTGGATGTGGTCGATGGGTGTGGTCAGAGGCGGCAGGTGTGGGCGCGGGGGACGGTGTCCTGAAAGATGCCTGAATGTGGGAGAAGGAGGAGGGTGGTTGGGTCTCAGGGCCCCTTTCCTGGGGCTGGCTCCCGCCTGTCATGGTTCTTGCCCAAGAGAAAGGCTGCCCCTTGGGCACAGGGCCTGCCCGCCGCCTCGCCTCATGAGCCCTGGGCTCCAGCCCCTTCTCATCCCGTGCCCAGGATCGTCTTGACGATACAGTGGCAAGAACGTTCCAGGAGGGCTGGGGTTCCTCAGGGACCCCCCATTGACCTTACGCCTGACAACAGCCGCAGCCCCCTGCGCTCAGCAGTGGCTGAGAGGGAGCAAAGCATCCGGAGCTCCTGCCGCTGGGAAAGGGAGGCCCAGCGGCCTGCGCACGGTCTCCCAGCACTCCATAAAGGAATTGCTGATTGCCAAGTGTTGCGTGGACTCTTCTTCCCTGGGGATCCCCTGGCCCTGCCCCCAGCACGTGGCGACGTACCACCTCTTGTGCTCCGAGCCCCGGGGGAGAGGGGAGCAGAGGGCCTGGTGTCCTTCGGGCTGTTGCGCCAGCCCGACGCGAGGAGCCTGTGGGAGGCCACCAAGGGAGGTCATGGAATCACAGAATCATAGAATTGTTTTGGTTGGAAGAGGCCCTCCGGGTCATTGAGTGCAACCATCACCTAACGGGCACTAAACCGTGTTCCTAAGAACCTCAGCTAAATGCCTTTTAAACACCTCCAGCGATGGTGAGTCCACCACCTCCCTGGGCAGCCTTTTCCAGTGCCTGAGAATGCTTTCGGTGTAGCATTCTTTCCTAATATCCCATCTAAACCTCCCGTGGTGCAACTTGAGGCCATTTCCTCTTGTCCTGTCACTTGCTACTTGGGAGAAGAGACCAACACCCTCCACGTGACAACCTCCTTCCAGGACAGCAATGAGGTCTGCCCTCAGCCTCCTTTTCTCCAGGCTAAACAGCCCCAGTTCCCTCAGCCGCTCCTCATCAGACTTGTTCTCCAGGCCCCTCACCAGCTTCGGTGCTTTTCTCTGAGCTCTCTCCAGCACCTCCATGTCTTTCCTGTAGCGAGGGGCCCAAAACAGAACGCGGGATTCAAGGTGGGGCCTCACCAGCACTGAGTACAGGGGGACAATCACTTCCCTAGTCCTGCTGGCCACACTCTTCCTGATACAAGGCAGGATGCTGTTGGTGTCTTTGGCCACCTGGGCACACTGCTGGCTCGTGTTCAGCCGGCTGTCAATCAACACCCCCAGATCCCTTTCTGCCAGGCAGCTTTCCAGCCACTCTTGCCTGAGCCTGTAGCGCTGCCTGGGCTTATGGCCCAAGCGCAGGACCCGGCACTTGGCCTTGTTCAACCACATGCAATTGGCCTCAGCCCAACCATCCAGCCGGTCCAGATCCCTCTGGATGGCCTTCCTACTCTCCAGCAGATCGACACTGCCAGCCAATTTGGTGTCACCTGCAAACTTACTAAGGGTGCACTCAATCCCCTCATCCAGATCATTGATAAAGAGATTAAACGGAACCGGTCCCAAGGATGAGCTCTGAGGAGCACCACTTGTGACCGGCCGCCAACTGGGTTTGGTTCCGTTCACCACACCTCTTTGGGCCCGGCCATCCAGCCAGTTCTTTATCCCACCCACCCAGGCCATGAGCTGCCAGCTTCTCCAGGAGAATGCTGTGGAATACAGTGTCAAAGGCCTTACTGAAGTCTAAGTACACAAGATCCACAGATTTTCCCTCATCCGCTAGGTGGGTCACCTTGTCATAGAGTGAGATCAGGTGGGTCAAACAGGACCTGCCTTTCATCAAGCCATGTGGACTGGGCCTGATCACTCGGTTTTCTTGTATGTGCCATGCGATGTCACTTCAGGATGATCTGCTCCATGACCCTCCCCAGCACCCAGGTTAGACTGACAGGTCTGTAGTTGCCCGGAGCCTCCCTCCAGCCCTTCTTGGAGACGGGCGTGAAGTTTGCCAACTGCCAGTCAACAGGGACCTCCCCAGTCAGCCAGGACTGCTGACAGATAATGGAAAGTGGCTAAGTGATCCCTTGCGCCAGCTCCCTCAGCGCTCTTGGATGTATCCCATCTGGTCCCATAGACTAGCGGGTGTCCAAGTGGGGCTTCATTCTGCTCGCCACGCCTGTCTTCTGGCTCAGGGGGCTGGGTACCTGGAACACAACTGTTCTGACTATGAAGGCCTGAGGCAAAGGCGGCATTTAGTAGCTCAGCCTTTTCCTCATCTTCTGTCACCATGTTTCCCCCCACATTCCTCAGGGGATGGAGGTTGTCCTTAGCCCTCCCCTTCCTTCTAATATATTTCTCGAAACATTTCTTGTTGCCTTTCACAGCGGTGGCCAGGCGCAGCTCTAGTTGGTCTTTGGCCCTCCTCGTTTTCTCCATGCAGAAGCTCACAGAATTCTTGTGTTCCTCTTGAGTAGCCTGCCCCTCCTTCCAAAGGCTAGACGTTCTCTTTGTATTCCTCAGTTCCAGCCGCAGCTCTCTCTTGAGCCAGCCCGGCCTTCTTCCCAGCTGGCTCGCCTTCCGGCACACGGGGACAGCCTGCTCCTGCGCCTCTCAGACGACCTTCTTGAAGAGAGACCAGCCTTCCTGGACTCCTTTGTCCCTCAGAACTGCCTCCCAAGGGATCCTGCCGACCGGCCTTCTAAACAGCTCCACGTCTGCCCTTTGCAAGTCCAAAGCAGCACTTCTGCTGACCACCCTTCCAACGTCTCCAAGGGTAGAAATCTCAATCATTTCATGATCACTATACCCGAGGGGATTTCCAGTCGACACGCTGCCCACGCGTCCTTCTCTATTTACAAACAACAGATCCAACGGGGCTCCTTCCCTGCTAGGCTCGCTAAGCAGCTGTGTCAGGAAGTTGTCTTCCATGCACTGCAGGAGCCTCCTAGACTGCTTCCTTTCTGCTGTCTTGGATTGCCAGCAGACAGCTGGTAGGCTGAAGTCCCGCATAAGAACAAGGGCTAGTGATGGGGAGACTTCTCCAGCTACCCGCAAAATATTTCATCTGCCTCTTCCTCCTGGTTGGGTGGTCTGTAACAGGCCCCCACCAGGATGTCTGCCTTGTTGCTCCCAGCTCCAGGTCCTTGGGGCCTGGAGGTGGGAGTGGGTTCAGGCGGAGGTGCACCCTCGCTCTGTCGGCTAGTATGAAGGTGAAGGAACAAAGCTTCTCATGGCTCGTCCTCAGGCAGAGGAGCTGAGTCCTACTCATGTCAAACCCGAGTCCATGGCACTTGCGCTGAAGTGGGTAGAGTTCCTCAGACTTCTCTGACTGGGCATATCCACAAGTATCTGCTAGAACTGGCATCTGAGTTTTAGCGAAGTCAAGTCGTAGTATGGGAGAGCGAAGGGGTGTCTACGTGTGTGTGTATGTGCAGGGGAGAGGCAGGTGGACAGTCGTTCTGAGCACGCTGGCTTTGGAAGGTATTTAGAAATGATGAACTGTGCACATTGCAACATATTTGATCCTCATGCAGTGGTCAAACTGAGGCTCGGTATTCAGTTAGGCCTTTACCAAAATGGTGTTCTAGAAAGTCGTGACCAGTAGAGATGGCACGAACCACTCGAGCACTAGGAAAATGTAGATTTGGATTGCTGTTTTTCAACTGGCCTCTATCCAGTCAGGCAGCAAAACGCTTCGTGAAGAAAACCTAAGGTGCCAGAGAAACTTGCAGGCTGGTGCCCTGGCGTCTGTCAGGAAGCAGAGAGCCCTGAACTTCCACGGGAGTCCAGCACCCTGATCATGCGGGCATGACCAGCGGTCTTAGCAACACGAGTATGTGTCCCTGCAAAGGCACGAGTGGGACCATCTCCCTACCTAGTCAGTTCTCCAGGGTACAGTGATAGCTACTGGCACTGAGGTAAGATCCATAATTTGGAATCCAGCAATTCCTAGGGGAATTCTATTCTATTCTATTTCTAGGAGACTTTGACTCCCTTTAAAAAACTAGGACCCAATTCTCCACCTGGCAGCCTTAAAAGGCCACCCGGAATGTAAGGCGGTGGCAACAAAGCCGGAAGGTGGGCATGGAAATGGAAAGTTTCCAAAAAGGGCCTCCTAGTCAAAGACAGGGCCCAGGAGGTGTCACAGGAGTGCAGACACAGCTGCCAAGGTGCCAAAGAAGAGAGAACAAAAGCATTTTTCTTCTTTGAGTTTTGTTTATTGTCTCGTTAGGAAGGCGTGGTGGCTGGGCCGCCAGTCGGGAGACAGCTGGGCGCTCCTGCGACGCTGTTTGCCGCCATGTCACGCACGGGAGCCTGGATGGCTGGGGAACTGCCAGACGATCCCTGTGGCAGGTGGAGCCAGCGCCATGGATGATGCGTCTTGAGGCGGATCCACCTCCATGGGCTCCTCGCCGTCTGGTGGTGGCTGAACAGCCAGTGGCCCCATGCCATAGCCTGGGGGATCCACCTCCATGGGCTCCACGTTGTCCTTTGGTGGGATGTCCCGCCTGGGCCTCAGCACATAGACACGCCGCGGCCCCATGCTGTTCCCCTGCCTGCCCACAGCTGCTCGCTGGACGACGTCGTTGACGTGAGCGTGGGCCAAGGCTCTCACGGCACGAGGGGGAAAGTTCCTCTTCCTCCTCTGCTCCTTTGCCTTCCTCAGGCTCCCGGGAGGTCCCAGTCGCACCATCCGTCTCTCGGGGGGTGTCCTCCGCCAGGGTGGGCAGCCATCCACCTTGCTGCTTGGGCTGCTGCCTGGCAGGCAGACACGCTTGGGCTCCACGCCATTCACTGGTGGTCCCACGGCCATGTGCTGCATGCCGGAGATCAAAGATGTCATGTCCGTCACGGTCGTGGCATGAGGGTTGATGTTCCTCCTCCTCTCCCTCCTCCTCCTCCTCCGCTGCCTGCGCTGCTTCCTCCGGGGACGTGTCTTGCTCTTCCATGGTAGCGGGGAGCGGCTCTGTGGCGTCCCACGCCAAGCTGGGCAGCCACCCGCCTGGCTGCTCCCGCTGCTGCCTGGCAGGCAGACACGTTTGGGCTCCACACCGTTCTCTGGTGGGCCCAGAGCCATGCGCCGCATGCCATCGATCAGAGAAGAGAGATCGATGGCGCTTGTGGCACAAGGGCTGACATTGCTCCTCGTGAGAGGTGCCGTGCTCCCCTGTGGTGTGGGGAAGTGACTCTGTGGCGTCCCACCCTGAGGTGGGCAGCCACCCGCCTGGCTGCTCAGCGTCCTCTTCCTTCCAAGCATGCTTGGCGTCCGAGGGCCTCGCACTGTGGGCCAGCTGCAGGGGCCCCCGCTTTTATAGGGCCAGAACAAAGGGCAGTGAGGTGGCTGGTGACAGGCATGAGGTCACGATGGTGGCGATTGTGACTCTGGTGGATGTGGTCGATGGGTGTGGTCAGAGGCGGCAGGTGTGGGCGCGGGGGACGGTGTCCTGAAAGATGCCTGAATGTGGGAGAAGGAGGAGGGTGGTTGGGTCTCAGGGCCCCTTTCCTGGGGCTGGCTCCCGCCTGTCATGGTTCTTGCCCAAGAGAAAGGCTGCCCCTTGGGCACAGGGCCTGCCCGCCGCCTCGCCTCATGAGCCCTGGGCTCCAGCCCCTTCTCATCCCGTGCCCAGGATCGTCTTGACGATACAGTGGCAAGAACGTTCCAGGAGGGCTGGGGTTCCTCAGGGACCCCCCATTGACCTTACGCCTGGCAACAGCCGCAGCCCCCTGCGCTCAGCAGTGGCTGAGAGGGAGCAAAGCATCCGGAGCTCCTGCCGCTGGGAAAGGGAGGCCCAGCGGCCTGCGCACGGTCTCCCAGCACTCCATAAAGGAATTGCTGATTGCCAAGTGTTGCGTGGACTCTTCTTCCCTGGGGATCCCCTGGCCCTGCCCCCAGCACGTGGCGACGTACCACCTCTTGTGCTCCGAGCCCCGGGGGAGAGGGGAGCAGAGGGCCTGGTGTCCTTCGGGCTGTTGCGCCAGCCCGACGCGAGGAGCCTGTGGGAGGCCACCAAGGGAGGTCATGGAATCACAGAATCATAGAATTGTTTTGGTTGGAAGAGGCCCTCCGGGTCATTGAGTGCAACCATCACCTAACGGGCACTAAACCGTGTTCCTAAGAACCTCAGCTAAATGCCTTTTAAACACCTCCAGCGATGGTGAGTCCACCACCTCCCTGGGCAGCCTTTTCCAGTGCCTGAGAATGCTTTCGGTGTAGCATTCTTTCCTAATATCCCATCTAAACCTCCCGTGGCGCAACTTGAGGCCATTTCCTCTTGTCCTGTCACTTGCTACTTGGGAGAAGAGACCAACACCCTCCACGTGACAACCTCCTTCCAGGACAGCAATGAGGTCTGCCCTCAGCCTCCTTTTCTCCAGGCTAAACAGCCCCAGTTCCCTCAGCCGCTCCTCATCAGACTTGTTCTCCAGGCCCCTCACCAGCTTCGGTGCTTTTCTCTGAGCTCTCTCCAGCACCTCCATGTCTTTCCTGTAGCGAGGGGCCCAAAACAGAACGCGGGATTCAAGGTGGGGCCTCACCAGCACTGAGTACAGGGGGACAATCACTTCCCTAGTCCTGCTGGCCACACTCTTCCTGATACAAGGCAGGATGCTGTTGGTGTCTTTGGCCACCTGGGCACACTGCTGGCTTGTGTTCAGCCGGCTGTCAATCAACACCCCCAGATCCCTTTCTGCCAGGCAGCTTTCCAGCCACTCTTGCCTGAGCCTGTAGCGCTGCCTGGGCTTATGGCCCAAGCGCAGGACCCGGCACTTGGCCTTGTTCAACCACATGCAATTGGCCTCAGCCCAACCATCCAGCCGGTCCAGATCCCTCTGGATGGCCTTCCTACTCTCCAGCAGATCGACACTGCCAGCCAATTTGGTGTCACCTGCAAACTTACTAAGGGTGCACTCAATCCCCTCATCCAGATCATTGATAAAGAGATTAAACGGAACCGGTCCCAAGGATGAGCTCTGAGGAGCACCACTTGTGACCGGCCGCCAACTGGGTTTGGTTCCGTTCACCACACCTCTTTGGGCCCGGCCATCCAGCCAGTTCTTTATCCCACCCACCCAGGCCATGAGCTGCCAGCTTCTCCAGGAGAATGCTGTGGAATACAGTGTCAAAGGCCTTACTGAAGTCTAAGTACACAAGATCCACAGATTTTCCCTCATCCGCTAGGTGGGTCACCTTGTCATAGAGTGAGATCAGGTGGGTCAAACAGGACCTGCCTTTCATCAAGCCATGTGGACTGGGCCTGATCACTCGGTTTTCTTGTATGTGCCATGCGATGTCACTTCAGGATGATCTGCTCCATGACCCTCCCCAGCACCCAGGTTAGACTGACAGGTCTGTAGTTGCCCGGAGCCTCCCTCCAGCCCTTCTTGGAGACGGGCGTGAAGTTTGCCAACTGCCAGTCAACAGGGACCTCCCCAGTCAGCCAGGACTGCTGACAGATAATGGAAAGTGGCTAAGTGATCCCTTGCGCCAGCTCCCTCAGCGCTCTTGGATGTATCCCATCTGGTCCCATAGACTAGCGGGTGTCCAAGTGGGGCTTCATTCTGCTCGCCACGCCTGTCTTCTGGCTCAGGGGGCTGGGTACCTGGAACACAACTGTTCTGACTATGAAGGCCTGAGGCAAAGGCGGCATTTAGTAGCTCAGCCTTTTCCTCATCTTCTGTCACCATGTTTCCCCCCACATTCCTCAGGGGATGGAGGTTGTCCTTAGCCCTCCCCTTCCTTCTAATATATTTCTCGAAACATTTCTTGTTGCCTTTCACAGCGGTGGCCAGGCGCAGCTCTAGTTGATCTTTGGCCCTCCTCGTTTTCTCCATGCAGAAGCTCACAGAATTCTTGTGTTCCTCTTGAGTAGCCTGCCCCTCCTTCCAAAGGCTAGACGTTCTCTTTGTATTCCTCAGTTCCAGCCGCAGCTCTCTCTTGAGCCAGCCCGGCCTTCTTCCCCGCTGGCTCGCCTTCCGGCACACGGGGACAGCCTGCTCCTGCGCCTCTCAGACGACCTTCTTGAAGAGAGACCAGCCTTCCTGGACTCCTTTGTCCCTCAGAACTGCCTCCCAAAGGATCCTGCCGACCGGCCTTCTAAACAGCTCCACGTCTGCCCTTTGCAAGTCCAAAGCAGCACTTCTGCTGACCACCCTTCCAACGTCTCCAAGGGTAGAAATCTCAATCATTTCATGATCACTATACCCGAGGGGATTTCCAGTCGACACGCTGCCCACGCGTCCTTCTCTATTTACAAACAACAGATCCAACGGGGCTCCTTCCCTGCTAGGCTCGCTAAGCAGCTGTGTCAGGAAGTTGTCTTCCATGCACTGCAGGAGCCTCCTAGACTGCTTCCTTTCTGCTGTCTTGGATTGCCAGCAGACAGCTGGTAGGCTGAAGTCCCGCATAAGAACAAGGGCTAGTGATGGGGAGACTTCTCCAGCTACCCGCAAAATATTTCATCTGCCTCTTCCTCCTGGTTGGGTGGTCTGTAACAGGCCCCCACCAGGATGTCTGCCTTGTTGCTCCCAGCTCCAGGTCCTTGGGGCCTGGAGGTGGGAGTGGGTTCAGGCGGAGGTGCACCCTCGCTCTGTCGGCTAGTATGAAGGTGAAGGAACAAAGCTTCTCGTGGCTCGTCCTCAGGCAGAGGAGCTGAGTCCTACTCATGTCAAACCCGAGTCCATGGCACTTGCGCTGAAGTGGGTAGAGTTCCTCAGACTTCTCTGACTGGGCATATCCACAAGTATCTGCTAGAACTGGCATCTGAGTTTTAGCGAAGTCAAGTCGTAGTATGGGAGAGCGAAGGGGTGTCTACGTGTGTGTGTATGTGCAGGGGAGAGGCAGGTGGACAGTCGTTCTGAGCACGCTGGCTTTGGAAGGTATTTAGAAATGATGAACTGTGCACATTGCAACATATTTGATCCTCATGCAGTGGTCAAACTGAGGCTCGGTATTCAGTTAGGCCTTTACCAAAATGGTGTTCTAGAAAGTCGTGACCAGTAGAGATGGCACGAACCACTCGAGCACTAGGAAAATGTAGATTTGGATTGCTGTTTTTCAACTGGCCTCTATCCAGTCAGGCAGCAAAACGCTTCGTGAAGAAAACCTAAGGTGCCAGAGAAACTTGCAGGCTGGTGCCCTGGCGTCTGTCAGGAAGCAGAGAGCCCTGAACTTCCACGGGAGTCCAGCACCCTGATCATGCGGGCATGACCAGCGGTCTTAGCAACACGAGTATGTGTCCCTGCAAAGGCACGAGTGGGACCATCTCCCTACCTAGTCAGTTCTCCAGGGTACAGTGATAGCTACTGGCACTGAGGTAAGATCCATAATTTGGAATCCAGCAATTCCTAGGGGAATTCTATTCTATTCTATTTCTAGGAGACTTTGACTCCCTTTAAAAAACTAGGACCCAATTCTCCACCTGGCAGCCTTAAAAGGCCACCCGGAATGTAAGGCGGTGGCAACAAAGCCGGAAGGTGGGCATGGAAATGGAAAGTTTCCAAAAAGGGCCTCCTAGTCAAAGACAGGGCCCAGGAGGTGTCACAGGAGTGCAGACACAGCTGCCAAGGTGCCAAAGAAGAGAGAACAAAAGCATTTTTCTTCTTTGAGTTTTGTTTATTGTCTCGTTAGGAAGGCGTGGTGGCTGGGCCGCCAGTCGGGAGACAGCTGGGCGCTCCTGCGACGCTGTTTGCCGCCATGTCACGCACGGGAGCCTGGATGGCTGGGGAACTGCCAGACGATCCCTGTGGCAGGTGGAGCCAGCGCCATGGATGATGCGTCTTGAGGCGGATCCACCTCCATGGGCTCCTCGCCGTCTGGTGGTGGCTGAACAGCCAGTGGCCCCATGCCATAGCCTGGGGGATCCACCTCCATGGGCTCCACGTTGTCCTTTGGTGGGATGTCCCGCCTGGGCCTCAGCACATAGACACGCCGCGGCCCCATGCTGTTCCCCTGCCTGCCCACAGCTGCTCGCTGGACGACGTCGTTGACGTGAGCGTGGGCCAAGGCTCTCACGGCACGAGGGGGAAAGTTCCTCTTCCTCCTCTGCTCCTTTGCCTTCCTCAGGCTCCCGGGAGGTCCCAGTCGCACCATCCGTCTCTCGGGGGGTGTCCTCCGCCAGGGTGGGCAGCCATCCACCTTGCTGCTTGGGCTGCTGCCTGGCAGGCAGACACGCTTGGGCTCCACGCCATTCACTGGTGGTCCCACGGCCATGTGCTGCATGCCGGAGATCAAAGATGTCATGTCCGTCACGGTCGTGGCATGAGGGTTGATGTTCCTCCTCCTCTCCCTCCTCCTCCTCCTCCGCTGCCTGCGCTGCTTCCTCCGGGGACGTGTCTTGCTCTTCCATGGTAGCGGGGAGCGGCTCTGTGGCGTCCCACGCCAAGCTGGGCAGCCACCCGCCTGGCTGCTCCCGCTGCTGCCTGGCAGGCAGACACGTTTGGGCTCCACACCGTTCTCTGGTGGGCCCAGAGCCATGCGCCGCATGCCATCGATCAGAGAAGAGAGATCGATGGCGCTTGTGGCACAAGGGCTGACATTGCTCCTCGTGAGAGGTGCCGTGCTCCCCTGTGGTGTGGGGAAGTGACTCTGTGGCGTCCCACCCTGAGGTGGGCAGCCACCCGCCTGGCTGCTCAGCGTCCTCTTCCTTCCAAGCATGCTTGGCGTCCGAGGGCCTCGCACTGTGGGCCAGCTGCAGGGGCCCCCGCTTTTATAGGGCCAGAACAAAGGGCAGTGAGGTGGCTGGTGACAGGCATGAGGTCACGATGGTGGCGATTGTGACTCTGGTGGATGTGGTCGATGGGTGTGGTCAGAGGCGGCAGGTGTGGGCGCGGGGGACGGTGTCCTGAAAGATGCCTGAATGTGGGAGAAGGAGGAGGGTGGTTGGGTCTCAGGGCCCCTTTCCTGGGGCTGGCTCCCGCCTGTCATGGTTCTTGCCCAAGAGAAAGGCTGCCCCTTGGGCACAGGGCCTGCCCGCCGCCTCGCCTCATGAGCCCTGGGCTCCAGCCCCTTCTCATCCCGTGCCCAGGATCGTCTTGACGATACAGTGGCAAGAACGTTCCAGGAGGGCTGGGGTTCCTCAGGGACCCCCCATTGACCTTACGCCTGGCAACAGCCGCAGCCCCCTGCGCTCAGCAGTGGCTGAGAGGGAGCAAAGCATCCGGAGCTCCTGCCGCTGGGAAAGGGAGGCCCAGCGGCCTGCGCACGGTCTCCCAGCACTCCATAAAGGAATTGCTGATTGCCAAGTGTTGCGTGGACTCTTCTTCCCTGGGGATCCCCTGGCCCTGCCCCCAGCACGTGGCGACGTACCACCTCTTGTGCTCCGAGCCCCGGGGGAGAGGGGAGCAGAGGGCCTGGTGTCCTTTGGGCTGTTGCGCCAGCCCGACGCGAGGAGCCTGTGGGAGGCCACCAAGGGAGGTCATGGAATCACAGAATCATAGAATTGTTTTGGTTGGAAGAGGCCCTCCGGGTCATTGAGTGCAACCATCACCTAACTCGGGCACTAAACCGTGTTCCTAAGAACCTCAGCTAAATGCCTTTTAAACACCTCCAGCGATGGTGAGTCCACCACCTCCCTGGGCAGCCTTTTCCAGTGCCTGAGAACGCTTTCCGTGTAGCATTCTTTCCTAATATCCCATCTAAACCTCCCGTGGCGCAACTTGAGGCCATTTCCTCTTGTCCTGTCACTTGCTACTTGGGAGAAGAGACCAACACCCTCCACGTGACAACCTCCTTCCAGGACAGCAATGAGGTCTGCCCTCAGCCTCCTTTTCTCCAGGCTAAACAGCCCCAGTTCCCTCAGCCGCTCCTCATCAGACTTGTTCTCCAGGCCCCTCACCAGCTTCGGTGCTTTTCTCTGAGCTCTCTCCAGCACCTCCATGTCTTTCCTGTAGCGAGGGGCCCAAAACAGAACGCGGGATTCAAGGTGGGGCCTCACCAGCACTGAGTACAGGGGGACAATCACTTCCCTAGTCCTGCTGGCCACACTCTTCCTGATACAAGGCAGGATGCTGTTGGTGTCTTTGGCCACCTGGGCACACTGCTGGCTCGTGTTCAGCCGGCTGTCAATCAACACCCCCAGATCCCTTTCTGCCAGGCAGCTTTCCAGCCACTCTTGCCTGAGCCTGTAGTGCTGCCTGGGCTTATGGCCCAAGCGCAGGACCCGGCACTTGGCCTTGTTCAACCACATGCAATTGGCCTCAGCCCAACCATCCAGCCGGTCCAGATCCCTCTGGATGGCCTTCCTACTCTCCAGCAGATCGACACTGCCAGCCAATTTGGTGTCACCTGCAAACTTACTAAGGGTGCACTCAATCCCCTCATCCAGATCATTGATAAAGAGATTAAACGGAACCGGTCCCAAGGATGAGCTCTGAGGAGCACCACTTGTGACCGGCCGCCAACTGGGTTTGGTTCCGTTCACCACACCTCTTTGGGCCCGGCCATCCAGCCAGTTCTTTATGCCACCCACCCAGGCCATGAGCTGCCAGCTTCTCCAGGAGAATGCTGTGGAATACAGTGTCAAAGGCCTTACTGAAGTCTAAGTACACAAGATCCACAGATTTTCCCTCATCCGCTAGGTGGGTCACCTTGTCATAGAGTGAGATCAGGTGGGTCAAACAGGACCTGCCTTTCATCAAGCCATGTGGACTGGGCCTGATCACTCGGTTTTCTTGTATGTGCCATGCGATGTCACTTCAGGATGATCTGCTCCATGACCCTCCCCAGCACCCAGGTTAGACTGACAGGTCTGTAGTTGCCCGGAGCCTCCCTCCAGCCCTTCTTGGAGACGGGCGTGAAGTTTGCCAACTGCCAGTCAACAGGGACCTCCCCAGTCAGCCAGGACTGCTGACAGATAATGGAAAGTGGCTAAGTGATCCCTTGCGCCAGCTCCCTCAGCGCTCTTGGATGTATCCCATCTGGTCCCATAGACTAGCGGGTGTCCAAGTGGGGCTTCATTCTGCTCGCCATGCCTGTCTTCTGGCTCAGGGGGCTGGGTACCTGGAACACAACTGTTCTGACTATGAAGGCCTGAGGCAAAGGCGGCATTTAGTAGCTCAGCCTTTTCCTCATCTTCTGTCACCATGTTTCCCCCCACATTCCTCAGGGGATGGAGGTTGTCCTTAGCCCTCCCCTTCCTTCTAATATATTTCTCGAAACATTTCTTGTTGCCTTTCACAGCGGTGGCCAGGCGCAGCTCTAGTTGGTCTTTGGCCCTCCTCGTTTTCTCCATGCAGAAGCTCACAGAATTCTTGTGTTCCTCTTGAGTAGCCTGCCCCTCCTTCCAAAGGCTAGACGTTCTCTTTGTATTCCTCAGTTCCAGCCGCAGCTCTCTCTTGAGCCAGCCCGGCCTTCTTCCCCGCTGGCTCGCCTTCCGGCACACGGGGACAGCCTGCTCCTGCGCCTCTCAGACGACCTTCTTGAAGAGAGACCAGCCTTCCTGGACTCCTTTGTCCCTCAGAACTGCCTCCCAAGGGATCCTGCCGACCGGCCTTCTAAACAGCTCCACGTCTGCCCTTTGCAAGTCCAAAGCAGCACTTCTGCTGACCACCCTTCCAACGTCTCCAAGGGTAGAAATCTCAATCATTTCATGATCACTATACCCGAGGGGATTTCCAGTCGACACGCTGCCCACGCGTCCTTCTCTATTTACAAACAACAGATCCAACGGGGCTCCTTCCCTGCTAGGCTCGCTAAGCAGCTGTGTCAGGAAGTTGTCTTCCATGCACTGCAGGAGCCTCCTAGACTGCTCCCTTTCTGCTGTCTTGGATTGCCAGCAGACAGCTGGTAGGCTGAAGTCCCGCATAAGAACAAGGGCTAGTGATGGGGAGACTTCTCCAGCTACCCGCAAAATATTTCATCTGCCTCTTCCTCCTGGTTGGGTGGTCTGTAACAGGCCCCCACCAGGATGTCTGCCTTGTTGCTCCCAGCTCCAGGTCCTTGGGGCCTGGAGGTGGGAGTGGGTTCAGGCGGAGGTGCACCCTCGCTCTGTCGGCTAGTATGAAGGTGAAGGAACAAAGCTTCTCGTGGCTCGTCCTCAGGCAGAGGAGCTGAGTCCTACTCATGTCAAACCCGAGTCCATGGCACTTGCGCTGAAGTGGGTAGAGTTCCTCAGACTTCTCTGACTGGGCATATCCACAAGTATCTGCTAGAACTGGCATCTGAGTTTTAGCGAAGTCAAGTCGTAGTATGGGAGAGCGAAGGGGTGTCTACGTGTGTGTGTATGTGCAGGGGAGAGGCAGGTGGACAGTCGTTCTGAGCACGCTGGCTTTGGAAGGTATTTAGAAATGATGAACTGTGCACATTGCAACATATTTGATCCTCATGCAGTGGTCAAACTGAGGCTCGGTATTCAGTTAGGCCTTTACCAAAATGGTGTTCTAGAAAGTCGTGACCAGTAGAGATGGCACGAACCACTCGAGCACTAGGAAAATGTAGATTTGGATTGCTGTTTTTCAACTGGCCTCTATCCAGTCAGGCAGCAAAACGCTTCGTGAAGAAAACCTAAGGTGCCAGAGAAACTTGCAGGCTGGTGCCCTGGCGTCTGTCAGGAAGCAGAGAGCCCTGAACTTCCACGGGAGTCCAGCACCCTGATCATGCGGGCATGACCAGCGGTCTTAGCAACACGAGTATGTGTCCCTGCAAAGGCACGAGTGGGACCATCTCCCTACCTAGTCAGTTCTCCAGGGTACAGTGATAGCTACTGACACTGAGGTAAGATCCATAATTTGGAATCCAGCAATTCCTAGGGGAATTCTATTCTATTCTATTTCTAGGAGACTTTGACTCCCTTTAAAAAACTAGGACCCAATTCTCCACCTGGCAGCCTTAAAAGGCCACCCGGAATGTAAGGCGGTGGCAACAAAGCCGGAAGGTGGGCATGGAAATGGAAAGTTTCCAAAAAGGGCCTCCTAGTCAAAGACAGGGCCCAGGAGGTGTCACAGGAGTGCACACAGGAGTGCACACAGCACACAGCTGCCAAGGTGCCAAAGAAGAGAGAACAAAAGCATTTTTCTTCTTTGAGTTTTGTTTATTGTCTCGTTAGGAAGGCGTGGTGGCTGGGCCGCCAGTCGGGAGACAGCTGGGCGCTCCTGCGACGCTGTTTGCCGCCATGTCACGCACGGGAGCCTGGATGGCTGGGGAACTGCCAGACGATCCCTGTGGCAGGTGGAGCCAGCGCCATGGATGATGCGTCTTGAGGCGGATCCACCTCCATGGGCTCCTCGCCGTCTGGTGGTGGCTGAACAGCCAGTGGCCCCATGCCATAGCCTGGGGGATCCACCTCCATGGGCTCCACGTTGTCCTTTGGTGGGATGTCCCGCCTGGGCCTCAGCACATAGACACGCCGCGGCCCCATGCTGTTCCCCTGCCTGCCCACAGCTGCTCGCTGGACGACGTCGTTGACGTGAGCGTGGGCCAAGGCTCTCACGGCACGAGGGGGAAAGTTCCTCTTCCTCCTCTGCTCCTTTGCCTTCCTCAGGCTCCCGGGAGGTCCCAGTCGCACCATCCGTCTCTCGGGGGGTGTCCTCCGCCAGGGTGGGCAGCCATCCACCTTGCTGCTTGGGCTGCTGCCTGGCAGGCAGACACGCTTGGGCTCCACGCCATTCACTGGTGGTCCCACGGCCATGTGCTGCATGCCGGAGATCAAAGATGTCATGTCCGTCACGGTCGTGGCATGAGGGTTGATGTTCCTCCTCCTCTCCCTCCTCCTCCTCCTCCGCTGCCTGCGCTGCCTCCTCCGGGGACGTGTCTTGCTCTTCCATGGTAGCGGGGAGCGGCTCTGTGGCGTCCCACGCCAAGCTGGGCAGCCACCCGCCTGGCTGCTCCCGCTGCTGCCTGGCAGGCAGACACGTTTGGGCTCCACACCGTTCTCTGGTGGGCCCAGAGCCATGCGCCGCATGCCATCGATCAGAGAGGAGAGATCGATGGCGCTTGTGGCACAAGGGCTGACATTGCTCCTCGTGAGAGGTGCCGTGCTCCCCTGTGGTGTGGGGAAGTGACTCTGTGGCGTCCCACCCTGAGGTGGGCAGCCACCCGCCTGGCTGCTCAGCGTCCTCTTCCTTCCAAGCATGCTTGGCGTCCGAGGGCCTCGCACTGTGGGCCAGCTGCAGGGGCCCCCGCTTTTATAGGGCCGGAACAAAGGGCAGTGAGGTGGCTGGTGACAGGCATGAGGTCACGATGGTGGCGATTGTGACTCTGGTGGATGTGGTCGATGGGTGTGGTCAGAGGCGGCAGGTGTGGGCGCGGGGGACGGTGTCCTGAAAGATGCCTGAATGTGGGAGAAGGAGGAGGGTGGTTGGGTCTCAGGGCCCCTTTCCTGGGGCTGGCTCCCGCCTGTCATGGTTCTTGCCCAAGAGAAAGGCTGCCCCTTGGGCACAGGGCCTGCCCGCCGCCTCGCCTCATGAGCCCTGGGCTCCAGCCCCTTCTCATCCCGTGCCCAGGATCGTCTTGACGATACAGTGGCAAGAACGTTCCAGGAGGGCTGGGGTTCCTCAGGGACCCCCCATTGACCTTACGCCTGGCAACAGCCGCAGCCCCCTGCGCTCAGCAGTGGCTGAGAGGGAGCAAAGCATCCGGAGCTCCTGCCGCTGGGAAAGGGAGGCCCAGCGGCCTGCGCACGGTCTCCCAGCACTCCATAAAGGAATTGCTGATTGCCAAGTGTTGCGTGGACTCTTCTTCCCTGGGGATCCCCTGGCCCTGCCCCCAGCACGTGGCGACGTACCACCTCTTGTGCTCCGAGCCCCGGGGGAGAGGGGAGCAGAGGGCCTGGTGTCCTTTGGGCTGTTGCGCCAGCCCGACGCGAGGAGCCTGTGGGAGGCCACCAAGGGAGGTCATGGAATCACAGAATCATAGAATTGTTTTGGTTGGAAGAGGCCCTCCGGGTCATTGAGTGCAACCATCACCTAACTCGGGCACTAAACCGTGTTCCTAAGAACCTCAGCTAAATGCCTTTTAAACACCTCCAGCGATGGTGAGTCCACCACCTCCCTGGGCAGCCTTTTCCAGTGCCTGAGAACGCTTTCCGTGTAGCATTCTTTCCTAATATCCCATCTAAACCTCCCGTGGCGCAACTTGAGGCCATTTCCTCTTGTCCTGTCACTTGCTACTTGGGAGAAGAGACCAACACCCTCCACGTGACAACCTCCTTCCAGGACAGCAATGAGGTCTGCCCTCAGCCTCCTTTTCTCCAGGCTAAACAGCCCCAGTTCCCTCAGCCGCTCCTCATCAGACTTGTTCTCCAGGCCCCTCACCAGCTTCGGTGCTTTTCTCTGAGCTCTCTCCAGCACCTCCATGTCTTTCCTGTAGCGAGGGGCCCAAAACAGAACGCGGGATTCAAGGTGGGGCCTCACCAGCACTGAGTACAGGGGGACAATCACTTCCCTAGTCCTGCTGGCCACACTCTTCCTGATACAAGGCAGGATGCTGTTGGTGTCTTTGGCCACCTGGGCACACTGCTGGCTCGTGTTCAGCCGGCTGTCAATCAACACCCCCAGATCCCTTTCTGCCAGGCAGCTTTCCAGCCACTCTTGCCTGAGCCTGTAGCGCTGCCTGGGCTTATGGCCCAAGCGCAGGACCCGGCACTTGGCCTTGTTCAACCACATGCAATTGGCCTCAGCCCAACCATCCAGCCGGTCCAGATCCCTCTGGATGGCCTTCCTACTCTCCAGCAGATTGACACTGCCAGCCAATTTGGTGTCACCTGCAAACTTACTAAGGGTGCACTCAATCCCCTCATCCAGATCATTGATAAAGAGATTAAACGGAACCGGTCCCAAGGATGAGCTCTGAGGAGCACCACTTGTGACCGGCCGCCAACTGGGTTTGGTTCCGTTCACCACACCTCTTTGGGCCCGGCCATCCAGCCAGTTCTTTATCCCACCCACCCAGGCCATGAGCTGCCAGCTTCTCCAGGAGAATGCTGTGGAATACAGTGTCAAAGGCCTTACTGAAGTCTAAGTACACAAGATCCACAGATTTTCCCTCATCCGCTAGGTGGGTCACCTTGTCATAGAGTGAGATCAGGTGGGTCAAACAGGACCTGCCTTTCATCAAGCCATGTGGACTGGGCCTGATCACTCGGTTTTCTTGTATGTGCCATGCGATGTCACTTCAGGATGATCTGCTCCATGACCCTCCCCAGCACCCAGGTTAGACTGACAGGTCTGTAGTTGCCCGGAGCCTCCCTCCAGCCCTTCTTGGAGACGGGCGTGAAGTTTGCCAACTGCCAGTCAACAGGGACCTCCCCAGTCAGCCAGGACTGCTGACAGATAATGGAAAGTGGCTAAGTGATCCCTTGTGCCAGCTCCCTCAGCGCTCTTGGATGTATCCCATCTGGTCCCATAGACTAGCGGGTGTCCAAGTGGGGCTTCATTCTGCTCGCCACGCCTGTCTTCTGGTTCAGGGGGCTGGGTACCTGGAACACAACTGTTCTGACTATGAAGGCCTGAGGCAAAGGCGGCATTTAGTAGCTCAGCCTTTTCCTCATCTTCTGTCACCATGTTTCCCCCCACATTCCTCAGGGGATGGAGGTTGTTCTTAGCCCTCCCCTTCCTTCTAATATATTTCTCGAAACATTTCTTGTTGCCTTTCACAGCGGTGGCCAGGCGCAGCTCTAGTTGGTCTTTGGCCCTCCTCGTTTTCTCCATGCAGAAGCTCACAGAATTCTTGTGTTCCTCTTGAGTAGCCTGCCCCTCCTTCCAAAGGCTAGACGTTCTCTTTGTATTCCTCAGTTCCAGCCGCAGCTCTCTCTTGAGCCAGCCCGGCCTTCTTCCCCGCTGGCTCGCCTTCCGGCACACGGGGACAGCCTGCTCCTGCGCCTCTCAGACGACCTTCTTGAAGAGAGACCAGCCTTCCTGGACTCCTTTGTCCCTCAGAACTGCCTCCCAAGGGATCCTGCCGACCGGCCTTCTAAACAGCTCCACGTCTGCCCTTTGCAAGTCCAAAGCAGCACTTCTGCTGACCACCCTTCCAACGTCTCCAAGGGTAGAAATCTCAATCATTTCATGATCACTATACCCGAGGGGATTTCCAGTCGACACGCTGCCCACGCGTCCTTCTCTATTTACAAACAACAGATCCAACGGGGCTCCTTCCCTGCTAGGCTCGCTAAGCAGCTGTGTCAGGAAGTTGTCTTCCATGCACTGCAGGAGCCTCCTAGACTGCTTCCTTTCTGCTGTCTTGGATTGCCAGCAGACAGCTGGTAGGCTGAAGTCCCGCATAAGAACAAGGGCTAGTGATGGGGAGACTTCTCCAGCTACCCGCAAAATATTTCATCTGCCTCTTCCTCCTGGTTGGGTGGTCTGTAACAGGCCCCCACCAGGATGTCTGCCTTGTTGCTCCCAGCTCCAGGTCCTTGGGGCCTGGAGGTGGGAGTGGGTTCAGGCGGAGGTGCACCCTCGCTCTGTCGGCTAGTATGAAGGTGAAGGAACAAAGCTTCTCGTGGCTCGTCCTCAGGCAGAGGAGCTGAGTCCTACTCATGTCAAACCCGAGTCCATGGCACTTGCGCTGAAGTGGGTAGAGTTCCTCAGACTTCTCTGACTGGGCATATCCACAAGTATCTGCTAGAACTGGCATCTGAGTTTTAGCGAAGTCAAGTCGTAGTATGGGAGAGCGAAGGGGTGTCTACGTGTGTGTGTATGTGCAGGGGAGAGGCAGGTGGACAGTCGTTCTGAGCACGCTGGCTTTGGAAGGTATTTAGAAATGATGAACTGTGCACATTGCAACATATTTGATCCTCATGCAGTGGTCAAACTGAGGCTCGGTATTCAGTTAGGCCTTTACCAAAATGGTGTTCTAGAAAGTCGTGACCAGTAGAGATGGCACGAACCACTCGAGCACTAGGAAAATGTAGATTTGGATTGCTGTTTTTCAACTGGCCTCTATCCAGTCAGGCAGCAAAACGCTTCGTGAAGAAAACCTAAGGTGCCAGAGAAACTTGCAGGCTGGTGCCCTGGCGTCTGTCAGGAAGCAGAGAGCCCTGAACTTCCACGGGAGTCCAGCACCCTGATCATGCGGGCATGACCAGCGGTCTTAGCAACACGAGTATGTGTCCCTGCAAAGGCACGAGTGGGACCATCTCCCTACCTAGTCAGTTCTCCAGGGTACAGTGATAGCTACTGACACTGAGGTAAGATCCATAATTTGGAATCCAGCAATTCCTAGGGGAATTCTATTCTATTCTATTTCTAGGAGACTTTGACTCCCTTTAAAAAACTAGGACCCAATTCTCCACCTGGCAGCCTTAAAAGGCCACCCGGAATGTAAGGCGGTGGCAACAAAGCCGGAAGGTGGGCATGGAAATGGAAAGTTTCCAAAAAGGGCCTCCTAGTCAAAGACAGGGCCCAGGAGGTGTCACAGGAGTGCAGACACAGCTGCCAAGGTGCCAAAGAAGAGAGAACAAAAGCATTTTTCTTCTTTGAGTTTTGTTTATTGTCTCGTTAGGAAGGCGTGGTGGCTGGGCCGCCAGTCGGGAGACAGCTGGGCGCTCCTGCGACGCTGTTTGCCGCCATGTCACGCACGGGAGCCTGGATGGCTGGGGAACTGCCAGACGATCCCTGTGGCAGGTGGAGCCAGCGCCATGGATGATGCGTCTTGAGGCGGATCCACCTCCATGGGCTCCTCGCCGTCTGGTGGTGGCTGAACAGCCAGTGGCCCCATGCCATAGCCTGGGGGATCCACCTCCATGGGCTCCACGTTGTCCTTTGGTGGGATGTCCCGCCTGGGCCTCAGCACATAGACACGCCGCGGCCCCATGCTGTTCCCCTGCCTGCCCACAGCTGCTCGCTGGACGACGTCGTTGACGTGAGCGTGGGCCAAGGCTCTCACGGCACGAGGGGGAAAGTTCCTCTTCCTCCTCTGCTCCTTTGCCTTCCTCAGGCTCCCGGGAGGTCCCAGTCGCACCATCCGTCTCTCGGCGGGTGTCCTCCGCCAGGGTGGGCAGCCATCCACCTTGCTGCTTGGGCTGCTGCCTGGCAGGCAGACACGCTTGGGCTCCACGCCATTCACTGGTGGTCCCACGGCCATGTGCTGCATGCCGGAGATCAAAGATGTCATGTCCGTCACGGTCGTGGCATGAGGGTTGATGTTCCTCCTCCTCTCCCTCCTCCTCCTCCTCCGCTGCCTGCGCTGCCTCCTCCGGGGACGTGTCTTGCTCTTCCATGGTAGCGGGGAGCGGCTCTGTGGCGTCCCACGCCAAGCTGGGCAGCCACCCGCCTGGCTGCTCCCGCTGCTGCCTGGCAGGCAGACACGTTTGGGCTCCACACCGTTCTCTGGTGGGCCCAGAGCCATGCGCCGCATGCCATCGATCAGAGAGGAGAGATCGATGGCGCTTGTGGCACAAGGGCTGACATTGCTCCTCGTGAGAGGTGCCGTGCTCCCCTGTGGTGTGGGGAAGTGACTCTGTGGCGTCCCACCCTGAGGTGGGCAGCCACCCGCCTGGCTGCTCAGCGTCCTCTTCCTTCCAAGCATGCTTGGCGTCCGAGGGCCTCGCACTGTGGGCCAGCTGCAGGGGCCCCCGCTTTTATAGGGCCGGAACAAAGGGCAGTGAGGTGGCTGGTGACAGGCATGAGGTCACGATGGTGGCGATTGTGACTCTGGTGGATGTGGTCGATGGGTGTGGTCAGAGGCGGCAGGTGTGGGCGCGGGGGACGGTGTCCTGAAAGATGCCTGAATGTGGGAGAAGGAGGAGGGTGGTTGGGTCTCAGGGCCCCTTTCCTGGGGCTGGCTCCCGCCTGTCATGGTTCTTGCCCAAGAGAAAGGCTGCCCCTTGGGCACAGGGCCTGCCCACCGCCTCGCCTCATGAGCCCTGGGCTCCAGCCCCTTCTCATCCCGTGCCCAGGATCGTCTTGACGATACAGTGGCAAGAACGTTCCAGGAGGGCTGGGGTTCCTCAGGGACCCCCCATTGACCTTACGCCTGGCAACAGCCGCAGCCCCCTGCGCTCAGCAGTGGCTGAGAGGGAGCAAAGCATCCGGAGCTCCTGCCGCTGGGAAAGGGAGGCCCAGCGGCCTGCGCACGGTCTCCCAGCACTCCATAAAGGAATTGCTGATTGCCAAGTGTTGCGTGGACTCTTCTTCCCTGGGGATCCCCTGGCCCTGCCCCCAGCACGTGGCGACGTACCACCTCTTGTGCTCCGAGCCCCGGGGGAGAGGGGAGCAGAGGGCCTGGTGTCCTTTGGGCTGTTGCGCCAGCCCGACGCGAGGAGCCTGTGGGAGGCCACCAAGGGAGGTCATGGAATCACAGAATCATAGAATTGTTTTGGTTGGAAGAGGCCCTCCGGGTCATTGAGTGCAACCATCACCTAACTCGGGCACTAAACCGTGTTCCTAAGAACCTCAGCTAAATGCCTTTTAAACACCTCCAGCGATGGTGAGTCCACCACCTCCCTGGGCAGCCTTTTCCAGTGCCTGAGAACGCTTTCCGTGTAGCATTCTTTCCTAATATCCCATCTAAACCTCCCGTGGCGCAACTTGAGGCCATTTCCTCTTGTCCTGTCACTTGCTACTTGGGAGAAGAGACCAACACCCTCCACGTGACAACCTCCTTCCAGGACAGCAATGAGGTCTGCCCTCAGCCTCCTTTTCTCCAGGCTAAACAGCCCCAGTTCCCTCAGCCGCTCCTCATCAGACTTGTTCTCCAGGCCCCTCACCAGCTTCGGTGCTTTTCTCTGAGCTCTCTCCAGCACCTCCATGTCTTTCCTGTAGCGAGGGGCCCAAAACAGAACGCGGGATTCAAGGTGGGGCCTCACCAGCACTGAGTACAGGGGGACAATCACTTCCCTAGTCCTGCTGGCCACACTCTTCCTGATACAAGGCAGGATGCTGTTGGTGTCTTTGGCCACCTGGGCACACTGCTGGCTCGTGTTCAGCCGGCTGTCAATCAACACCCCCAGATCCCTTTCTGCCAGGCAGCTTTCCAGCCACTCTTGCCTGAGCCTGTAGCGCTGCCTGGGCTTATGGCCCAAGCGCAGGACCCGGCACTTGGCCTTGTTCAACCACATGCAATTGGCCTCAGCCCAACCATCCAGCCGGTCCAGATCCCTCTGGATGGCCTTCCTACTCTCCAGCAGATCGACACTGCCAGCCAATTTGGTGTCACCTGCAAACTTACTAAGGGTGCACTCAATCCCCTCATCCAGATCATTGATAAAGAGATTAAACGGAACCGGTCCCAAGGGTGAGCTCTGGGGAGCACCACTTGTGACCGGCCGCCAACTGGGTTTGGTTCCGTTCACCACACCTCTTTGGGCCCGGCCATCCAGCCAGTTCTTTATGCCACCCACCCAGGCCATGAGCTGCCAGCTTCTCCAGGAGAATGCTGTGGAATACAGTGTCAAAGGCCTTACTGAAGTCTAAGTACACAAGATCCACAGATTTTCCCTCATCCGCTAGGTGGGTCACCTTGTCATAGAGTGAGATCAGGTGGGTCAAACAGGACCTGCCTTTCATCAAGCCATGTGGACTGGGCCTGATCACTCGGTTTTCTTGTATGTGCCATGCGATGTCACTTCAGGATGACCTGCTCCATGACCCTCCCCAGCACCCAGGTTAGACTGACAGGTCTGTAGTTGCCCGGAGCCTCCCTCCAGCCCTTCTTGGAGACGGGCGTGAAGTTTGCCAACTGCCAGTCAACAGGGACCTCCCCAGTCAGCCAGGATTGCTGATAGATAATGGAAAGTGGCTAAGTGATCCCTTGCGCCAGCTCCCTCAGCGCTCTTGGATGTATCCCATCTGGTCCCATAGACTAGCGGGTGTCCAAGTGGGGCTTCATTCTGCTCGCCACGCCTGCCTTCTGGCTCAGGGGGCTGGGTACCTGGAACACAATTGTTCTGACTATGAAGGCCTGAGGCAAAGGCGGCATTTAGTAGCTCAGCCTTTTCCTCATCTTCTGTCATGGTGTTTCCCCCCACATTCCTCAGGGGATGGAGGTTGTCCTTAGCCCTCTCCTTCCTTCTAATATATTTCTCGAAACATTTCTTGTTGCCTTTCACAGCGGTGGCCAGGCGCAGCTCTAGTTGGTCTTTGGCCCTCCTCGTTTTCTCCATGCAGAAGCTCACAGAATTCTTGTGTTCCTCTTGAGTAGCCTGCCCCTCCTTCCAAAGGTTAGACGTTCTCTTTGTATTCCTCAGTTCCAGCCGCAGCTCTCTCTTGAGCCAGCCCGGCCTTCTTCCCCGCTGGCTCGCCTTCCGGCACACGGGGACAGCCTGCTCCTGCGCCTCTCAGACGACCTTCTTGAAGAGAGACCAGCCTTCCTGGACTCCTTTGTCCCTCAGAACTGCCTCCCAAGGGATCCTGCCGACCGGCCTTCTAAACAGCTCCAAGTCTGCCCTTTGCAAGTCCAAAGCAGCACTTCTGCTGACCACCCTTCCAACGTCTCCAAGGGTAGAAATCTCAATCATTTCATGATCACTATACCCGAGGGGATTTCCAGTCGACACGCTGCCCACGCGTCCTTCTCTATTTACAAACAACAGATCCAACGGGGCTCCTTCCCTGCTAGGCTCGCTAAGCAGCCGTGTCAGGAAGTTGTCTTCCAAATGTAGATTTGGATTGCTGTTTTTCAACGGCCGACAGAAACAGCCCCAAGTGAAGTCTCTGGGTGTGTTTCCAGGCTACTGGAAACTTGGGCTTTGGCCCTTCTAATTTTCTCACTGTGTAACTTCATGGCATCCTTGTAGTCCTTCTGAATTTCCTGACCCTTCTTCCATAGGTTATAAACTCTCCTTTTATTCCCGAGTTCCAGCCAAAGTTCTCTATTCAGCCAGACCGGTCTTCCTCCCTGCCAGCTCGTCTTTTGGCACATGGGAAAAGCCTGCTCCTGCACCTCTAAGATTTCCTTCCTGAAGAACAGGTCAGAGTCTGCCCTGCAGAAGTCCAAGGTAGCTGTTCTGCTGACCGCCCTCCTTCTCCAAGAATAGAAAACTGTATCATGATGGCTATGCCCAAGGTGACCTCCAAACAACACATTACCCACGAATTCTTCTCTGTTCACAAACAACAGGTCCAGTGGGGCACCTTCCTGCTAATCTTTCCTGTGATGATACAGTGCTGGCCACAACACGGAGTTCACCACAGATGTGATGAGGTGCTTTCTTCACATTTTTACATTTTCTGGCATCTTACAATTCACATCCTTTCCTCCGTTCTGAAAATCTCTTTCAGCAAAAAGGTGTTTACACCTCCTCATCTTATCTGATCGTTGTTTGATGTTACAACTGTCAATGGAACTTTAACATGGCGTATTGCTTACCAGATGCTAACAGAATAGGAAAGCCGAACAAAATATGCTCTCTTTTCTAAATGGTCTTAATATTTTGAATCAGTCCTCTCATCTACTGTCTAGGAGACAGAGAGCTTGGAAGGTGGTTCAGAAATGCCTTCTTTAAACAAGTGGGTCTCATTGGGATCCAAATAAAAGTTGGCTGATTTGAACAGCATCTAAGCTGCTCCTTACTTGTGCCTTTAGAGATTTCCAGAGATTTCTAAGTTGAGCAACAGAGAGGACAAATGCTACTTGATGATGTCTGCAGTCACGGATAACAGAGTGGCAGAATGGTTGAGGTTGGAAGGGACCTCTGGAGGTCGTCTGGTCCAGCCCCCTGCTCAGGCTGGGACTCCCAGAGCTGATTGCCCAGGGCCATGTCCAGACGGCTTTTGAGTATCTCCAAAGGTGACGACTCCACAACTCCCTGGGCAATCTCTGCCAGGGCTCGGTCACCCAGGCAGTAAAAAACTGTTTCCTGATGCTCTGGGGGAAACTCCTGTGTTTCAGTTTGTGCCCATTGCCTCTGGTCCTGTCACTGGGCACCTCTGGAAAGAGCCTGGCTCCATCCTCTTGGCACCTTCCCTTCAGGGATTGATACACATTGATGAGATCCCCCGTGAGCCTTCTCTTCTCCGGGCTGAGCAGCCCCAGCTCTCTCAGCCCGTCCCCATTGGACAGACACTCCAGGCCCTTCATCATCGTCGTGACGGTCTGGTGAACTCTCTCCAGTATGTCCATGTCTCCCTTGCACAGGGAAGCCCAGAACTAGACACGGTTCTTCAGGAGTGGCCTCACCAGTGCTGAGGACAGGGGAACGATGACCTCCCTCAATCTGCTGGCAGCAGTCTCACTGTTCACAGAAGCTCTCATTCACCCCTGATTTCCCTGGAAAATAATTCTTATGTGTTTGTGGCTCCATCTACTTTTTTATATATATCAACGTTTATTTCTTTTTTTATTTTCTGAGCTATGACAAAAGGAAAAAATAGATATCCCAGGCCTCGGGGTTGTTTCCCTTGTTAAAATACATTGGGACAAGCAAACAACTTTAATCTCAAGGTTAACTTACAGTGTAATGAAGTGAGAAAACATTGTAGATGGCAGACAATGAGAGGACACAATAAACCTGCTGCATTGACTATACCGCATGTGCAAAAAAAAAAAAAAAAAAAGAAAAGAGTCTTCAGCCCACAGAGGAAAAGATTACTGGTAAAAACTATTTTAAAGCCCTGCTCTCACTGTATAATTAATCAAATCCCATCTTCTTAAGAGACACTATTAAACTTCCTGGGAAGTTTTTAGTTGATGAAGGGTCAACCTTTGATATATTCCTTAGCTGCTTAGATTCACCTAACAAAAGGCAAGCCATTCTTGTTGACCATTTGTCAACCTTAAGCATGGGTTTTTTCCATCTCTACTTCTACCAAACAGGATATAAAATATGGTGGCTCATCTTTGCCAGAGGAGGCACAAAGAGGAGCTGCCTTGTGGGCAAAAGACAGAGAGGCAGTGGGAGCACTTTACAAACCAGTGCCCGTGAAGTCTGAGAGCACCACTTGAAGGAAAGGCCGAGTTAAGAAGCAGGAGAGAGAGCATTTGGAGACAGAGCTTGGGGCAAAGCCCAGGCAGCACGAAACCCTAGAAGAAGTAGTGACAAAACAGCAGGAAAGGTAGGAGGCCCAGGAGACCCAGGAGTTGGAGAGCGATGGTGACCAGGCTGCCCGCATGCTCCGCTTCCAAAATGAACTTGCTGCTGCAGAGGTGAGTCTTCCTGAAGTACGTCCTGGGGTGGTTCCAGCATCCCCGTTGCCCTGCAGTCCCCCGAAAGCTGTCATGACTCAGGCAGGGCCACGGGGACCCAGTACGGGCTGGGCGTTCCATCGCCCCCAACCCCATCTCCCCATGCAGGGTAGCGGCTGGGGCAGGAGAAGGTTTAACGACTGCGGTTTTCTGTCTCTTAGTGATCCAAACTCTCTTCCAGTGGAAAGAAAAGTGATCCTCTGTGCAGCACGTCAAGATATGGTAAAGTGGGTGTCTGAAGTCACTGGTATCATATGGAAGAAATCCCTGCCTGGGCTCCGCCAGCAGCACTGCCACCCCCCGCGTGGAGTCCCCGCAGAGTGCGGGCAGGGTGAGGGTGCCCAACAACCAGCAGTTTCGGGCTTCCTTCCCTCCTGCTGCACAGCCACTCTCAGGCCCCTGTGACACGCTTTATGCCAAGCCAGGTGTCCGCAGAGGAGTTTTTGGAGATGTCCCCCTCCCACCTCAGCTCCAGCCTGCCTTTCTAACCAGGAGCTGTTGAACAAAAGGCTCAGGAGCCCGAGCAGAGCTTTGGCAGAGTCCGGCTACCCAACTGCCCCCATGGCTTTCCTCTCCCCAGGCACGGCTCCTGCCTGGGCTGTCATTGTCCCCGTGGCACACGGTGGTTCCTGCACAGCTCTGGCTGCCCCTGACAGCGCTGGCCTGGGCGCCCCGCAGTGCCCTGGCTGGGAGAGACCCCGGATGCTTCCCCCTGCAGCTCGGGTCCCCTGGGTGCCCAGCTCCCTCCTCCTCCTCCTCCTCCTCTCCTCCCGCCCTCCTCCTCCCCGCTCCTGTCAGGGATGTGCAGCTGCGGCAGGGCTCAGCGCCAGGGACGCGGGGTGCAGGGGCACAAGGAGCAGGGCCGCAGCCGGGCCGGTACAGCAGAGCCTTGGAGAGGGCTGCCCTTGGAGCAGGGCTGAAGCTCCAGCCCTCTTCCCTGCAGGCCTTTCCCTGCCCCACCAGAGCTCACCCACTGCCGAGCGCAGCTTCCGACACATGTGGTGGGATCTGCTTCTGTCTGGAGAGAGCAGGCCCATGCTCCCTGGGATGCAGTCCCACCCTGCTGCCACCCACCAGGGCTGTCATCAAAACACCCTCTTTGCCCAGCTCTGGCCTGAAGCTGCTCCACACTCACTTTTTCAGAGGTGAACACTCCAAAAGGCAAAGACTCAACTGGGAATGCTCTTTTCCCAATTGTTTTTCACTGTCCGTGGTACCTGGGCCTCTCATTGCTCTGGCTCTTCTTTCCAGGCCTTCGGCGGTGCCCCTGCTGCCCTTCTGCTCGCACTTGTTGTGCAAGGAGCCCCAGAGCTTGCGTCCTTCCTCCTCCGTGCACACGCGGGGCTGTGCCTGCAGGGCCACGGCAATGCAGCACCAGGCAGTGTTAGTGTCCCTGGCAGGGGCTGGGGGGATTTTAGTGCTCCCCCTCCCTCTTGCCCCTTCTTTTCAGCCTCTCCATCAGCCCTGCTTTGCTCGCAGTCCTGACTGCAGAGCCTTTCTGCAATGATGCCTGAGCCAAGGGAGCGTGGGGCTGAAAGCAACCCGGCTGCTTGCTATCCCAGAGCAGCCTGGCAGCACTGTTGCCATTACAAACACCTCCATATCGAGCCTTTGGGATGTACCGGTCCTGCCCTCCTCTTCCCTGGCCTGGCAGTTTGGGGTGCAGCTTGGGGTGCAGCTTCCCACAGGTGTTGGCTGCTATGTGCCTCTTTCCCCGACACACAGCGGGAGGAGGTGGTGTGAGCACAGGAGAGCGCGCTCCAGCCGGGGCTCCCAGCTGGGCGCCAGCCGCGGCCGCAGGAGCGGCTCTGCCGAGAGGCCGGTGCCAGGAGAAGCGGCTCTCTCCCGCGGTGCTGCGGGGAGCAGGAGGAAGGGCACTGCGGGAGAGGAAGCACTGCCCGTGTCTGGAGACATTTACCACTTGAGCTTGTCCTGCAGATCCAGCTGCTCATCCCTCTCCCCCCTGCTCTTGCGGGCCACCTGCCCCAGGATGCAGGTCACCATCTCCCGCAGGGCCCGGTGTGTCCGTGGGGAAAGGCTCCTGCCACAGCAAGGACAAAGTCTCCCTGGCTCTGCAGCTGGGACCGTCCTGCCTCTTCCCACACCCAGCCCCACACCTACGTGGCCCCGTTCTGGCCCACAGCCCCTTTGAGGCAGGAGGGCTTTCAAGCCCCTGCTTTGGCCCCGGCCGTCGGGTCTAACCCAGCCCGTTCCCGTGGCTGGAGAAACCCCCGGGCGCCCTGTGCGGCCCCGCGGCTCAGGGGTTGGCTCCCTGTGCCCACCCCACTGGCTCCCCCCCCACCGCCCCAGGGCTCGGCTGGAGCGGGCACACTCGTACCGCTTAGGGGGGACAGTGTCGTCCTCAGGGACTGGGGGTGGCTCTTCTGCGGCCTCTCCCCAGTCCTCCATAATTGTCTTTATCTCCAGCAGGCTGCAGCTGGACCCCTCTGTCTCCACACTGCTCAGGGAGCTGACTGATGAGCACTCGGAGGAGCTGGATTCCTGCACAGGAAGAGACTCTCATACAACAGCCCCACACCCGGAGGGTGCTGCTTCCCAGCACGCAGACCCCAGAACACTTCTGGCTGGACCACACGGGACGGGGAGAACCGGGAGAAGGAGCTCAGCAAGCCCTTGGGGTGACCTCTGAGTGTCACCAGGGTTTCACTGCAACTCCCTGTCCTGCCTCTTGCTCAGGAAAGGCAGCATCACCCGCCCGGCTCTGCTGCAGTGACGCTGCTATGACAGCTTGGGTGCTAGAGGTACTTTGCAATCTCGGCCCCCCGGAGGAGAAAGTGCTCTTTTTCTGCAGGAGTCCCAAGTACCTGGCTCCTCTCCATCTCCTTTTGGCTCTCTCCTTTCCCTTTTGCATTGGGCGTCTCCATTTCTGCCTTGGCCTTTGCTTTGATCATTCCCGTGGATTGCCGTTTACTTTTTTCCCCTACCGCCAGCTCTGTTTTCTTCTTTTCCTCTTCCTCCAAGTATTTCCGGATGTATTGTGGAAGCTGCTCCTCCTTCTTCTTCTTCTCCCGTTTATTCTGGAAGGCAAACAAAATCCAAGGGCTGAGCTGTTTTCCTTCTTTCCCTCCCTTCTGCCCCTTCTCTTGTGCCTTGCTGTCCACGCTGGTTTGCTCCCAGGTTCCTGCAGGCTTCACCAAAGAGCCCGTCTGGAATGACCAGGGAGATAAGCGACCACCAGGCTACAAACCAGCCGGGAGCTGGCGAGCCCAGACAAGCCTTGCAGTCACACGGCCAACAGAAACAGCCCCAAGTGAGCTCTCTGCGTGTGTTTTCAGACTACTGGAAGTGACAAGTATATTCTCAAATGACAGCGACCCTGCTCTCTTGAAGTAAACACCAAAGCAACTGGTCAGTGGTCCCGTGAACACCCAGTGAAGAATCTTGTGAGCATTGGCGTGCGTGGAGCAACGCTGCTCTACAGTCCAGTACGACGAGCTCCTGCAGCGTCTTGTGTTGGGTACCTTTTCTCTCCTCTCAATACTTCTGGCAATGAAGTCTACTGTTCTGGGTCTGACCAGAGGCGGTAGCTTTCCTTTCTCCTCCTTTTTCTTCAAGCAGCTCCTCTGGATAGCCGGTAGCTGCCTGCAAAGACACAACAGGGTGTGTTGGCAGGAGTGCAGGAGGAGCTGGTTCTGCATCTTGTGCTTCCAAATGACACACCTGCTTCTGCAGCAGAACGCGCTCTACTTGCCTCCTTGTGATCAAGTCCCCAGACACAGAGAAGACCCCAAGGTCTCAGCCTCGGATGTGCGCAATAACCCCCCTACAACTCAGGATCCCCAGGTCTCGGCCCTCTCTTGCTGGAGCAACGAGAGCAACAGGGTCCTGTGCCTGGAGATAGCACTACACCCTCCAGGTCAGTGCACTGAAGTCTGCTCCTTGGTCTCAAATACCGAGCGCTCAAGGGCTGTACGAGCAAGTTGGGTGCTGGGGATGCAGTGTCAAAAGGAGGAGGACACAACCCCATGAGAAAAGCCACCCTGCCGCTGAGCTCTCCTTAAGAAAGGCGTCAGCGTAGAAGAGGCTCCTGGTTACTCAGGGCAATCCTCTGTGGTAACTAACTGCAGAACACTGTTCTCAGCAAACAGAAAGGTCGGGCTCATTTCAATCCTTCTCCCCCTCACATCCTGATGAACACTGATGAAGTCCTGACAGCCCTTTGCCATTGAGTGCAGTTGTTCTTCCTCTCCTTTAAAAGCAGGAGCAATGCCCCAGCACAACACTGCAATGCACACAGTGCGATGGACACCTTCCCTGTCCATTCAGATGTACAAGAAGGTCCAGGCCGAGTGTCAGAAAAAGGGCTGGACTTTTTCTGGGGCTTCCGGAGTCCCCCCGGTCAGAGTTGCATGTGAAAGCCTGGAAGCCTGGGACACATCTGGGGTTCTTCCAAGTGTGGGAACCCCCTGCCTTTTATCTGATTGAGCCAGAGGCTGTTTGTCAGCTTTTCCTGACCTATTTGGTTCTTCATGGCTGAAGGGGGGTGAGAGAGAAAAGCGCAGACCCTGTTTGTCTTCTCCCAAGGTTTCCAAAGAGCCCGCCTTGCTCCTTTGTACCTCAGGCCAGGGCAGGGCACTAAGCACCATCCACATCCTCTGACAAGTCATCCGTCTGTCCCTCCAAGACTTCTTCCGATCCACCATCTCCTCTGTTTCAGGCTGTCCACATTCCTGGAATTGGGACTTTTGCAGTTGTCAGAAAGCGAGTAGCCCTCGAGGAGCAGGATCTGGTGGCTGTGGAGAGACCTGTGTTTCATCTTGAAAACGCTGTTGCGCAGGACCACGAGCTCTGCTGTGGTTGCATAGACATTCCTGGTAAGCAGAGTGAAAGCGGTGCTTGCCCTTGAGCAGGGTGGGGAGGCTGCTCTGCTGTGCAGAGGTGACTGAGTGGAGCACCAACCACCCGCCGCGGTCCTGCCAAGAGCTTCACTGGACAAAACCAGCCTGCTGGGAAAGGACCCTGCCTACCTATTCTTTTTGAATAATCACCAGAGGACAATACAGCTAAGAGTGCACTCTCTCTGACCTGCTTCAACAACAGGTTCCCTTCCAGTTTTGTTGCTGTGCTGTCTTCTGGTTCCATGATGTTTCAACTCTTGCTCCCTCTTTCCGCTGCACCAGACCTCACCCAGGGAAATGCCGGGGCTCTTCCCAGCTCCCTCAGCCTCCTTGCGAGGGGGAAAGGCAGGGGAAACCCAGGGGGAAAAGACGGTTCCTTCCAAAACCCAGTGACTGCGATGCCTGCGCTTTCCAGTCGCTACTGCCTTTGGGGCAGCTGTTGTGGGACCCCAGGGAGCACCAAGAGCTTGGGTCTGTGTTTGGGGTGCATTTCTCTCTAATGACAAAGACAGCACCAAGTGTGGGCTCCAATGGGCTGGCACCCTCCAGCCTGCCATGGGACCTGGCGCCTGTCTCCCCACCTTGTCCTGCAGTCACGGCTCTTCTTCCCACCAAGTGCCTAAGACTCTTGCTCTCCCTATCAGAGAAGTCACAGCTGTCAGCTCTGCACCTCACTGTCCACTTGAAGAGGAAGGGACAAGCCGGGCGTCTCCTCAGAGGTGCTCGCCCAGCCAGACAGCTCCTTACCAAAGTATTGCCTGAGGGCCTGGAAGCTGCAGACCTTTGACTGCAGGCTGCCCAGCAGGTCTGCAAGTTCATGTGTTCCTCTTCTCTTGTCTTTCAGGCCATCGAGATTTTGAGCAACTGCCATATGCTCAGATAGCCTCAGAGAACGCTGTCTCTGAGGGTACCGTGCAGCTTTGCATGGAAAGGACCTCCTGTCTTTTCCATGCCTGCCTAGAGAACAGGCAGAATGTTGCCATCGTCTGGAGGGACGTGGGCATGCTGATTGTCCAGGGAAAAGACATAAAAATGAGATTTTACTTAGACTTTTTGAAAAGGCTGAATGGGACTGACGAGATGTTGCAAGCTCTTCTTGAGGTAGGATTTTCATTTCCCCAGCGCCACTCCTGCTTCTTCTGAAATGCTTTCTGGGGGTTGCTTTCTCCTGGCCGGCCATGCCTTGTTCAGCCACCTGGGCTCCTCGAGGTCTGGAGCACAGCAGGCTCTCTGCACAGCACTGCCCCTGCGTGCAATGGCCTGGCTTTGCAAGAGCCACCCCCAGAGGGGCCACACTTTGCGACAAAGGCCGGCGTTGATGGTGGGGAGTGCTGCGTGCCCCACTCTGGGGGTCGGGAGCAGAGGCACAGGCAGAGCAAGGCTTGCTGAGCCCAGAGCCCTTGGGCTGCTCTGGCTCTTTGCTGACGATGGGTTCAGGCAGAGTGAGCAGCCAGCCCTTCACAGTGTCCCCACCTCCCGTCATCTGTCTCTGTCCTCCTTGCAGATGCCAGAGATGAGGGACTCGGTCATCTCACGCCATGACACCGCTGCTTCCCAGACCTCTTCTGGACGTGTTATCGTCCTACCATGGTATGTTTGCTCCTGCAAGCCCTTGGCTGAGCAACCAAGCGGCTTCTCAGCTCATGCTTGGGAGAGCTGCCTTGCCCGCCCCTGAGAACTGTACTCGTGACGGCCCTGAGGACCGAGCGTTTCAGAAGCCTTGTTGGCAGGGAACTCTGTGCTTGCTCTTGTTCAGTTTGACTTCACTTGGAGGAACGTGGGACAGTGTGTGAGAGACTGCTTTTAGCTGCAGAGGCATTAATCTGCGAGGCTCTACAAGGAACTTGGAGGGCAAGATCAGAATTCAAAAAGGTGTTGGAAAATCAGAGCACTAGATCATAGTCTGCTCTCCATGTGCACTATGAGCGGAATCATTTCCCCAGAAGCAGCAAGGGAGTTTTATGGGAGGACGACCATTCTCACAGGAAGGACGGAAAAACACGGGCACAGGCTGACGGGTTCTCGCCTGCCCCTCCCGGCACTGGAGTTTCTACTGCGGCCCTCCGGGTTGGGCTGCCTTGGGAAACAACGCAGTGTCCTTTCTTCAGCCTGGTGCCTTCTTCCTCTTCAGGTACCAACTTGAGACCGTGCCTAAAATGCCAACACGGAAAGACCTGACGGGACATGTGAAGGGAAAAGATGATGGCAGTAGAAAGAAAGGTTGGGGACCAGCGGGTTGCTGGCAGAGGGCTGCAGGGTTTTCTTCCTCAGCGTCCGGAGGGGATTAGAACTGAGGTTACCCCAGGACGCCTGGAAGAGGGAGAGGCTCCTCCTGTGACTCTCTGGACCCATCATGGTAAAGCTCTGGCGCCCCATCATGGAACAAGGTCTCAGGACAGTCCCGCACCACAAACAGCCACTGAGACTGTGGAAGGACACGTCCCTCCACTCCCCGGCCTGTGCTGCTTCCATCATGTGCTCAGATGTCTCAGAAGCAATGCCTGTGGTGTGAACCTGCCCCAGCAGCAAATCTGTGTGCAGGGGACCAATGCAGAAATCCCAGAGCCGGCTTCCCTTGAGCAAAATGATTCCCCTCCCCTGAATGGCTCCTGGAGACCACCGGTGTCTGCCAGGGAACCCCCCGTTTCAGCACAAGGATGAGAGAAAGCCATCCAAACAGTTTCCACAAGGGAATAATGATGCACTGTAGGCATGAGGAGCTGGACAAAAAAACAGTGTCAGAAAAGGCCTAAACACCCCAGGAAACATGGCTTTCCTCCAAAGGGATGAAAAGGACCACCTTCACCAGTGTTACCACAGCCCTGAGCAGACCCACACGTCACTCTCGTTGGAACTGGCACGCAATTGGCACCCAGTTCCCAGAACAACACCGAGATGCTGTTCTGAAGAATCGTCTCATTTCCCGTTTCTAGAGGATGTTGCCGAGAAGCGTCTCCTTCATCGAGCAAGGCTTTCTCCAAATCAGTTACCTGCGCTGACTGTGAAGCCAGAGCAGGATCAGAAAGCGGAGGGGAGTGAGCCTCGCGCCAGGTGAGACACTGGCATAAATGGGTGAGGGTGACCCGCTGCTCTGGTCTCTGTGGGAGCGAGATGTTTCTCCTGGACACACCCCAAATGTGCTTATCCCACGTCCGGCTAACTAATGATTTCTCGGGCATGGCAAGAGTCTTGTAGCTTCTTGGCAGACTCTGCTGGCACCACTATTGCTTGCTTTGCTCCCGATGTGCAGATCTGTTGAGTACCCAACTGCAAATGCTCCTTCCAGGAGCAGAAGGTCATTTTGGCTTTCCCTTCAGATTGAAATGAGCCCGACCTTTCTGTTTGCTGAGAACAGTGTTCTGCAGTTAGTTACCACAGAGGATTGCCCTGACTGACCAGGAGCCTCTTCTACGCTGACGCCTTTCTTAAGGAGAGCTCAGTGGCAGGATGGTTTTTCTCGTGGGGTTGTGTCCTCCTCCTTTTGACACTGCGTCCCCAGTGCCCAACTTGCTCGTACAGCCCTTGAGCGCTCGGTATTTGACCAAGGAGCAGACTTCAGTGCACTGACCTGAAGGGTGTAGTGCTATCCCCGGGCACAGGACCCTGTTCCTCTTGTTGCTCCAGCAAGAGAGGGCCGAGACCTGGGGATCCTGAGTTGTAGGGGGGTTATTGCGCACATCCAAGGCTGAGACCTTGGGGTCTTCTCTGTGTCTGGGGACTTGATCACAAGGAGGCAAGTAGAGCGCGTTCTGCTGCAGAAGCAGGTGTGTCATTTGGAAGCACAAGATGCAGAACCAGCTCCTCCTGCACTCCTGCCAACACACCCTGTTGTGTCTTTGCAGGCAGCTACCGGCCATCCAGAAGAGCTGCTTGAAGAAAAAGGAGGAGAAAGGAAAGCTACCGCCTCTGGTCGGACCCAGAACAGTAGACTTCATTGCCAGAAGTATTGAGAGGAGAGAAAAGGTACCTGACACGGGGCGCTGCAGGAGCGCGTCGTACTGGACTGTAGAGCAGCATTACTCCACGCACGCCAATGCTCACAAGATTCTTCACTGGCTGTTCACAGGACCACTGACCAGTTGCTTTGGTGTTTACTTCAAGAGAGCAGGGTCGCTGTCATTTGAGAATATACTTGTCACTTCCAGTAGCCTGGAAACACACCCAGAGAGCTCACTTGGGGCTGTTTCTGTCGGCCGTGTGACTGCAAGGCTTGTCTGGGCTCGCCAGCTGCCGGCTGGTTTGTAGCCTGGTGGTCGCTTATCTCCCTGGTCGTTCCAGACGGGCTCTTTGGTGGAGCCTGCAGGAACCTGGGAGCAAACCAGCGTGGACAGCAAGGCACAAGAGAAGGGGCAGAAGGGAGGGAAAGAAGGAAAACAGCTCAGCCCTTGGATTTTGTTTGCCTTCCAGAATAAACGGGAGAAGAAGAAGAAGGAGGAGCAGCTTCCACAATACATCCGGAAATACTTGGAGGAAGAGGAAAAGAAGAAAACAGAGCTGGCGGTAGGGGAAAAAAGTAAACGGCAATCCACAGGAACGATCAAAGCAAAGGCCAAGGCAGAAAAGGAGACGCCCAATGCAAAAGGAAAAGGAGAGAGCCAAAAGGAGATGGAGAGGAGCCAGGTACTTGGGACTCCTGCAGAAAAAGAGCACTTTCTCCTCCGGGGGGCCGAGATTGCAAAGTACCTCTAGCACCCAAGCCGTCATAGCAGCGTCGCTGCAGCAGAGCCGGGCGGGTGATGCTGCCTTTCCTGAGCAAGAGGCAGGACAGGGAGTTGCAGTGAAACCCTGGTGACACTCAGAGGTCACCCCAAGGGCTTGCTGAGCTCCTTCTCCCGGTTCTCCCCGTCCCGTGTGGTCCAGCCAGAAGTGTTCTGGGGTCTGCGTGCTGGGAAGCAGCACCCTCCGGGTGTGGGGCTGTTGCATGAGAGTCTCTTCCTGTGCAGGAATCCAGCTCCTCCGAGTGCTCATCAGTCAGCTCCCTGAGCAGCGTGGAGACAGAGGGGTCCAGCTGCAGCCTGCTGGAGATTAAGACAATTATGGAGGACTGGGGAGAGGCCGCAGAAGAGCCACCCCCAGTCCCTGAGGACGACACTGTCCCCCCTAAGCGGTACGAGTGTGCCCGCTCCAGCCGAGCCCTGGGGCAGTGGGGGGTGAGCCAGTGGGGTGGGCACAGGGAGCCAAACCCCGAGCCGCGGGGCCGCACAGGGCACCCGGGGGTTTCTCCAGCCACGGGAAAGGGCTGGGTTAGACCCGACGGCCGGGGCCAAAGCAGGGGCTTGAAAGCCCTCCTGCCTCAAAGGGGCTGTGGGCCAGAACGGGGCCACGTAGGTGTGGGGCTGGGTGTGGGAAGAGGCAGGACGGTCCCAGCTGCAGAGCCAGGGAGACTTTGTCCTTGCTGTGGCAGGAGCCTTTCCCCACGGACACACCGGGCCCTGCGGGAGGTGGTGACCTGCATCCTGGGGCAGGTGGCCCGCAAGAGCAGGGGGGAGAGGGATGAGCAGCTGGATCTGCAGGACAAGCTCAAGTGGTAAATGTCTCCAGACACGGGCAGTGCTTCCTCTCCCGCAGTGCCCTTCCTCCTGCTCCCCGCAGCACCGTGGGAGAGAGCCGCTTCTCCTGGCACCGGCCTCTCGGCAGAGCCGCTTCTGCGGCCACGGCTGGCGCCCAGCTGGGAGCCCCGGCTGGAGCGTGCTCTCCTGTGCTCACACCACCTCCTCCCGCTGTGTGTCTGCAGCGAGCTGGCAGTGCTGCAGTGGCGTTGGTTGGGGAAAGAGGCACGCAGCAGCCAACACCTGCGGGAAGCTGCACCCCAAGCTGCACCCCAAGCTGCCAGGCCAGGGAAGAGGAGGGCAGGACCGATACGTCCCAAAGGCTCGATATGGTGGTGTTTGTAAACGGCTACGGTGCTGCCGGGTTGCTCTGGGATAGCAAGCAGCCGGGTTGCTTTCAGCCCCACGCTCCCTTGGCTCAGGCGTCATTGCAGAAAGGCTCTGCAGTCAGGACTGTGAGCAAAGCAGGGCTGATGGAGAGGCTGAAAAGAAGGGGCAGGAGGGAGGGGGAGCACTAAAATCCCCCCAGCCCCTGCCAGGGACACTAACACTGCCTGGTGCTGCGTTGCTGTGGCCCTGCAGGCACAGCCCCGCGCGTGCATGGAGGAGGAAGGACGCAAGCTCTGGGGCTCCTTGCGCAACAAGTGCGAGCAGAAGGGCAGCAGGGGCACCGCCGAAGGCCTGGAAAGAAGAGCCAGAGCAATGGGAGGCCCAGGTACCACGGACAGTGAAAAACAATTGGGAAAATCATTCCCGGTTGAGTTTTTGCGTTTTGGAGTGTTCAACTCTGAAAAAGTGAGTGTGGAGCAGCTTCAGGCCAGAGCTGGGCAAAGAGGGTGTTTTGCTGACAGCCCTGGTGGGTGGCACGGAGAGCAGCAGGGTGGGACTGCATCCCAGGGAGCATGGGCCTGCTCTCTCCAGACAGATGCAGATCCCACCACATATGTCGTGACTAGACTTGTTGCTCTGCACACTCTGTGCATACGAGACTACAGAGCTTTGTATTCAACTCCTCAGCTCTGGAGAGCAGATCTACTCCACATCGGCCAGTGCCAGGAGACCGTCTGGGGCGCTGAGGCTCCCGAGAGAGACATCCAGCAAGAGCCTCCTCCGGCGTGACAAGCGCCAGTGCCGGCCTGCCAGGATGTTAACGCCAGCTCCTCCTTCTGATCAGTAAAGCCCCACCTGCAAACCGCTGGATCTGACACCGTGGGTCTTTCCTTGGGGGCTGCGGAAGCTGCGCTCGGCAGTGGGTGAGCTCTGGTGGGGCAGGGAAAGGCCTGCAGGGAAGAGGGCTGGAGCTTCAGCCCTGCTCCAAGGGCAGCCCTCTCCAAGGCTCTGCTGTACCGGCCCGGCTGCAGCCCTGCTCCTTGTGCCCCTGCACCCCGCGTCCCTGGCGCTGAGCCCTGCCGCAGCTGCACATCCCTGACAGGAGCGGGGAGGAGGAGGGCGGGAGGAGGAGGGAGCTGGGCACCCAGGGGACCCGAGCTGCAGGGGGAAGCATCCGGGGTCTCTCCCAGCCAGGGCACTGCAGGGCGCCCAGGCCAGCGCTGTCAGGGGCAGCCAGAGCTGTGCAGGAACCACCGTGTGCCACGGGGACAATGACAGCCCAGGCAGGAGCCGTGCCTGGGGAGAGGAAAGACACGGGGGCAGTTGGGTAGCCGGACTCTGCCAAAGCTCTGCTCGGGCTCCCGAGCCTTTTGTTCGACAGCTCCTGGTTAGAAAGGCAGACTGGAGCTGAGGTGGGATAGGGACATCTCCGAAAACTCCTCTGCGGACACCTGGCTTGGCATAAAGCGTGTCACAGGGGCCTGAGAGCGGCTGTGCAGCAGGAGGGAAGGAAGCCCCAAACTGCTGGCTGTTGGGCACCCTCACCCTGCCCGCACTCTGCGGGGACTCCACGCAGGGGGTGGCAGTGCTGCTGGCGGAGCCCAGGCAGGCTTGACAGCACTACGAGAGATTGGGTCCCTTTGTCAAACCTCTGTGGGATGTTTTTTTCTGAAAAGCCCTGATATTTTGGGGACCTGACTTTGCCTATGTAGAAGTAATTCCTGCTTTCATTGACACACTAAACAGCTGTGCCTTTCTCGTGGCACCATGCATAAGGTTGGCAAATGATCAACAACGCCTTGCCTTTTGTTAGGTGAACCTAAGCAGCTAAGGAATAGATAAATATATGAAGGCTTATGTAGATTTGATTAATTATACAGCGAGAGCAGGGCTTTAAAATAATTTTCCACAGTAGTCTTTTCCTCTGTAGGCTGAAGATCTTTTTTTACAGTATACATGCAACGAGGAAAGGATTTAAAGAATTTCTTAGCAAAGGGTCAGTAAAAATCGTGGAAGCTGTTAGCAGGTGAACTGAAAGAAGAGGCTCCAAATTCTTCTTGCACCATGGACAGCACTGGGATTGTTCAGAGGGACTGGCATGGCTGTGCTGTGGGGTTTTTGTTGTTGTTGTTGCTGCTGCTGGTTTTTCCGAGGATTTATTGTCTTTGTTAGTGCACAGTGTCAGATCACAGACCAATTTGATACAGAAAATCCAGAAGAGAAATGGGAGTAGTCAGTCTAGTACTGTTACTGGGAGGAATTCCAGCAAAGCAATGGTGATAGACTCGAATGACTGAACTCTCCCTGAGCTTGGGCTGAACAGAATCCAAGCACAAACTATGCACGAGCATCGAGATGTGGCTCAGTGTGAACAAACTGAATGGCATTTTCGCCTTCTTGAAAAAACCCACTTCAGCCGCCTGATGCCACCCGCCCTTCACTGGGTGCCGTTGTTGCAGCTGGTGCCACGTGCAGGGGCCTCGCAAGCAGGAGCTGCGCCATTTGACCAAACTGCTTTACGCTTTCAGGAAACACAAAAGCCAGGACAGAGTAGTGAGACGTGGTGCGAGGTGTCAGCATGCTCCCTGGAGGAGACACTTCAGAGCCTTTGCTGGCCAGGCAGGCTTCAGCCAGGAGGTGAAGGATGGGGTTCCGCTGCTCCACGCACTGGGCTGATCCCAAGTCTTGCTCAGTCACTCTCTTCCAGCTCCTTGTTGTTTTTTTTTTCCATTAGGATTTTTACATCTTTTTCTGTTGATTTTCTCCTCTTGAAGTCTTGAGTTCCTCACTGTGTGGCTTCCAACATCCAACCTCTCTCTGCATTTCCCCTGTCTCCCCTTGCAGCTTTTGCCCTCCCTGTTTTCTCCCTCATTCCACGGGGAGGCGGGGAGGGAGCAAGTGTGTGGGGCTGAGCTGGCTGCTGGGGATAATCCACACCGCCAACAAAGACCAAAACCCTTCAGCCATCAATTAGCTGAGCAGGTGTTAAGAACCTACAGGGCAGCCCTGAGAAGGGTGGGCCTGGTCTTTGTAGCTGTAACAAGAGGAGGAGAGGGAATGACCTGGAGTGGCACGAGGGGAGGTTGAGGTTGGTTATTAGGAAACACTTGTTACCCAAAGGCTTATTGAGCATTGGAACAGGTGAGCCAGGGAAGGGATTGAGCCACCATCCCTGGTGCTATTTAAAAGACGTGTAGATGTGGCACTTCGGGACATGGTTCAGTGGCAGACTTGCCAGTGTTGGGTTTACAGTTGGACTCCATGATCATAAAGGTCTTTTCCAGCCTAAATGATTCTATTCTATTCTATTCTCTTCTATTCTATCCTATTCTAATTATGAGGGGTTGGGGGTGGCCCGTGGGACCTCACACTATTCACTAACACGTGGTTAGGGGGAAGAGTCAAAGGCGGGGACAGCGGAAAGCTCTTTCCCCTGCTCACCATGATTGATGCACCACCAGGGCCAGGGAGAGGGTAGCTGGGTACGGTCCCTTTCTCTCTGCAATAGATGGACAACCGCACGTCTCAGGGCATGAGCATCATACCAAAGCTGAGAGACTTGTTCTCCCAAACAAGAGATAAAGAGGCTAAAGATTATTCCTTTATTTGTTGTTTCCAACACATTGAGCCAAGACTTCTGGCTGACTTGAGTCTGTCAGCCAACACACGGCCACAGAGTCCTTTGTCAAGCGCGTGTGCTGTCACTGCTGCTGCAGGAACTCATTTTGTCATCTGCATGCTGCCAGGAGTCCCGTAGCTCCGGAGGCACGCTGGTGGTCAGGGCTGTCTGCACTGTGGTGTTCCCAGGTGTGAAATGGCCTCTCTCAGTTGCCTGGCTCTTTCTTCCAGCTGCTTGCTAACAAGAGCCAGCTTAGCAGCCTTCTGCTTGAGCCTCTCCACTTCCTCCTGCACTTGAGGACAGCTTGCCTTCCTCAGCAGACAGTTCCCTTGAAGGACACTGCATTGCCGCTCGAGGTCCTTCAGGATGCTCTGGAGGTGGGCGTTCTGCTCCAGCAGCCTGACGTAAGTGCTCCCAGGCAGCCAGTCCTGCTGCTGCTCTACGGCCGCAACACCCGCCTGTGCCACCGAGCGCCCGCGGCCGGTCCTTCCTTGCAGCGGGGAGTCCAAGCAGCGCAGCGCCAAGTCTTGCCCCACAGTCTCTTGCAAAACCTGTGCGCTGTTCCCTTCCTCCCAGAGACGAGCCTCTGTGAAGTTCTTGTGAGTTTTCCACTGCCCTTCTCCATGGCGGGAGTAAGATGCCATGAGGCTCTCCAAAGAGCAGGGCGTGATGGCCCCGGTGTGCAGACGGTGCCAGGCCCTGGCCTCGGTGCAGGAAGCGGGCTGCTCGCCCTCGAACCGCTCCAAGATGTACTTTAGGAAGAGTCTCCTCTGCTGCAGCAGCTGGTCTTCCAGGCGGAGGATGCGGGCGGCCTGCTCGCCATTGCTCTCCCAGCGCAGCTTGCTGAGGACGTCCTGGAGCTCCGCGCGGGCCTGGCTGCTGCTCCAGGCTCCTCTCACCAGCTCCCTGGCCAGCTGCCGCTGCAGGTCCCGTGCCTCACGGACGGCGTTGCCGCGCTGCTGCTGCAGCATCCCCTGCGCCTCGCGCAGCTCAGCCTCCTTGGAGCGCAGCAGCTGGCGGATCTCCACCGCCCGCTGCCGCCGGATGAGCTCCTGCAGCCGCTGCAGCTCCCGTGCCTGCCACTGCTCCCATGCGGAGTGCAGCCGTTTGGCCAGGAGCCGCCGGTCCCGCTCTGCCGCCTCCTTCAGCTCACGCGTTGCAGCGGTGAAGCGGCAGCGCAGCTCTTGGGCGCGGAGTCGCTCGGCCTCCAGCTCAGCCCGCACCCTCTCCAGCTGCCGCTCGCGCTTGTCCTTCTGCGCCAGGCCCCGGCAGGGCGAGGGGCGGCTGCGCACCCCGGGCCCCCGGCCCACACCCTGCTGGCTCATGGCTGCGGCGATGCCAGCCACACGCTGCCACCAACAGCCGCACGCTGCCACCAACAGCCACCGAGGCTGCACGTCGCTCCCTCCCAGCAGCTGCCGCCGCCCTTGACCGTGCAGAGCGGACACAGCGTCTGCAGCCGGCCGGGGGTGCGCGAGTGTGGCCTCAGCCCCCGGTCCTGGCCCCAGCGCACAAAGGGGGGTGGGGCCGCATGGCCTTGTGAGGTGTGTCCTGGCCCTGAGCAGGCACAGTGGCTCACACTCGGTAACACTGGCTGCCTTCTGGATGGGGCTTCGTTTCCCTCTTAGCCCTCAACGGTTCTGCCCGTGAGAAGCTGGAGGCTGTGACTGAAATCCATCTTTAATGGAAAACCGGGGCTTTGCTTATGGGCCTTCTCAAACACCGGAACTGGACACGGAAACAATCATGGGTCATCTAATGCTGTCTCCTGTGAACATGCAACTCCCTTCAGAGGCTTTTTGAGTCCTTTGGACCAAACTGGCTTTGAACATCACGAGAATTTTGGTTATTTGAATTGAAAACAGCGCCTCCTGGTGTGTAAGAGCTGCCAGTTTTCCTCCCCGCACCTCAAAGTCCACTGCCAAATTCCATCACCCTGGGGCCCCGTCACCTCCTGGGGCTCCTGGCTCAGGAGCGGTGGTGCTGGCCCAGACGCCAGTGCCCGCGGGGAGCTGGTGGCCATGACATGGTGGCCGTGGTGGGCTGATGGGGTAGGCTTTAGCCCCAGGCCCAGCTGAACCCAAGCCCACTGTTCAGGCCCAGGGGCCCCAGGTCAGGGTCTTGGTGTGTGGATGACAGCGGGGGTGTCTCCCCACAGGCCCTGGGGCCTTGCCACCCCTTCCCACCACCCACAGGGTCCTCACCGCCCCCTCCCACCACGGCATGGCCCCTCGGGACACCCAGCCAGCGCAGGCATAGGGGACAGATCCAGCCCTGCCACCCCTCTGGGCTTTCCCCCCATGTCACCACCGTGCCAGGAGCCCCTGCGCCAACCAGAGACCTGGGAGGGAGCCGAGGAAAGCACAGGGTGATGGGGGCATAGGCGGCAGGCGCAATGGGGGACTTGGGGGTGATGGGGACAGCGGGGGGCCCGGGTGAGAGGATCCCTGGCCTGCTGGGCTGAGGGACCAAGGAGCCGTGGGTCCGGCCACCTGCCTGGACCCCAGCTGGGCACACCGCCCCTGCCATGGCTGGGCTGGACACTGGCAGCCATGAGAAATGGCTCAGGGTCCGCAGGAGGAGCATGGGGGAAGGGGAGGAACACCCTCCCAAGGGGGACGGCAAGAGTCAGCCCAGCTGAGGCTGCTGTGCTGCTGTAAGTACCTGTTTGCTCTGAGCAGATGGTTGTTTTTCTTTCGAAGAGCACTTACACCAGACAGTGAGGTGATCTGAAGCCTTATGTAGATGGGTGCCATGCAAACACCTGCCCCTGAGTTAACCACCTGCTTCCCCTCCTGCTCAGTAGGCAGAAACGGGATTTCTTCCATATGATACCAGTGACTTCAGACGCCCACTTTACCATATCTTGACGTGCTGCAGAGAGGATCACCTTTCTTCCACTGGAAGAGTCTTTGGATCACTAAGAGACAGAAAACCGCAGTCGTTAAACCTTCTCCTGCCCCAGCCGCTACCCTGCATGGGGAGCTGGGGTTGGGGGCGATGGAACGCCTGGCCTGGACTGGGTCCCCGTGGCCCTGCCTGGGTCATGACAGCTTTCGGGGGACTGCAGGGGAACGGGGATGCTGGAACCACCCCAGGACGTACTTCAGGAAGACTCACCTCTGCAGCAGCAGGTTCATTTTGGAAGCGGAGCATGCGGGCAGCCTGGTCACCATCACTCTCCAACTCCTGGGTCTCCTGGGCCTCCTACCTTTCCTGCTGTTTTGTCACTACTTCTTCTAGGGTTTTCTGCTGCCTGGGCTTTGCCCCAAGCTCTGTCTCCAAATGCTCTCTCTCCTGCTTCTTAACTCGGCCTTTCCTTCAAGTGGTGCTCTCAGACTTCACGGGCACTGGTTTGTAAAGTGCTCCCACTGCCTCTCTGTCTTTTGCCCACAAGGCAGCTCCTCTTTGTGCTTCCTCTGGCAAAGATGAGCCACCATATTTTATATCCTGTTTGGTAGAAGTAGAGACGGAAAAAACCCACGCTTAAGGTTGACAAATGGCCAACAAGAATGGCTTGCCTTTTGTTAGGTGAATCTAAGCAGCTAAGGAATATATCAAAGGTTGACCCTTCATCAACTAAAAACTTCCCAGGAAGTTTAATAGTGTCTCTTAAGAAGATGGGATTTGATTAATTATACAGTGAGAGCAGAGCTTTAAAATAGCTTTTACCAGTAATCTTTTCCTCTGTGGGCTGAAGACTCTTTTCTTTTTTTTTTTTTTTTTTGCACATGCGGTATAGTCAATGCAGCAGGTTTATTGTGTCCTCTCATCGTCTGCTATCTACAATGTTTTCTCACTTCGTTACACTGTAAGTTAACCTTGAGATTCAAGTTTGCTTGTCCCAATGTATTTTAACAAGGGAAACAACCCCGAGGCCTGGGATATCTAATTTTTTCCTTTTGTCATAGCTCAGGAAATAAAAAAAGAAATAAACATTGATATGTATAAAAAAGTAGATGGAGCCACAAACACATAAGAATTATTTTCCAGGGAAGTCAGGGGTGAATGAGAGCTTCTGTAAACAGTGAGACTGCTGCCAGCAGATCGAGGGAGGTCATCGTTCCCCTGTCCTCAGCACTGGTGAGGCCACTCCTGAAGAACCGTGTCTAGTTCTGGGCTTCCCTGTGCAAGAGAGACATGGACATACTAGAGAGAGTTCACCAGACTGTCACGACGATGATGAAGGGCCTGGAGTGTCTGTCCAATGGGGACAGGCTGAGAGAGCTGGGGCTGCTCAGCCCGGAGAAGAGAAGGCTCACGGGGGATCTCATCAATGTGTATCAGTCCCTGAAGGGAAGGTGCCAAGAGGATGGAGCCAGGCTCTTTCCAGAGGTGCCCAGTGACAGGACCAGAGGCAATGGGCACAAACTGAAACACAGGAGTTTCCCCCAGAGCATCAGGAAACAGTTTTTTACTGCCTGGGTGACCGAGCCCTGGCAGAGATTGCCCAGGGAGTTGTGGAGTCGTCACCTTTGGAGATACACAAAAGCCATCTGGACATGGCCCTGGACAATCAGCTCTGGGAGTCCCAGCCTGAGCAGGGGGCTGCACCAGACGACCTCCAGAGGTCCCTTCCAACCTCAACCATTCTGCCACTCTGTTATCCGTGACTGCAGACATCATCAAGTAGCATTTGTCCTCTCTGTTGCTCAACTTAGAAATCTCTGGAAACCTCTAAAGGCACAAGTAAGGAGCAGCTTAGATGCTGTTCAAATCAGCCAACTTTTATTTGGATCCCAATGAGACCCACTTGTTTAAAGAAGGCATTTCTGAACCACCTTCCAAGCTCTCTGTCTCCTAGACTGTATACGAGGGGACTGATTCAAAATATTAAGACCATTTAGAAAAGAGAGCATATTTTGTTTGGCTTTCCTATTCTGTTAGCATCTGGTAAGCAATATGCCACGTTAAAGTTCCATTGACAGTTGTAACATCAAACAACGATCAGATAAGATGAGGAGGTGTAAACACCTTTTTGCTGAAAGAGATTTTCAGAACGGAGGAAAGGATGTGAATTGTAAGATGCCAGAAAATGTAAAATTGTGAAGAAAGCACCTCATCACATCTGTGGTGAACTCCGTGTTGTGGCCAGCACTGTATCATCACAGGAAAGATTAGCAGGAAGGTGCCCCACTGGACCTGTTGTTTGTGAACAGAGAAGAATTCGTGGGTAATGTGTTGTTTGGAGGTCACCTTGGGCATAGCCATCATGATACAGTTTTCTATTCTTGGAGAAGGAGGGCGGTCAGCAGAACAGCTACCTTGGACTTCTGCAGGGCAGACTCTGACCTGTTCTTCAGGAAGGAAATCTTAGAGGTGCAGGAGCAGGCTGTTCCCATGTGCCAAAAGACGAGCTGGCAGGGAGGAAGACCGGCCTGGCTGAATAGAGAACTTTGGCTGGAACTCGGGAATAAAAGGAGAGTTTATAACCTATGGAAGAAGGGTCAGGCAATTCAGGAGGACTACAAGGATGCCATGAAGTTACACAGTGAGAAAATTAGAAGGGCCAAAGCCCAACTAGAACTGGGCCTGGCTACTGCTGTAGAAGGGAACAAAAAATATTTATGTAAATACATTAGCAGCAAATGGAGGGCTAGGGAGAATCTCCACCCTCTGGTGGATGTGGCGGAGGAAAAATAGTGACAGAGGACAAAGGAAAGGCTGAGGTACTAAATGACTTCGTTGCCTCAGTCTTTAATAGTAAGACCAGTTGTGCTCCAGGTACTGACCCTCCTGAACTGGAAGAGAGGGACAGGGAGCAGAATGAAGCCCAAATAATCCCATGGAAAATGGGGCAGCCTCCTAAACAATTTAGAAATGCACAAGTCTATGTGGCCAGATGGGACTCACCCAAGGGTACTGAGGGAGCCAGTGGTGGTGTTCACCAAGACACTTTCCATCATTCATCAGCAGTCCTGCCTCACCAGGGTGGTCCCAGTTCACTGGAAGTTGGCAAATGTGATACCAATCTACAAGAAGGGCCAGAAGGAGGATCCAGGGAATTACAGGCCTATCATTATGACCTCGGTGCTGGGGAAGGTTATGGAACAGATCATCCTGAGAGCCATCACGCAGCACATACAAGACAACCAAGGGATCAGGCTCTGTCAGCATGGGTTTATGAAAGGCAGGTTCTGCTTCACCAGTCTGATCTCCTTCTATGACAAGGTGACCTGCTTAGTGGATGAGGGAAAGGCTGTGGATGTTGTGTACCTCGACTTTAGGAAAGCCTTTGACACTGTTTCCTACAGCATTCTCCTGGAGAAACTGGCAGCTCATGGCTTGGATCGGTCTACTCTTTGTTGGGTAAAGAACTGGATGGATAGCCAGGCCCAAAGAGTTGTGGTGAACGGAGTCAAATCCAGTTGGGTGCTGGCCAACAGAGGCTGAACATAAATCAGTATTGTGCCCAGGTGGCCAAGAAGGCCACCAGCGTCCTGGCTTGTATCAGCACTAGTGTTGCCAGCGGTACTAAGGAAGGGATCATACCCCTGTACTGGGCACTGGGGAGGCCACACCTCCAATCCTGAGGTCAGTTTTGGGCCCCTCATGACAAGAAAGACCTTGAGGTGCTGGAAAGAGTTCAGAGAAGGGCAGCAAAGCTGGTGAAGAGTCTGGATCTCAAGTCTGATGGGGAGTGGCTGAGGGAACTGAGGCTGTTCAGCCTTGAGAAAAGGAGGCTGAGCGGAGACCTTCTCGCTCTCTACAACTACCTGGAAGGAGGTTGGAGCATGGAGGGTGTTGGTCTCTTCTCCCAAGTAGCAAGTGATAGAACGAAAGGAAACGGCCTCAAGTTTTGCCAGGGGAGATTTAGATTGGATATTAGGAAAAAATTTCTTCATGGAAAGGGTTGTCAGCCACTGGAACAGGCTGCCCAGGGCAGTGGTTGTTACCATCCCTGGAGGGTTTAAAAGACGTGTAGATGATGTTCTTAGGGACATGGTTTAGTGCCAGTTTTGGGTTAACGGTTGGACTTGATGATCTTGAGGGTCTGTTACAATGAAAATGATTCTGTGATTCTATGAATTGCAGCAGGGAGGTGCTGTGACATCACCAAGCGTATCACAAATCCCAGCATCACACAGATGATAGCTCAAGGAGTGGAGATGTGGGTAAAACCAACGTAGTCTGGCTGTTGCTTGGAGGTCACCTCATGATGGCAGTGTGATTGGTCATGAGCAGGCTGGCATCATGAGGTCACCAAGAACACCAGCTGTGAAGCCTGCAGTCAGATGAGTGAGCCCCTGGTCAGGCCCTGCCTTTGGTTGAAGACACCTCTACATCAAATGGTAACATATGGGACATGTCAAGAGAAACTGGCATGTATCAGAGAACCTTGTGAGAAGGGACTAGAAGTACCAGTGTGACCACATGTCCCAGCTGGGTGTCACAAGCGGCTGACGAGCAGAGGCATGAGAAGAGGCCAAACTGCTTGGAGAACTGGAAGGGTACTTGGGAGCTTCTGGGTCATCAAGCCTTGCAAGGCCAGCAGTGCCAGGGTAACCCATCAGTGATGTCATTTAAGGCCCAGATGATCTTGGCCATGGCATCCCAACTACCAAATGATGGTACAAATGAAACTAACCTGAGACCACTGGGGAAAAAGTAATTTGTGGCAGTTGTTAATTAGGGAGGGGACTGGGGCACGGAAAGGGAGGGATCCAGGTGGACTGGGAGGAAGAAGCCTGTGCATGGGGAGAGGAGAGGGATGCAAGGGGCCCACTGCAGTGAGGAAGGAGCTGCTCGGTGCTGATCTGTTCAAACCCTCTGCCTGATCACCATGGTGTATCCTGCCTTCTTATTAAACTCCTCCTGGCTATTAGCTGTGTGAGCTGATTAGTGTGTGTGTATGTGTGTGTGAATGTACATCCATGCTTTGCTGGCCAGCTCCAATTGGGGCTGGCTGGAGGAGGAGGACACCAGGATGTGGAGAGACACAACGCTGAAGTTGCCAAATGAGTAACATCTCCAAGACTGGGTAGGACACCTGGGAAGACCCAAACTCAGGCCCACACTGGTGGGACTGTGAGTGTGTGTGCCCATGGGTAAGTGCTGCAGAGGATCAACAGAACATTCTTGACCTTCACACCAGATCAGCCTGAGAAAGGAACCGGATGGGGACAGTTGTGTTGTCCATGGTTGTCTGTATTCTCTTGTTGGTGTGGTGGCTGCAAAGGTGCTGTTTTCTGAGTATGGTTGGGGATATCCATCTATTTTTCCTTGCACATACTGGTATTTAGAACTTTTTGTTTGCGTGACTCCAACTTGGGTGATCTCTCACTTAGTGGGGCTTCAGTCACTGCTTTCTTCCAAGGCACATGTTGTCCCCATAGAACACCAAGGCTCTCCAGGAAGCTCCAGATTACCTTCCTGGAGAATTTCTTCTGCACTGTCATATCTGAGAAAGCCCTGGGTACGTACCTCACTGACTGTTCACCATTTCCATGGTCACCACACACCAATGGGTGAGTCCAAAATCCAACCCCCTTGGTCTCTAACAACTACCAATGGGACCATGAGCTTTTCTCTTCCAATCCAAAGGAAAAGTAGGCCCTTTGGGGGTGAAATTCCTGGGGCTTGTTGTTGACATCAGCTTTGGAAGAAGAGCCCAAACATCAGTCAGTGCACTGGGGTGATCCCATTTTATTTCAGAGATGCTATGAGAGTGTCAGATCTATCCCAGTGAGAGGCATACTTTTATATCAGATCCAGATTAGACAGAGCAGGTTCATTCCTTGAGAGAAGTAAGAGGGATTAAAACATTTATGTAGGAAACTAATAAAAACTCGTAACAATGCAGATAATGATAACAAAAATTATAAAACAGCAAACAAAGGACAAGCCTGCAAAGAGTGATGCAAAATTTACCACTATTGAGAACCATCTCTTCAATAACTTTCCTAATGCACTCCTTCAGCTCCTGGTTCCTCATGCTGTAGATGAGGGGGGATCACCGCTGGAGGCACCACGGAGTACAGAACTGCCACCACCCAGTCCAGTGATGGGGAAGAGATGGAGGGAGGCTTCACATAGGCAAACGTGCCAGTGCCAATAAACAGGGAGACCACGGCCAGGTGAGGGAGGCACGTGGAAAAGGCTTTGTGCCGTCCCTGCTCAGAGGGGATCCTCAGCACAGCCCTGAAGATCTGCACATAGGACAGCACAATAAAAACAAAACACCACCAAAATACAAAAGCATTAAACATGACGAGCTCAAATTCCCTGAGGGAGGAGTGTGAGCAGGAGAGCTTGAAGATCTGGAGGATTTCACAGGAGAACTGGTCCAGAGCATTGCCCTTGCAGAGTGGTAGTGAAAATGTATTTGTTGTGTGCAGCAGAGCAGTGAGAAACCCACTGGCCCAGGCAGCTGCTGCCATGTGGACACAAGCTCTGCTGCCCAGGAGGGTCCCGTAGTGCAGGGGTTTGCAGATGGCAATGTAGCAGTCATAGGACATGACTGTGAAAACGAAAAATTGTACTGACATCAAAAATGAACAGAAAAAAAAACCAAACACGGGCAGAACATCCTGAGTAGGAAATTGTCCTGGTGTCTGAAAGGGAACTGACCATGGATTTGGGGACAGTGATGGAGATGGAGCCCAGGTCGAGGAGGGAGAGGTTGAGGAGGAAGAAGTACATGGGGGTGTGGAGGTGCTGGTCACAGGCTATGGTGGTGATGATGAGGCCGTTGCCCAGGAGGGCAGCCAGGGAGATGCCCAGGAAGAGCCAGAAGTGCAAGAGCTGCAGCTCCCGTGTGTCTGTGAACGCCAGGAGGAGGAACTGCCTGATGGAGCTGCTCTTGGACATTTGCTGCCTCTGCGCATGAGGACCTGTCACAGGAGGAGAAAACAATGACAGTTTTGGTGAGACTTCTTTGAGGAAAAAAACATGCCATTTCTCATAGAAAACCCCCACCCTGAATGAAGGATGTGTCAGCTCATTCTCCATTACTACCAACTGAATGACATGGTTCATCACAGCTTAAAATGCAGCTTGGGCATCTAGTTCCCATGAAGATACCTCTGGGGCAGGACCCCTGGAGTCAGTATCAGAACAAAAATTTACTCACATCCCCACCCCAACCCCAGAGACTAAGAGCACCGTGGACAGGTGGAGAAACAGGGAAGAACACTGCAGTGCTCCAAAAAAATAAAGCAAGGATAGAAAGGCAGATGGGCATGCTGCGAAACCTTCTCCTTACCTGGCTGTGCTGCTGCCACTCACATGATGTCACTGTAGGGCAAGTGCTTTCAACACCTTTTTTTGTGTACCACATTCCAGGAGGTCCAGCTGCCCAGGTGGTGACTCATGGCCTGGACCCCATGGCCTTGGGGCAGGGGCTCTGCTGGGAAGGAGAGGAGACCCATGTGTGTGCACTGCATGGGGCTGCAGGGGGGTTCCTGAATCCCCCCTCCCACATCGTTTCTGGTAGTAGCTCCCTCTCACCCCCTGCCCATGTGTCTGCTGCCTGGAGCTGTCTCTGCTGGGAGCTGTTTCTCTGTCCCTGGGTCTCCTCCCTGTCACTGCTCATAGAGCCAAATTCACCCGCTGTGTGCTCAGCTCTGCCCGGCAGACGCCTCCTGGCACCGGGCACTGCCCAGGGGCATCTCTGTGTGTGCAGGGGCTCAGGAGCAGCTCAGACAAGTCCTAAGGAGAACTGAGGTCTCAGTGCCTTCTCCAAAGCAGAGGAATAAATTCCCAACTCCCAGTGCCCACCCAACCAACCAAGAATGGTAAAACTCAAAGCATAAAATTCTCCCCTGTTAGATAAATGCTGCCTCAATATCCTTCAGAATGACCCTGTGCAAATGTCCTAGGAGTGAGCTGGAACTGTGAGCAGTTCGCACCCAAGCAGTTTCCTCTCAACAGCAGAAAGACCCTGTCCTGCCCTGCCTGGGGCCACTCCTTCCACCCACAGCTTCTCTCACAACACCATGGGGAGCTCCCTGGGCAGGCTGAGCGCTGACCCTGGCCAGCAGCAGAGTCCCTGCTGCAGTGCACGGCCCCTGGGGTGCAGGGACCCTGCTCTGCAGGACAGCCCTGGGCACCCCTGTCTGCACACCTGGCATTACATCCCTGCAGCTGGGAGAAGGCAGCTGTCGTGCCCTGTCCATGCAAGGAATCCCTGCTGAGGAGCACATCATTCTCCTCTACACCAACCATGGGATGTTTCAGCTCTGTAAGACAATTGCAGGATGCTCATCTGCACTGCTGTTCAGCCAGAGACTTATTGTGTTAAGGACTGTGAAGCTTTCTCCTCCAGTGAGCTCTCAGCTGTCTCACCACCCCAGACTGCGTTTCCCTCTCTCTGCCCAGCTCCTCTCCCCTCGGTGCTGCAGGCAGAGCCCCCAGCCCTGCTGCGCTTTGCAGAGGAGCTGCTCCTGGGCAGAGCTGTCTCGCTGCAGCGCTGCCGCTTGCCATGAGCTCCCTCTGTGCCAGGAGCGCAGCCCAGCTCAGCAGCACAGGAGTGGCCCAAGACATTTTAATGTCCCCTCCGGGGTCCCTTGAGTTGTCCCTGGGGCTCCAGGGGAAGCTCCTGTGAAATGGGCTGAAGTAATCAGTGATGTTCCTTCTCTCACCTCTGCAGAGACAATTCTTTCCAGCAGTGGCATTTTTCCTATTAGAAACACATTTGGTCATAAGAATCATATTTTCTTGTCCCATCATTAGACAGGACACCAGGAAGGTTACAGCAAAGGAGCTGGTTTCTCTAAGCTGGAGGGGATATCTTCAGTTGAATGAATTTAGGCATTAGGGTTTGGAGTCCTAGGGCTAGAAAGACAGCAATCTTTTGACCATGTCATGTCTCTATGCTGAAGCAAAGCCTTTGCACACATGGGCTCTTGGACACTTGGTACCAGGTTTCCTTGTGGCAGGTCAGAGCTGGGCTGGTGCCACAGCTGGGGTGGTTCAGCCCAAATGTGAGGCAATGTCCTCAGCCAGGGACCTGACGGGGTGAGCTGAAGCCATTAGTGTTGGAGACAGAGCTGTGACATGGGTGGAATAAACAGATAAGGCATGGTGGCAGAAATTAATTAATCTGGTCTTCGAGGACAGCATCCTCCAAGCACAGCAACAGTCTGCATTGAAACCCAGTCTAAACCTGTAAAACAATTCAGGGGCACCATAATGAGCTGTTACTACTTCAGGAAGAATTAAACGAGAAACAAAGATACTGTCTGACCACTGCTGAATTTATTAAGGGATAGAGGTGATATCCTCTGTGTGTTCTTCTCCTCTGTTTTTACCAGGAAGGCCTCCCAAGCCTCTGTGACTGGAGGCAGGAATCTGGAGGAGAATAACCAGTAGTGGATGGGGATCAAGTCAGAGGTCACTTGAACTAATGCAATCCTTACCAGTCTCTGAGACAGGAGAGGCAGCAACCCAGGGAGCTGAGACAGCAGGACGATGTCAGTGAGGCCACTCGTCATCCTCTATGAAAGGTCATGGAGACTGGGGGACTCCCTGACCACTGGCAGCACTCACATATTGCATGCACTTTTCAAAAATGGCCAATGGATGAGCAGCAGGACTAAAGGCTCAGCTCCAGAACATGTCCACTTGGACCCCATTTCTCTGAAAGAGAAGGTGACTGGGTTTACCCACGGTAGATTGCACTTCTCCATCCTCTTTCCTTTCTGTGATGAAAAGACAGGATTGCTGGATGTGGGGAGAGCACTGGTGGTCATCATGAGGATAGTAAAGAACTGCAAGTTGTTTCCCATGGAGTGTGCACCCACTCTGTCCCAGAAAGTGCCCAAGATGTGTTTGAATAAAGCCCTGAGTAATCTGGCCTGACCCTGCTTTGAGCAGGAGGTTGGTCAAGACACTTCCCAAGGTTCCTTCCAGCCTGAATGGTGCTGTCTTTCCTTCCCCTTCACGTTTTCAAATTAGAAAAAGCTACAGGTTCTCCCTGAACACAGAATTAATTCACATAAGGTGCAGGGCTGCTTTACAAGTACCCTCAAATAGCCCTGACAACAACTTTTGCATCCCTTTTAATTCATCACAAACCACGTCCTTTTTTGCTATCCTAACACACTTCCAAAAAGAGCAGCCCATCTTGTTAATTCTTTCAGAGCAGGTTGCTCAATAGTTGTCAGCATCCATGTACAGTCTGCACATCAGCCAGGCATCAAAGCCACCATTACAGAAATGGAGACAAGGCACTGGACCAGCTCCTTGCACCCAGGAATTGGCATGCCATGTCACCTGAGATTCCCCGGAACACCTGAACTTTAAGTGCAGAAAAGTGTGAGTCCTCACTGGGTATCCTGGCTTGTCTCCTGACCCATGTGGTGCTTCAGGCTGCGAAGAGAATCAAAACCAACTTTTTGACTGTGGTAGTTGCATTGTACATGCTGTCATGCAGGGCAGATGAAGGTAACTCAGAACTCCAGGCCCTGCAGCACAGTTGGGACTCCAGAGACTGGAAATGCAGGTAACGGTGCTGTGTCAGTGCACACCTGTCGTGGTTTAACCCCAGCTGGCAATACAACCACGACAGCTGCTCACTCACCGCCTCCCCCCCCACTCTCCCCAAAGAAGGGAGAGAATCAACAGGGAAGGGAGAAACTTGGATTGAGATAAACACAGTTTAATAAAATAACAAAATACTAATACACTACTAGTAAATATAAAAGATACTCAAGGCAATTCCCCATGAACTCTGTCCACACTAAGCAGCCAGTCCCAGGAAGGCAGCACCCTGGCCCCGAAACAGCTGATCCCAAAGAGAGGAGAAAAAAAGAGAAAGGCAGCAAGGCTCAGAGGCCTCTGCAAAACAGCAAAAAGTCGAACTAAATGCCCCAACCGAAACTCCCCCGGCTGCGCCCCAGAGCAAGCAAGAGCGAGAGAGACAGCGGAAGAGCCAGAGAGCAAACTGGAAGGCCCTGACTCCTTAAATAATGACCATGACGCTAATGGGCTGGAATACTCCTATTGCTCAGTCTGGGTGTCTGTCCAGCTCTGTCCATCCATCCCCTTCCTCGCTGCCTCAGGCCTGTGGGCAGAGCTCAGAGTGTCCTTGGCTCTCAGACCAGAGCAATTCAGAACATTAGCTCTGTGTTGGATGTTATCTCTTGTTCTCAGACTAACTCCAAATAATGACTGTGCTAGCTATGAAAAAGAAAGGTTTCTAACTGCATGAAGAAAATTAACCCATTTTCAGTTAAACCAGCACAACACCACATAAAAATTCTGGCTTCCTTTGTGCCTTTGCATCAACCTGGAATCTGCTCCTTGGCCATCTTTGGATAAAAAAAGAAACTATTCCCCTATGCCACCTCCCCATTACGTCAGAAAAAAAGGAGAAAAGATATGGAAGAGTGATGATTTTGGGGCAATTCTGTCCAAGAAGCGTACTGATGATGAAAAAGATTTATAAACTGAATTGGGTCTCTCCACATCCCGACAAGAAACAGTTGCTCACTGTATGTCAAACCAGGCATTATTTACTTCTTGAAATACTACCCATTCTTTCTTTTTAACCTCGCCAATCAGAATTTCACATTATTCATTATGGTTTTTAATTCTAGCATCCTTAGCTGCAGGACAAAATCCAATTATATGTGCACAAGTCTCAATTTGTGCCTGGCAATGCTGGCATGATTTCAGTTCAGTTCCTTGTCTACCCTTTGCCAAAAATTCTCTCATTGGGTGGACATTTGCCCTTAATTGTAACGCAGTAATGAGCTTTCTGTGGGGAATGCCTCTGTAAAATTCAATCCATTTATTACTGATTTTATCCCTCTCAAAATTCGTAATCCCATGGCCCTGGGAGGGAAGCTTGGTCCAGTTGACAAATTCTTGTTTTCTCCAGTTACCAGGCCTTGGAAAAATGATTTTCAGAGTGGGTGTCTCCCATTACGAAAGTGGTTCTTCACTGCCCGGTTCCTCTGATATAATGAGAACTACTCTTGGGTCCCATATAGATGGAATTTTATATCCTTTCGCTGCAACCCAATATTTTTCCAATTCTTTCTCAGTACCTTCATGCTTCACAATAGTTCTTATTTTTTCATCTGAAGACACTGCAATTCTATGCAGTCTTTGGGCTTACACACTAGGGATCAATCCCCAGAGTCTAGTTATATCCAGTCCACCATTCCTAGTGCTGGAATACAGGATGCCGTCACCGGTACTTGGTGGTAGATGTAACCATTCCTTGACAGCCATTAAAATTGTCAAGTCAAGGTTTTCTAGGTATGTAATTTTTACCTCGGCTTGATCAGCTAATTGGTTCAGTCACAGAATAGCATATCCATTCAAGATGTCACATTTCACAAGAGACTTAAATGCTGACTTTTCAATTTTTTAAATCCATCCTTTCACTTTTTCCAAAAGTTCTGGTTTTGATATTCCTGACCACGGATGCACATGTAACCCTAAGTACTTTTCTGAATCATCAGGTTCAATCATATTCAAAAGGGTGTCATTAATTGTCCAAAAATCACAGTCATTGATTTTATATTAATCTTTAGTTGGCTGCATGTAAAAACTGTGGCACTTTTCTCCCTGTACTTTGAGGCAAGTTAGATCACAAAAGACCTAAAATTTCAATTTTTTTCCCATTCCTTCCCATAAACAATACCTACTCATATGCAAAGGCCATGACTGATACATTTCTCGCACAGTGTAGGAATCCTTCTCCTTGCTCCTCCAGTTTCCATAGCAGAGGGTCTAATGATAAATAATATTGGAGACGCTGGACTGCAGTTTTTTACACCAATCCGAATTCCAGTGGGATTCGACTGCCAATACAAGTCAATACAGGTCAATACAAGTCAATACAAGTCAATACAAGTCAAGTCAAGTCAAGTCAAGTCAAGTCAAGTCAAGTCAAGTCAAGTCAATACAAGTCAAGTCAATGCAAGTAATGCTGTTATGGTACGTGTTTTTAATCAGGGCAACAATATGTTGGTCCACACTGTTTAAGGGCCATAATATGAGAATGGCTCATGGTGTCTAAGGCTTTAGCTAGATCAATGAGGAACACCCTCAAGGGTTGCTTCTCTCTTCTTACCCTTTGCATTAAGAGTTGTAATGATTTCAAATTTTCAGCATATCCTGATGATCTCATAAAACTTCTCTGTCACGAGCTGATGGGGCATGCCTTGGTCACTCTCACTGTTAAAAATCTTGAGAACAAGCTCAAGGTGGTTGATCCGATGGTAATTGGCCGCCAATTGTTGATGTCATTTTGGCATTAGCCACCAATTGTTGATGTCATTTTGGCATTCCAGCAGGGCCTATTTAGATATTAACACAGTCCAACATTCTTTCACAACATCCGGTATTATACCAGATACCATCCATAGATTGAATAATTCCATCAACTGGGTGTAATGCCGATCTATTTTAATAAGATCCCTCAAACTTAGTCCGTCTGGTCCTTGCACTGCTTTTTTGTTTATCTCTTTGATGTTTTTAGAGATTTCTTTCACTGTGATCATGGCCTCAAATGATGAGTTGTTTGCTTGTCCAATGGTTCTGAAGGCACTCAGGCCCTTGAATGTTCCTGGTGATTCCCATTTTGATTTGAACACCTCATGCACCTTGTCTAGTGGGATACTGCATTTCAGGGATTCCCCACCATCCAAGATAATAGCAGTAAGTTTCCCTCTATCCAGGTAAAACAGCCACTGGAATCATAGGAACTGCTCCCATTTCATGGCTCTCTTCTTCATCCACTCCTTTGGTGGTTCTGAAGGACAGGCCTTACAGGGCACCTGGCGTTTCCAACCTTGGCTTGCTTTCAACCCGGTGGACTCTACTACCCCACTCAACTCTCTCCAAAGCGAAAGGTCCCTTTTACAAAAGAACCAGTAAATCCACATGAGACTTGATGGTATGAAAGCACATGAAGGAGCCTGCCTTGGAGGGAAAACCAACTACAAAGGGCTCTGACTAAAAGTAACCTTGAAGTTCACAGTGCTGAAACAATAAAGCTCTTACACAAGATGGAGCATCCTGTTGACTGTCGAGCCACCAATACAAGGAGTCACACCTATGCTGAGAAGGCAAGATGACCTGCTCAGCAACCCAGACAGCTGATGCCACAGTAGAGTACAGAGAAGGTGAGTCAGTGTGCTGAACACCAGGATGCTGAAATAAAGACTCGCCTCATCACTGGGCTGCTGTTGCTTCCTTTGCACGACCCTGAGTTGCTGCTGCTGGCTGAAGAAGCCCTGGAGTTCTAATGGATGTTAGCAGGACTCAGCTGGTTTTTGCACAGTGTTGACAAAGGGTCCTTTTCACGGGAAGCAGGTGGGCTGGCTCTGGACTTGTAGGATAAGGATTCATTATTCCAACCATAAGGTCCATAGCTGGAGGGGAACAAAACACTTAAAGCACATGAGATTATCTTCATCATGGAACACATTATGTGCCTTATTTTACACACAAAGTTACTTAAACACTAAAACAGACAGATAACTGTGAGTGGCTGGGAAGAAAGGCCTGAAGTCATCAGCCACTGAACATCCTTTCACTGACTATGGGGCTCTCAGTCTAAATTACATGGAAACCTCAGCTAGTTTCATGTTTCTCTGTGGACAGCACGGTTCCCAGTGACGCGATCAGATCATCCACATTCCCTGAACCTCTGATGACATTAGGTAACGAGAGGACTGCAGCCTGGCCTAGTGCCAAAAGAACCACGTTTCAGCCTTCCCTGGCCAGGCCTGCGGACAAATCCCTGTCCATGGAGGTTTGCTCTTAGACTATTTTCATGCTTCCCAGCAAGCAGCCTGATCACAGCATGCAGTAAAAACAGACTTTGTTTGAGCCACTGCTCTTTTCTGCCTTTGGCATAGTGGGTGCTTCGGCTGTTGTTGTCAGCTATTCTTTTGCTTAGACATAGTTCAAACACCACTGGTATTCAAGTAAACAAAGCTCAGCCTTTTCTTTCTTCCTTCCTGTTTCCCTCATACATATCTACCTTTCTTTTCCCACTCATTATTGAATAATATGACTGTCAACTGTGTGCTTGAAAGCAATCGCTCTCCGCAAGGCCCGCCAGCTTCTTGAGGTGTGTTCCTCACTTGCTCCCTTGGTTTGCCTTCCTGCACTACTATGCTGCTGCCTGCATCCTCTCATGGAAGTTGGTCTTCTAAACTTTAATGAAAGGCTTGGTTTTAAAAAAATATGGAAAAAGGCAAATCCAGCCATCAAAAGAGAAGGCTTGAACATAAAAATATAAATACCACAGAACTATGAAACAAAAGCTCTTCTGTTGTCTGTAGCAGGCAACCAAACAGTGACCATGACATTTTTTTGGTGCAAGTTTGACTTTGGGAAGTGCATTCGAGGTTCTTCTTGGTCCAGCCACTGAGCTGGTTGTTGCTGGTTGTCGTATACAATCCACTTTTCGTCGCACATCACAATCTGATTGAGAAATGGTTTGTTGTCGCATAGAATAAGAGGACACTTCAAAAGGACGATTTTTAAAAATTTTTGGTCAGCTCATGAGGCACCTACTTATGGAGTTTTTTCACATTTCCCATTTTCTTCAAATGGTGAAAACCATAGAATGGTCAACGTTGAGTTAGAATCATAGAAACATTTCAGTTGGAAGAGACACTCAGGATCGTCGAGTCCAACCACAACCCAACTCCAGCACTAAACCATGTCCCTTGGAACCTCGTCTAAACACCTTTTAAACCCCTCCAGGGACGGTGACTCCACCACTGCCCTGGGCAGCCTGTTCCAATGCTGACAACCCTTTCCAGGAAGAAATTGTTCCTAATATCCAATCTAAACCTCCCGTGGCACAACTTGAGGCCGTTTCCTCTGGTCCTGGCGCTTGTTCCTGGGGAGCAGAGCCCGACCCCCCCTGGCTCCAAGCTCCTTTCAGGCAGTTCAGAGATCAGAAGGTCTCCCCTCAGCTCCTGTTCTCCAGGTGAACCCCCCAGGTCCCTCAGACGCTCCCATCACACTTGTGCTCCAGCCCCTTCCCCAGCTTCATCGCCCCCTCTGAACTCTTTCTAGTATTTCAACGTCCTTCTTATGATGAGGGGCCCAAAACTGAACACAGTATTCAAGATGGGGCCTCACCAGCACCGAGTACAGTGGCACGATCACTCCTCCAGTCCTGCTGGCCACACTATTCCTGATACAAGCAACTTCTCGTGTAGTTGGAAGAGGATCAGCTTCAATGATTGCTCTCAACTGGTTGTTGTCAACTTCCAATGGTTGGTCACTACGCTCCTCACCTTCAAGGCTCTCATCTCCTTTGCGAAACTTCTTGAACCACCACCACCACTGCACTGTATGTTCGTTAGCAGTTTCTGGGCCAAATGCATTGTTGATGTTGCAAGTTGACTCTGCTGCTTTACGACCCATTTTGAACTTGAATTTGCTTTTTTTCTAACATAATTTCCATAGTCTAAAATAAAGATAAAATAAAGAGCAAGTAATAAGTCAGTAGCAAAAAACTATAAAGCGAGAAAAGCACATTAAAATGATGCATAACATAACCACATTTATTTAAGAATGTACTCCAATATCAAATGGCAAATTTCAACAATGCAAAAGCCACGATTACTTTTGCACCAACCTACTATCTTCATTTTTGCTCATCTAACTTGCTTACTCTTCTTTGGAAGAAGGTTTGTTATCAAATAATCAAAATTTATCATGTTCAGCAGTTGTCCGATCTCATCTAAATACTATAGTTTTGGCAGTAATCTGAATTGCAGTAATGCAAACTATAAGCACTGCAGATCTCAAAATAAATATGAAGCATGACTGGTGTATGCTGTGTCTCTAAACACACAATCACTACGGACTAATTACTGAGATTGTCTGAGAGCCATCATGTAGATCCTGCATATCACTATCATCTCAGTTTGTGTTTTTCTTAATTGTTTTTAATTCATTTGCAGAGCAGACACAAACGGATGTTGGAACAGACAAAGAGCATTGCAAGTTCTTTGTTTTTCTTTTCCTGCTTTTTATATCTTAAAGGAGATTCTTCATACAGAAAGCAGGCTGACCTAATTATTTTTTGTGCTTGTATATGCAGTTTGAACTGTTCTAACAATACCTTAAAAATGGCTCCTACCACTTTTATCTTCTCAGCCTGAAATTACCTTTGTTAGGAGGAACATATGTTCCTGGAGCAGAAGGGAACAGTCTGGGCAACTTATCTTCCTCTTCAAACAAAAAGGTTTTCAATCAGAGTCTGAAGGATGCTACTTTGCTACACCAGGCTCATTAGAAACACTGAGACTGGATGTTCAAAAAATACAGATAGTTGTATAATATGATACTCAATTTGCACATGACAATTTTATAAAATGTATGTGTAAATCCACCTGTGGACTAGTACCTTCTATAAGGAAGCACGTAGTGTCACCTCAGGAGATTTTTCATATACCTGGCAGTACTCTTCAGCCTGCTTGAAGGGAAATGGATAGGCTGGTCAGAAGTACTTTTAGGAGTTGGAAAACATCATCTCTGGCAGGGATAACACCGCAATACATAGAAAAGGAGCAAACTCCATAATGAACTAGGAAAACACCCCAGGCCTCCCATCACACTGGTGGCAGACATTTAACAAAGGGCTTTCAGAGGCCCTTTCAACGCATCTCCTAAATCTGGTTCTAATGCAGAAGGAGGAGGGATGCTGCCTGGTGCAGCTCAGTGACCTGTGCCGGCCGCGTGCACAGCATACACGCACATGCGTGCAATCGCGTGCTAACCTTGACTCAGCTGAAAGCTTTTGCACAGTCACCCTTAACATAAGACATATGGTTTTCATTATAATTTGCATTAAACATTTTGAATCAGCTTGACATGTTTTCAACAGGGAATAGAAAAACACTGGAATGAGAAATATCTGGGAGGTAACTAACCAAACAATCCTGCAGTCCTAGGATGACAAGCAGATTTTGACTCATATTCCACACTGGATTAGCAGAGGAGAAAAAAAATCTGCTTGAATATACAAAAAGACATTTTTCTACTAGATCACAGCTACTGCCATCTTCCATACCTGCCTCAACTCTGACCTCGAAATCCCAGTGCCCTTCTTACGCCAGGAACTCGGGCATCTTTTCCAGACACAGGAGCACATTCCCACAGTTCCCAGGAGACCTGCATCTCTATCAAAAAGCACTTGGAGCTAAAAGAGGAATTGGCTGACGTGGGTCTCACCCTGTCCGGCAGCCCAGCGGCTCGGGTGCTCCCTGCAAAAGTCCTATATCCGCATCCCCTGCTCACTCAGGTTTGCGGTCGGAGCCGTGGCTCTCACGGACCAAGGGCAAGGCCAAGCTAGAGGCTGCGGGCATCCTAAGGCGAGAACCTCCCCTTAATGGTGGATGTTCCACCTTCTGTAAATCTGGAGCAACATCGGCACAATTAACAGGCCAGAGAGAGAGAGGGGAAGGAATTACGGCATGCCCGCTGGGAACAAGGCTTCAAACCCCCAACAAAACAGTTACTGAGTTAAACAAAGTGGAACCGATTCCCTCATCCCCTCAGCCTATTAGTGCACTCTTCGCCTTTCTGCTCAAGTCCATCCTCCAGAAAAGGCAAACAGATCTCAAGAGAAGTTTCTTTTCCCTTTACTGAACTAAGTAACAGAGACCTCCTCTCATTCATTTCCCTGCGAGGGATAAATACCTTACTGCAGAAGATTTGTGCCCGAGACCCTGAACTGCAGCTGGCCTGTGCCATCAGCCTGGAGCTGAGCAGTTCATTTAGGACAGATGGGATGCAGGCTTTCGCCTCTTACTTGCCCACTCATCCTTTGTAACTTCCTGACTTCTTTTCAGGATCCTACATTTCTGCTGTGACATCTGGGCGCTTGCTGAAGCTGGAGAATCTCTGAACAAAAGGAGATACATGTCTTCAGAGGCCACCGGCCAACCAGTAATTGCCTACGTCTGTGTGGGTGTGAATAGCTGAGTGCTAGCATACAGAGAATAATCTTCTCCTGCTTAGAGGAAATGGTGTTATAATTAAAAATACCCATTCAGTGTTACAAAAATGGGTTCCCTTAAAGACTCAAGTGCTGATGGATTTCTGGCCAACAAAACCCCTTCCCAGCTTGCTTAAATATTAAATCCTCTTTAAAGTAATGTTCAGATTAGGTAGTGTGTTTTCTTCCAATTAATCATAATTGTCTAAAGCATGTATTTTTGTTCTTAAAAAATAGGATCATGGAAACATCTTTTGCGTCTGGTTTAAATGACTTAAAGCTATTGTATCAGGTTGAGGGTTTCTAATGTTAGTTTTTCCTCTTTCAGTGGGATATGAACACTCACATCCAAAATACTCAGGGTAACAGTGCCCAGAAATTAACAACAGCCCTTGTATTGCCACTTGTTTAAGGTAAATGCAGGTTAAGGGGGGTTTTAAGAAAATACAGAAAAAGCTTCAATCGATTTGTTTTTCTAAAACACACAACTCATGATTGAAATTACTAATAAACTACACATCTCCCTTTGCCTTTGCTAAATTATTTTAAAACACAGATACTTCGGCATACCTTTGAAGGAAGTATTTCGGCAATTGCTCCACTGCAACAAGAAACTCTGAAACCGAAGCCAACCTGCTCATTTGCAACAGATTTCTCTCCACTGCTTTTGGAAGGGTCTTCTAAGTCTTGCTTTCAGACTGGTCACTCTTTCTGGTACCACACACCCCTCTCCAGCTTCTGCCTGACATTCCTCAGACACAGTCTTTCTCACTTGTTCTGTTTTCTGCCTTCTAGTTACAATATTAGTATCTTCTTCAGATTTTCTCTTGAGAGGCAATTAGTTTTCTTGAGAGACATTGTCTTTTTCCCCCTCACTCCTGTGAAAATTCCTCTAAGTAGAGGTAACATCCAGACAGTACTTTGGTTCCTCGATGACAAGGCTTTTAATCTCATGCAGCATTTTCTCTGGAAGAAAAAGCAGTTTCAGATTAAGTAGCTCAGTCTCAGCATTCACTTTCCTATGGCTCGAGAACAGCTATTAACGGGGACTGTGCTCAGATTTCATTCGTGTGTGAACGGAGGAGCCATGGCTGCAGCGGGCAGCACAGGCACAGCCGAGCTCTCAACACCCGCACACCCCACCAGCGCAGCCCTGGGCACCCCCCTGATTACAAGCTCTGCAGAACCAACATTAAATCATGGAAGGGCTTAAATTCTGCAGAAGAATGCAGTTGCTCGAGAAAACCAGACCAGCTCTGAGGGTCACTCCCAGGGACAGAGGGCCAGCCTGCCGTGCCGTCCTCTCCAGGAAAGCACTTGGTCCACGATTAAGAGATGTGGGACACCTTCCAGGATTGAAAGACAGACAGGAACATGAATAAAAGAATAAAAGCCACAAGTTTATTCTTTTAGAAGGAAAATCTCTCCTTGCTATTCATCAACCTGCCTCCAGTCCTGCAAAGTCTCTGACACATGCCTAAACTTATACATGTGGGTAGTCCTGACTTTGCTGTGACAAGAGAGGCACAAGGAACACAGAGGCCAATTCACTTAGAAACCTTGAAGCTGGTCAATGGGGAAAAAAAAAATGATATATATATATATATTTCTAGTTCTCATTTTCTGTTTTAGAATTGTGGTTAAATTTGATCCTCCAAGCTGAAGGCCATCTGTGATCTCCCAAATAAAATCCCACCAGCATGCAGATATCAATCCATCTTACATGAAATTCTTATTCCAACACTGACAGAGAATGTGACCTGGGTAGCTGAGATTTACAAGAAATGTGTGTACTGGCCAGTTCAGTACACAAGATACACGTCTGGATCCACTTTGCCCACAAGAAAATGACTCGTCATTCAAAGGGATTCAAGGGGTCCAGAACTAGACTTCAGTTTCAGGGTGAGGTGGATCTGGATTTTTTTGGGAGGGGGTGGTGGTGTTACACATACACATGCCAGCAGAACACAAGCTAGCAAGACACCTATTTAAAACCATTTTAAAGCAATTTTTCAGCACAAAAAAAAACCCCACCACAAAAACTCCCCAAACCAGAGCATTGAAGATATACCTGGGTGAAAAATACTTCAGAATTGATTATTCAATCAGAATTCAATTAGTCAATTAGATGTACAGCTGTTAGTACATAAATAAAATACATCTAACAGTAACTTTACAACCAGGACTTGAACCGGGGCTGCTCGTTTCTGCACAGGCGGCCTGTGAGCCAAGGGAGGGGATGACCCGAGGGATGCAGCCAGAGCCAGACCTTTATTTCCAGACACAAACCGCAAGCGGGGGTTGTCCCTTCAGGAACAGTCCCTTCCGACCCAGACCTGACCCGCCGGGCCGCACGCAGGCGGCAGCGCAGCCCACACCGCGGCCGCCCGGCTCCGGGCTGCGGCCCGGCCGAGCCCGCGTTCCCCGCCCAGCCGGGGGACCCGCTCCGGCCCGCCCCGCCCCGGGCCCGGCCCGCCCCGCCCCGGGCCCGGCCCGCCCCGCCCCGGGCCCGGCCCGCCCCGCCCCGGGCCCGGCCCGCCCCGCCCCGGGCCCGGCCCGCCCCGCCCCGGGCCCGGCCCGCCCCGCCCCGGGCCCGGCCCGCCCCGCCCCGGGCCCGGCCCGCCCCGCCCCGGCTCCTCCCCGGGGGCGGTTCTGCTGGCAGCGGGCGGGCCGGGGCCGCGGGGCTCAGTGCCGCCTGCGGCGCCGCCGGAGGAGGGTCCGGGGGCTCCGGGGTCTGTTCGTACGCCCGGGGGTAAATTTCAACGTGTCCCCGCGGGACTGCTGAGCCACTAACCGCCTGTGTCACCGTGAGGTGAGGCCCTGAGGGACCATCGGTGGGAGGAATTACGGCAGCGCCGCTCTCGCTCCTCCGGTGCCAGCAGAAAACCGCGCCGCCGCTCCGGGAAGGGCTGATGGGCAGAGGAGCATCGCTGTGGGGCGGTCACAGTGTCTGCACCGGCACCATGTGGGAGGAAAACCTGTAGCCCAAACGCCCCGTGAGTGATTCAGCGCCCACGGCCCGGGGGAAGCATTAGGAGGGAGCCGGCGGCCCCACAGCCGCCCCGGCTCGCAGCACTGGGGGCTGCTTGGCCTGAAGGAAATACGGGGACAGTACGGTGACAGTCTGCATGCCAGGAAGAGGGTGGCAGGAGCACGTTTTGTACCTCGCATGGTTAATGTGGAACTCATGGCCTTGGCTTGTAGTGCGGCCATGGAGGGTCAGATGGAAGCCCAGAAGGTCTTTCTGACAGGCAAGGTCGAGGAGGGTTTGGCTGGTTTTAAAGCAGGCTGGAGAAACCCATTAGGTTTGGCAACACAAGGAGCGGGACTAGGTGACTTTTCTCCCTCTTCTGTTGGTTTTTGGTCATTTTAGTGATGCTGCACCAGTGAATTGTTTCCTTTCACTTGTTAAATCACTCACCACCAACCAAGCCCAGCCCCAGGCTCCCAGGTGGGACACGCTATATAGCAGTCAGGTATAGTCCAGTCTTTGGGTGGGCCCAAGAGCCAACACTCCAACAGCAGGAAAAGTGAAATTCTTTCTTGCCTGCTACAGTTCACACATCTCTTGATTAATTAAAAAACTGTAGTGGTCCCTTGGCTGGAACGAAGCCAACTGTGCTCCAGACCATGCTGGACTCCAAAGCCAGAGGTGGCAGGATCCAAACCAGCCAGAGATGCCAGATTTCAGTAGAAAATTCAGACTTAAAAATACAGTCATGGTCCCCTTCCGTCAATCAGCCAGTGATAGTTTCCTGCTTTTTATTTCCCTGTAGATTGACTCTTGGCCGCCCCTGGAACAGTGAACACCAGCTGAGCACACTGCAGCATAAGCCCAGCAATGGGGTGTGTGACCCTGATGCAGAACCGGTGTCTACCTGAGATGCAAGTGGTCAAGGCCAACACCTTCTGGAAGCACCAAATGAGGTTATTTAAGTTATGGGCTCTTGGCACGGCTTTGTCTGAAGGCAGTTACCCAAACCCATCAAACTCGGTGGAGAATAGAGTTACCCCCAACAAAGCCACTGTCTTTCACTATGTTTGCTTTGATGCCTGTGAGAGCTGAGAAGGTTTTGGAGGAACTGGAGTGTGCTGGATGCACTCCCTCCACCCTCCCCAGCCAGAGCAGCAGCAGTTTGGTTCAGACTCCAGAGCGGGGAAAGGCCTGGGCTGCAGCCAGGCCAAGAGCTCCTTTCAGGAGACCCACAGGGAAGCAGAACAGCGCACTGAACGCCGATGGGTTGTGGGCGCAGGGAGTCTCGTGCAGACCTTTCCCACTGTCTGCAATTTGACTGCGAGCCAACCACTTTATTTTATAAATATGACACCCCGGGTGAGGCCGCTTTGAGCTTGCTCTGCTAAATAACCAGCTGTATGGCGATGGTTTTACTACTCACACATCAGTGGATGAGCCCAATTTATGTTTCATATCAATCATTTAGCTTAAGTAAATGCATACTAGATATAATGAATCATCTAGAAGTATAAGGTTGTGTGATTTTTAATATACTTTCTGCTTCATGTTACTTAGTCAGCTAAAATCTTTGCTGTAAAAGAAAACTTTGTAAATAATCTTTGCTAAAATCTTAAGCTGTAAAATTCTGCTCATATTTACCGAAAGCAACTGCAAACTACACCGAACACTTTCAAGATAAGGTCTAGTTCACACTTTGCTGGAAAGAATGGAACTGACTGGGGAAAAAAATAACAATACAAGGCTAACATGGAGACATTACAGACATCTGCAGAACGGGGCCTGTTTTGCACTTTGCTGAGAAGAAAAGGATTTATTCAGACAAACAGTACCTGGAAGACCATGGGCTATAAACAGTGTCTACAGCTGAACTAAACAAAGGCACATGTGAGATCAGTGAAAAAGATCCAATGAGAAGCAAGGAGACCCCAAAGTGAAACATTGCTGTTGGACTGAATCATGGTGTGAATGGTCCGTAAAGAGATAAAAGTCAATGGTTTCCTCTGCTTAGGTTGGACCTCTGCGCAGGTACCCAGCTTGAGCCAGCCCTCCTGCTATTCTATTCCTTTTTTTGTTTTTTATTTCTGAGAATTTTGTTTCCTGAAAGTCCGCTTTGCATACAGTTATTAGGCCTCACCTGAAAGTTTGCCTCTGGAATTCTAAAATACAGACTCCGGAGTGAACAGTTATCAGGGAGGGAAGACGCCTGAGCGTTTGCTTTGTGAACGGGTACAGGCTTCTGGAGAGAAGGCCAGCAGCATTCGGCTTGGCATATTTCCCCCATGCAGTAAATAATAGAGTGAACCCGCCACCGAACTCTTTTTGAGTCACATTTTTCTTTGAGAAATCTAAACATTGTTCTGCAGTGAGCAGAATCCTAAATCACTCCTCTGTGACATGGAGGCACTAAACAACCTATGCAGTGCTGCTTTACACAGTGGCTGAGTGGAACACCAACAGCTGCCTTTCACTAGGCAATATAGAACCATAGAATTGTTTTGGTTGGAAGAGACCTTCAAAATCCTCAAATCCAACCATTAACCTAACTCTGGCATCAAACCATGTCCCTAAGAATCTATACGTCTTTTAAAGACTTCCAGGGAAGTGCTTACCTTATTGACCTGCTGCTGCCATGTGAGAGAGCAGTTGCCAGGGCAGTCAGACTGCGTAGCAATCTCGGCAGAAATCCCGCGTTTCTAAGGAGCCTTCACCCCAGCTGGGCATCGATGCAGAGTAGCTGTGTGCTCACGTGAGGGTGCGGAGATGGAACAACTTCACAAGAGCACAAAAAAATCCCCCTTTGGCAACACCACAGAGTTTGCCTCCAAGAGCTGTACAAGTCTCTCCTTCAGGAATCATTTTTCTCCCCTCTAATAAAGTCTCATAAGACTCATCTGTGGCCATTTCAGCACAAGGCTTACCAGCAGCTGATGCATACCCACCGAGCAATACAGGTGGACGCTCCTGGCTTTGCTCGTCACCACACCATTTCCTTACAAGAGGAGGTTTTTGTCAGGATATTAGTTGACTCCCCCTGCCCTGTGGCCCCGATGTCCCTGCCACGCTGCCCTGTGGGCGGTAGCAGAGCAGCTGTTGCTGTGGCCAAGCCGTGAGCTCAGCTCCAAGAAGTGGCACAGCAGAAGAGCTTGATAAAACCTAATCAGAGCAACTGAACGGGTTTTCTTCCAAAGTTAGAAATTTCTTAAATTTTCTGCACAAGAATACATCAGGTTGAGATTATTTTAACATGCGGCTCTGAGAAAAGCCTCTGATATACTAACAAGGCCTATTAGCACAATGCAAGTTGGACTACGTTAAAGCAGTAGAGCAGCACTGGATAACGGGGGGAGGATTAATAGGTGTGTTAATGACCTGGATCACGAGAGGAACATGTATTGCAAATCCAAGAGTACATGGACTTCATATTTTCTTTCATTGCTTTCATGCTATGTTTTTATAGAAGTCCTACATGCTTGTAAATTGAATTTGCTAGACTGCAGCAGCATACTGCAGAAATGAGTGGTCCCTCTGAAGAATCTTTCTGGGGCCTCTCCCTGTGATTCTTTGAGAAAAGCAGTTCTTTCCAAATTATTTGATTTTCAAAACTATTTAATTTGTAGCTTTATGTTGCAGAACAGGGAAGCTTCATCTGGGTGTGTCTGACCTGTGATGCACTGTGCATGCATCGTGCTTAATGCACCAGGAGCTATGTTCTGGATTCATTTTTAATGAGACTAAATAATTGGATGGGTTCTTATCATGCTCAACAAATGCATCTCACAACTTTGGAAACTCTCTCATCTCTTTTGATCAGCCATCTGTATTTTTTTAATGCCGAATGAATAGGAACTCTTTTTTAACCTTTTTTTTTTTTTTTTCACATTCTATAAGCTGAGAGACTGCGCTGAGGCACTGGTCACAGAATTTTATTAAAAAAAAAAGAAAACAAACATAAAATACCAGGGAGTTCAGAGCTTCTTAACTGTGGAACACAGTGGTGAATTGGGCTTTTACTGTTTTCTTCTTTGCAGGAAGAATCCACAGCACAAGCTAGAATACAAGCACAGTTCAACACCAGGTAGGCCAAGTGGTTTAATACAACTCAAATGCAGGGAAAACAAAACAAAAAAACCCCAAACAAAAAACAACCCCAACCCAGCAATGGATTAAAAAAAAAAAAAAAGAAATTAATAAAATCTTGCAGCTACTGTAAGTGAAGAACACTGTATTTGCAGCTTCCTATTACACCGAGCTCTTGATTTTCTTACAATTGAGGTCTTGCCCTTGTCTGTAATAATATTGCTTGGCCACTGCAATCTTGCACTCACTTTGTCAAATGTTTTTCAGCTGAGGTGAGACACAGTTGATGTGGTTTGTATGCTCCTGTATCTTACATACTGACAAAAATGCTGTATGGGAAGTGGATATTTTAATGAGTTTAGTAGGTTTTATTGAGAATTCAGCATGGTCTAGTGTGGTATTACTGGATCTCCATATTCTGCTTGCTCCATTCAGAGCTGGAGTATTACAATGAAAACAGGGAATATATTTAGGTGTCACTGGAGTGTTTCTCAGCATTTCAAATGGCTATTGCAGTACATTATTTCTATAGCTTTTCTTCTATCCCCATAGGAAAATGTGCGCACAGTAATGTTTTCTGTTTTAACTGTATAGATTTAGATCTTATGATTTCATACTGACCATTTATTCTTACTTGCCTTTTGATAGGAAATCCTCAGGTAGCATGCAATTTTAAAATAGTAGGATAATCAAGTCCAAAAATCAAGAAGCAGCACCAAAAAATGCAAAGTATCTCCCTGAATTCTTGAAGGACAAAATGTGAACAGTACATCCCCCTCTGGTTTTCGGCAAGTCTAGTTACTGAAATATGAAAGATATTGGAATAAAATCTCAGAATCAGTTTTAATTATATTCCCTCCAGCCCTCAAGAGAACATACATGCAGAAATGTGTTCTCCCACTAAGAAAATCCAAAGAAAGATTAAAAAAAATGATGACAGGCATGTTTGCAATGTTCGTTTTAGAGCATCATAGGATAATTTTGGTTGGAAAAGACCCTCAAGATCATCAAGTCCAACCGTTCCCCCACCCCTGGCACTGCCCCATGTCCCTGAGAACCTCATCTCCGTCTGTCCAACCCCTCCAGGGATGGTGACTCCACCACTGCCCTGGGCAGCCTGTTCCAATGCCCCACAGCCCTTTGGGGAAGAAATTGTTCCCAAGATCCAACAAAGGCACTTTAATGAACAAATTCCTTGTATTTATCACAACTCCACCCAACCTGGTGGCATCTCTGAACTTACTGAGGGTGCACTCGATCCCTGATCCACATAATTGATCAAGATGTTAAACAGAACTGGCCCCAGAACTGGGCCCTGGCAAACAGCACTCATGACCGGCCCCCAACTGGCTCCAGCTCCATTCACAGCTCTCTGGGCCCGGCCCTCCAGCCGGTTCTTTACCCAGGGAGGAATACGCCCATCCAAGCCATGAGCTGCCAGTTTCTCCAGGAGAATGCCGTGGGACACAGTGTCAAAGGCTTTCCTAAAGCCTAGGCACACAACACCCTCAGCCTTTCCCTCACAAACGGGGGCCGCTGGGGCCCAGCCCAGGGCAGGCCCTGGGGCCAGTGGGGTCAGACTCGCGCTGTTCCAGCACCGGCCTCACTGCGCATGCGCCGCAGCTTCCCGGAGGGCGGGGCTGCCGGGGGGCGGGGTCAGGGCGGGGCTGTTGCCCGGGCAACGGGAGAGGGCAGCGGGCGGGACGCGCGGGACGCGGTCGCGGGGGTGGTGTTTCCATGGCAACGGGGGGGGTCCCTTGGCAGTGGGGGGCGGGGAGCCCGGGGGTTCCCTCCCTGGTGACGGGGTGGGGGGTGGGATGGGGGCGTGTCTTCCTGTCACCATAGCAACAGGGTGGCGATGGGGGGCAGGGGAACTCCGGTCACCATGGCAACAGGACAACCGACGAGGGGCTGTTTCCATGGCGATGATGGTGAGTTTACACGGCGACAGCAAGAGAGGGGCACCCCAGTGTCCGTCACCATGGTGGGGGGAGCAGATTTGGGGTTGTCATGGGGGTAATCTGGGGTCCCTGGGGGTAGTTTTGAGGGTGACTGGGGCAGTTAGTGATCCTTGGGGACAGATTTGGGGATGACAGGCACAATTTGGGGTCCCCCACCCCAGCTCAGCCCACATTGTTACCAGAATCTCTTTATTTTGACCCAAACCAAACACCCCGAACCCCCTGAATGCCCAAACCTGACCCCGACATTGGGACCACCGTGTTGGGACAGGGGTGTTGACCCCAACACTGTGATGAGGGGCTGACCCCAAAATCAGAATGTGATGGTGGACTCCAACATGGGGATGTGGTGGTTGACCCCAACTCCATGACATGATGGAGGGCTGACCCCAACACCGTGACAGGTTGTTGACCTCAACACCAGGATGTGATGATTGACCCCGACACTGGGACATGATGGTTGACCCCCAACGTCCTGATGGGGGGTTGACCCCAATATCAGGATGTGGTGGTTGACCCCAGTACTGGGATGTCATGGTGGGCCCCAACACCGGGACGTGGGGATTGGCTCCCCCCAATGTAATACTCTCCCCAATAAATTACAGCTCTCCCAACCCCACATCCCCCCATGGGGGGGCCCATCATGCCATGGGGCTGACCCCGCTGTAGGGCTGACCCTGCCGTGGGGCTGGTCCCACTATGGGGGTGACATCGCCGTGGAGCTGACCCTGCCTTGGGGCACTCAAGGCTCTGTCACCTGCCCCACGAAGAGGATGGTGCCTGTGGGGGAGAGAGGGGTCAGGGAGCCGCCCAGACCCAAAGCAAGGGGGGACAGAGCCTCCCAGACGTGGGGCATGGAGTCCCCCAAGACCCACATCGATAAGGTATGAAGCTCCTCAACCCAGATCCATGGGACATGAAGCCCCCCAAGACGCACATCCATGGGTGTGAAGCCTCCCAAGACCCACATCCAAGGGGATGGACCCCCAAACCCAGATCTAGGGGACACGAAACTCCCCCAGCCCCACATCCATGTGTCCCAGGCACCTCCCCCCAGCCCCTCAACTCCCACCCTCCCCATGTCCCCCCATACCAGTGGGGTTGTGGCGCACGAGGAAGAGGAAGGGCCGATCCAGGAGGATTTCCAGGGGCGCCATGCGGGAATATATGATGGCAGCTGGAGGGGAGGGCGTGAGCAGTGAGACCCCTCCCTCCAGGCACCCCCAGCCCCAAGGGACCCAGGTGTCCAGGCACTCCCCTCCCAAAGGGACCCAGGTGTCTGGCCCTCCCCATTGCAGGGACCCAGGCATCTTGGCCCCCCCGTGTCACTCACCAGTGGCCGATGTCACCTCGGTGCCATTCTCTGTCACCTCCATCCTCACCTTCTGCAGGACTTGGCCCAGGACGAGGGGCTCCTCAGCTGATCCAGGGGTGAGAGGTGAGTGAGGGGGGTCCTTGGACGCCTGGCTCCCCCCACCACCCACCCAGGGACCCTCAACTTTTACCTGAGAGTGGGGTGAAATCAGCAGCGTTGGGGTCAAAAGGAGCATGGACCCCCAAGGACTTTAGTGGTGCCTTGAGGTCCCAGCTGGTCTCTAGGGAGAAGCTGAGGGGCGGTGGAGTTCACAGGGGACCCAGGCATCTGGGGGACCCCCCCCACATCTCAAGGGGGACCCACCCATCCCCTCCCCCACCCAGGAATCCCCTCTGCCCCCCAAGGGGACCCAGGCATCTGGGGGACCCTCCCCACATCCATAGGGGACCCAGGCTTTTGGAGCCACCCACCCCACATCTCCAAGGGGACCCATCCATCATCGCCGCTCAAGGGCATCCAGGGATCTGGGGGGCCCCCCTATATCCCTAGGGGGATGCAGGAATCCAGGGGTCCCCCCCACATCCATAAGGGACTCACCCATCTCCCCCACCCAGGGACACAAGAATTCCCCCTCCCCACACCAAAGGGGACCCCAGCGTCCAGACTCACCGGGGCAGGATGAGGACACGGGTCACAGGGGTCATGTTGGTGACCCAGGTGGTGACAAGTTGGGCATCAAGGAGGCGGGTGAGGGTGACAATGGGGACATCCCGCCAGGTCAGGGCCACCAGAAGCATGGCCACCTCCCCCCCAGCGCAGGGGACCTCCACCACCTCATAGGGGACCCCTCCCAGCGTCTCGAAGTCCCCTGCGGAGACACGGTGGCATCAGAGGGGACCCAGGTGTCCAGGAGGTGGGAGGGCAGGAGGGTCAGTAAGGTGACATTGGGGACCCAGGGTGACATGATGGGACCCAGGCATTTGGGAGATGGGGTGTGAGGGTCAAGCAGGGTGACACAGGGGAACCAGCGTGACATGGGGGGATCCAGGCATCCGGGAGATGGGGTGGGGGGTTCAAGCAGGGTGACATAAGGGACTTCAAGGTGACATGCGGAGGCTGGGGTGACACAGGGGACCCAGGCGTCTGGGGGCCAGGGGTCTCACCGTAGTTGAACTTGGCTGTCTTCTCCATCATGGGGACAGTCACTGTGGTGCCATCTGGTCTGTGGAAGGGGCGGGGGCGGGTGGCGAGGGTGGGGAAGGGGCTCCTCCAGGCCCCCCTGAAGTAGAGGGCGCTAGCCAGGACCAGGCGGGTGCTGGCACCGACCGCACCAGGGGGCAGCAGCCCCCGGATCCGCCCTGAGGGGACAAGGGTGCTCCTGGAGTCCCCTTCTGTGGTGGAGGGGGACCCAGGCGTCCAGGCACCCAGCACCCCCATTCCCAAGGAACCCAGGAGTCCAGGCACCCCCACCCCGAGCCCCCCAGGGTCTCACCCTGCGTCCGCTCCTGCACCCAGGCGTTGAGGAGGGCACGGGCCCCCTCTCCGCGTTGGAAGTTGACCCTGGCCAGGCGCCGGGGGCCGAGGGTGCGGGTGAAGAGGGGGACGAAGCCAGGGGTCAGCGTCAGCCCCTGCCCCACAAAAAGCCCCTCGGCCACAGCCAGGAGATGTCCGGGTCCCCTCAGTGCCCGGCGCAGCACCCAGAGCTCTGCCACCACCCCTGGATCTGTGGGTTCAGGGAAACTGAGTCAAAATGTGGGGATGGGGGCACCCATGGGCGACCTGGCATGGGGACACCCACAGGTGACCTAGTGTGGGGACACCTGTGGGAGATCCAGGATCGGGATTGGGACACCCATGGGTGAGCTGGTGTGGGGATGGGGTCCCCACAATGGGCACAAGGATCCCAAAGTGTCCTACATGGCGGTGGGGACCCCACCATGGGGACAAGGACCCTGAGAACCCTCACCATTGATACTGAAGCCCATGGCACCCTCAAGCTGGTGACGGCCATGCCTGCCGGTGGCCAGCTGAAGGGCCAGCAGAACAGTGGTGGCCCCGTGAGGGGCGAAGATGACGTTGGTGTCCCCTCGGTGTCCCACTGCCTCCCGGAAGAGCCTCAGCCCGAAATCAGCCACCAGCTGGGCCACCCGTCCTGTCGCTGGTATCCTGGCACCCACCAGGGCCACCCAGGCCAGGGCCACCAGAGCCGCCGGGACCACCCGCATCCTGGAGGGATCCAAGCGTCTGGGGGTCACTGGTGTGACCTTGATGACCCAAGTCCCTCCCAGTGGACCCAGGTATCTGGAGGTCACTGAGTTCACCAACGTGACCCCAATGGTGACCCCAGTACTGATTCCAGTCCCAATGCTGCTCCCAATCCTGGTGCTCATCCTAATCCCAGTTCTAGTGCTCATTCCAATACCAGTTACAGTGCTGGCCCCAGTCCCAATCCCGGTGCTGGTTCCAGTCCTAGTCCTATTGCTCCTTTACCTGTTGGTCTCAATCCCAGTGTCCCAGTCTCAGGCCCAGTGTTGGTTCCGCTCCCCCAGTATCAACCCTGGTGTCGGTACCAGTATCCCGATATTGGTCCTGGTGTTGGTCCCAGTGTCGGTTCCAGTATCCTGGTTTTAGCCTTGGTCCCCAGTTTCAGTCCCAATGTCTCGGTCTTGGTCCCAGTGTCATTCCCAGTCTCCCAGTGTCGGTCCCGGTATTGTACCTGCGTCCCAGTGTCCCTATTGTACCTGCGTCCCAGTGTCCCCAGTCCCACTCAGTGCTGCTGCTCCTGGCTCTGGGCGGCATCCGGCCCTGGCAGCGGCTTTAAAGGGCAGAGGGAGGGGCCAGGGGAGGGGGTGTGTGTGTCACCAACTCGTGTCCCCATGCCCCTCCCTGTGTGCCGTGTTCCCAGTGCCTCCCTCATGTCCCCAGTGGCCTCCTTTGTCTCCTGTGCTCCCCCATGTCCCCAGTGTGTCCCCCTCACGTCTCCTGCGTCCCCTCTGTGTCTCCACATGTGTCCCATGTCCTCAGTGGCATCTAGTGTCCCCCACGTCCCCCACATCCCCCCATCCCCACGGGTGGCCCTTTGGTGGCGTTATGGGGGGGCGGGTGACCTGACGGGGTGTCACAGATCTCAGAGGACCCAGGCATCCGATCAGGGTGTCACCGCCTCCTCGAACCCGGGTTTCTCCCCAGGGCGACGCCAGAGCCCCTTCCTGCGGGGTGACGCGGTGGCTGCGGTGACACCGCGGGGGGGCTGGGAAACCCCGCGGTGCCCGGACGCCTGGGTTCTTTTCCCAGGGCTGAGTGAGGCTCAGGCGCGTGGAGCCGACACGGGCGGGGGCGGGGGCTGCCCGGACGCCTGGGTCCCTTCCCAGGGCGCTGAGTGAGCCCGAACCCGCGGCGGCGGCGGCGGCGGGTGTCCGGACGCCTGGGTTCTCTTGGCCAGAGAGGAGGGCGGGGCGGGACACTGGGTGCGCTGCCCGGACGCCTGGGTCCTTCCGAGAGACGATTCCGGACGGAGGGGGCGAGGGGGCGGGGACGGTGGCCAAACCACCCCGGGGTAAAAATAACCCGGGCTGAAACGGCGCCAGGATCGGGCCCAACGCCCACCCATGCTCCCAGTGTCCCATAGATCCCGCAGAGACCCACTGGTACCCACCCTTATGGGGATTCCCCAGGGGCTCGTAAAGGGGTTGAGGGGAACTGGGGGGGCGGGTCGCGGACCATGAGTTGTGCCACCCCAAACCTGCAGCCCAGAAATATACTGGAAAATAACCTTTTTCCGGCGTTATTTTGCCCAAAATTGGCCATTGTGTCAGCGGGGGCGGGGGGAGCAGTGAAAGGAGTAAGGGGAGAGGAATTTCCTCAGAAACCCAAATTTACTGCTTTTCCACCCAAACAAGGCGTCGGGAAGGGGATTATTCACGGGCGGGGCTGGAGCAGACAGTGGGACGCCGGGGTTGGGGGGCCACACATCCCGTCACGGGCACGGACACGAGTGTGAGACACAGGGGTGCACTCACCCCCCCCCAGCCATGCACGTGCGTGTCCCACTGCACCCCAAAAACGAGTCCTTATTGTGGACCCCAGCACGACCCCCCCGGCATCTGCCCCCGCTCCCCAAACCCCCCAGCCCCAGGGGGGAGTGACTCAGGCGGGGGTGACTCATTTGGGTCTCAGCACCTTCCTGTGGGGCCCGGAGGGGTCTTGAGTGGGGGGAACATCCAGCTCAGCCCCCAATCCTGCACGGATTCACTGCAAAATGGGTGCTGCACCCCAGAAACCCATGGAGCCACCCCCAAGTGTCACTGTACCCCAAAACCACATGAATCCACCCCAAAACCATGTGGATCCACTCCAAAAGTGACATGACTCCCAAATCCCTGTGGATTGACCCCCAAATTCACATGGATTCACCCCCAAATTCATATGGATTTCACCCCAACTGTCCTTGTGCCCCAAGCCTGAAGAGATTCACCCCAAAATCTCACACAGACCCAAACTCACATGGATTGTCCCCAAAACTGCATGGATCCACCCCAAAATCTTGCACAGCCCCCGGCCCTGTCACCCCGTGACACTGTCACCCATGGCAGGGCCACCCCACAGCAGCATTACTCCATGACATTGCAGCCTCCCCACACAGCACTGCCACCCCATGAGGGTGTCCCAGTGTCCCCTCACACTTAGGGACCACCTGAGCTCATCCCTTCCCACCCCTGTGTCCCCATATGGGACCCTTTGTCACCTGCTGGGCCACATCGCCTGACATGGGGAGTGTGACACCTGCTCAAGGAATTGTCTGTCTGTGTCCCTTGCTTGGTGACACCCCCAGGTGACCTCAATGACATCTGGGCAATGGATGGCTTCCTACCAGGAACTGCTCCCAGCCCTGGGTGAGGATATTGTGAGTACACCAGCACCCCATAGATTGTCACCACCATGACCCTCAGCCACCATGGCCCCAAATGTGGCCAAAATGTCCCTTCTCTGTGTCCCCTCTGTGGTGGCATCAGGATGCGGAGCAGACAGGGGCTACACGGGATTGGTCGGGTCCCCAAGTACTCTGTAGGAGACTGGTTGTGGCAGGGGATATATGGGTGTCATCTGATGTCCCTGGCCTGGTGCTACCTCCCAGGTCTGTCCCATATCCTCATCCCATGTCCCACGTCTCCATCCCATGTCCCATGTCCTCGTCCCATGTCCCACATCCCCATCCCAAGTCCAAAATCTTCATCCCGTGTCCTAATCCCTTGTCCCACATCCCCACATCATGTCCCATGTCCCCATCCCATGTTCCACATCCTAATCCTGTATCCCACATCCCCATCCCATGTCCCATATCCTCGTCTCATGTCCTCATCCCATGTCCTCATCGTGTGTCCCCATCCTACGTCCCCATTCCCCTGTCCCCACCCTGCTTCTGTTCCCGGTCTCACTCCACAGTGGGGACAAGCCACGGCCAGGGCTGGTGGGGATAGGACAGGGTCTTGGAGGTGCTGGGACATGCCCAGAGGAGTCTCATGGACCTTGGAAGTGAGTGTTGGGCATTCCTTGACACAGCGTGTCTCTGTGATCACCACCACTGTGACCACCACCACCACCATCCCTGCCACTGTGACCATACCCCACACCATCCCTACCACTATAACCAGCACCCCCAGCCCCACCATTACAACCACCACCACTGTACCTACCACTATGACCACCACCACCACTGTCCCTGTTACTACGACCACGATTCCCACCTCAATTACTATGACCATCACCACTACTACAACCACCACCACTGCAGCAACCACCACCAGTCCAGGTGAGTCCTCCTTCTTGGTGGCACCACCTGGCCATGTCCCTACTCCTTGACCTCTCACCATGCCCCAAGCATTCTCTTGCACCTCTGGGGTTTCTCTGGGCTGTGTTACAGCATGCATGTCCTGGGGTACCTCTTCCACGTCAATGCCAGAATGGGGCCATGTGGGACAGCATCAAGTGCTGGTGTCCTGGCGTGTACTACAGCACCTATTGTGAGACAGCTATTTGCCAAAATGGTGGCACCTGGGTCAACAGTGGATGCCAATGCCCTGAAAATTTCCAGGGCCTTGAGTGCCAGTTTGCCAAGGAGATCATCGGGGTCCAAGATGGTAGGGAGCCATCCCATGGTGTGCTGTACCACACTGGGCCTGCTTTGGGGGTCACCAACTCAGGATCTGGTCTGAGGTCACCTCAGAAGGACCAGCCTGGGAATGGGGCCACCACAGAGGGACCAGCCTGGGAATGGGGCCACCATGGAGGGACTGACCCTGGAATGGGGTTGGGGTCACCACAGAGGGACAGATCCAGGAACGGGGCCACCATTGAGAGACCAATGTGGGAATGGGGCCACACTGAGGGACTCACCTGGGAAGGGGGTTGGGTCACCTCAGAGGGACCAACCTGGGAATGGGGTCACCATGGAGGGATTGACCTGGTCCCATGACCAAGGGCACAGGGAGTGGGATGGGGACACCTGGGTCTATCACTTACGGGTCTCCTTCTGCTTGAAGAAGTGACAGTGAATGCGATGGTGGAGGTGAAGGTGAAGGTTGAAAACAGGAATTTCACAGATGACCTAGCAGAGAAGTCCTTTGCAGCTTTCAAGGATTTCAAGAAGGACTCCACGGAGCGGGTCAGGGCACAGCGATGCCCCCCATGCTGGGGGACATGTTGGGGGGACATTCAGGGCAAGATGGGGCTGATGCCCAGGTCTCCCCGTGGTTTCTCTTTGTCTTCCAGATGAGGGAGGTTTACAAGCACACAGAGGGCTACCAAGATGTGGTCATCCACAAACTGATGTGAGTGCCCACCTGGGGCTGGGTGGTGTGTCCTCATGGGGTGCTGACCCCCTCCATCTGCTCTGGCAGGGTGATTTGGGGTGAAGGCACCCATGGAGGGTCAATTAAAGGTGATGCTCTCCAAGGGTGGGGCATCCACAGCCCTACAAGCCATATCACGTCCCTAGGTCTCCTCCAGGATGGTCCAGCCCCATGTAATGGTGGCCACACTGTCCCTCCACACTGGGAACCCCAAAATGGTCCCAGTTGGGTTCCCTGCAGTGTGGGATGACTGAGTCACTGGTGCCCCTTCTCCTTGCAGCCAGGGCAGCATTGTGCTGGAATACATGGTCATCCTGAAGGTGCCCACCAGCACCACAGCCAACAAGATGGTGGAGAGTATCTTCAAGAACGTTGCCAGCGGCTTTGACAACTACACCAGCTGCAATGAAAACTGTCAAGGAAAAAACTGAGTGATGCTGGTGGTGAGTCCCCACATGTCAGTTGGCACCAGGGCAACGTCCTTTCTGGGAGGGACCTGAGTTCAAGGGTTCCCACCAGCAGCTGCTCTCTCCATCCCAGATACTTTGTTTCAAGCCTACATTTACCAATGTTGCCAACCATGGTGTGCAAGAGGTTGGAAGAATAAGGGACCCCACAGGACATTTGTCCCCACCCCAGAACCCCGCAAGCCACATCCCTGCACACCTTGAGCCATGTGTCTCCACCCTTAGGTCTGTGCAACAGCTACATCCTGGAGCTTTGCGAGTCCTACTAATCCCCACATGTCACCGTCACTGGTGTCATCTGCATCACCAGATGTGACAAATGATCTGCTCACCCTTACCTCTGCATCCATGGTACATGAACATTGGCACACTTGGGACTAGAATGGCGGTAAGCACCCCACTGTGCATCCACTCCCCAGACCTTGTGTCCCCTCTAGATCTGGGGTGAAGCCAGCATCACCTTCACCTCCTGTGTGTCCCCACCAGGTGCTCAGATCAGGTGGCATTCTGGTACCAAGACAGCGCCTACAGCTCACAGTTCAGCAAGATGAGGGTGGCAGTAGGAGTGCCAGTGGCCAGGTTGGTCATGACCATCACCATCTTCACCATCTTCATGGTGTGGGCTCAGAGGCCGAAGGAAAAGTACAGGCAAATGCATCATTATGGGGACCACACCTGTTCTCATCCATCCCTGTCCCACCACGGAGAAATAAGTGGACCTCCTACTTAGACCCGTATTGCAATGTAGATGAAAACTGGCATGACTACCACGGCTTCACCGCCAGCAACCCTGGAGCTACGTGGGAAAGTAACGGGGCAGGGGGAGGTGGATGGCAGCTGGATGGGTGGGCTGTGGCACCAGTGGAACTTCTGGGTGTCCACGCCACCTCTCCTTCCACCCCCACAGCCTTGGAGACCCCCAGGACTAACGTCAACCTGGAGAAGGTGAACACCTCGCAGGAGGTGGGTGCCACATCTCCAGGACCCTGACGCTGTGTCCCCCCACCCACTGCAGTGGGGACAACCCCTCCATCTCACTGCCATCTCTCCTTCCTCCCCGGATCCACATCCAGCTACTGACCCACATTGTCAACACCTGAGTGGATCCACCCAAGAGCCAGCAGCGAGTGGGGGAGGACACGGGCATGGGTGGGGTTCTGGGGGTGGCAGACACCAGGATATCTACCATCTTCTTCCTCCCTGCATGGCTGTTTGCAACAGCACTTTTAACAGTTGAATAAAACACTAATTTTATTGTCACTTGCCTGTTTCCACAGACTGCTGGAGACACACAAAGTGGTCCAGTGCCCCGCTGGGGAGATGTGGGCTTGGCTGAGGGACAGAGCTGGTGGCAGGATGCAAATCACTCCAAAAACACCCTCAAAACAGAAAGGGAAACTTTCAAGATGAGTTAATTGCTGAGTGAGCAATTAGGAACTGCCATCGGATCACCCCAAGGGTGCAAGTCCGATGGGTGATGCATGTGGGAGAATTTGTCCTTGTCCCCACCCCCGGGGTAAAATATCAGCACGGAGGTTCATCCATGCCTCCTTCCAACCCTCCTCATGGGAAAGGGGACAAAGGGCGGTGGGGTGGAGAGCAGGTGTGGTGGCTTTGGTGGGGGAGACACTGAGGGGGCCCCAAGGTGGTACCACCCATGGAGGGGGGGATGTGGGGACACATGTGAGGGTCCAGGACCACCCATCTGAGCATCACCTCCACCTCATGCAGGTGTGCTTGGGGGTGTCATCCTGGGGCTGCTGCGGTTCCCGTGGTGGGTGGGGAACGTAGAAGCATCCCCAAGCTCATGTGTCACCACTTGGGTCCCCAGACAAGTCACACCCCACCCTGTCCCTGAGTGCTAAAATTAACTTTGTTGTTGGTTTTTTTTTTAACCTTACCTGGCATCTTGGAGGTGTGAAAATACCCCAGGGGTGTGGGCAGGTGCGGCCCCAGTCCTAGCTGATAGGTCCTGGTGTGCGGTAGGAGGGTCCCCCATGGGCAGCAGGGTGGGGATCCTAGGCAGTTGCCGGGGGGTGTAACCCCTAAAAAGGGCTGCAGAAGCGGCAGTAACAGCCTCTTGCTCCCTTCCCAAATCTACCTTAGGGTTGTCCCAGTGCAAACCAGTGTCACCAGAAGCATTCTAGTGTCTATTGGGAAGAAAGAAGGGGCCAAACCTCATTTTTTGGGGGAGTGGAGGTGGATTCTCACCCTTGAAGTGAGTTTGGGAAGGGAGGGAAGTGGGGACATGACCCTGGAGGTGGGTGTCATGGCCCGAAAGTGCTAGAGGGTGTGAGGTAACAGAATGCTTGGGGTAGGATGGGACCTCTGGAGATCATCTACTCCCATCCCTCTGTTAAAGCAAGTTCACCAGAGCAGATAGCACATGATCATAGAACCACAGAATCATAGAATATCTTGAGTTGGAAGAGACCCACAAAGATAATGGAGTCCAACTCCTGTCCCTGCACAGGACACCCCACAGGTCACCCCGTGTGTCTGAGGACGTTGTCCAGTCTCTTCTTGAGCACTGTCAGGTTGGGGCCGGGACACCTCCCTGGGGAGCCTGTTCCAGTGTCCAGCACCTCTGGGTGAAGAACCTTTTCCTTGTGTCCAACTGCCCCTCCCCTGGCACATCTTCCTGCCATTCCCTGGGGTCTGTCCCTGTCACAGAGAGAAGAGCTCAGCCCTGCCGCTCCTCCCCTGGTGACGAAGCTGTGGACTGTGATGAGGTCTCCCCTGAGTCTCTGCTCCAGCTGAACAAACCAGGTGACTTTAGCTGCTCCTCATACAGCTTCCCCTCTAAACCCTTCATTAACTTTGTGGTCCTCCTCTGGACACTCTCCAGTAGCTGTAAAAGTAATAAAGGTAAGGATGAATGATGGTGAGCTTAGTGAGCACCTACCCCAGCTCCCTCAGTATCCTGGATGGATCCCATCTGGCCCCATAGACTTGTGTGTGTCCAAATGGTGGAGCAGGTCACCAAACATTTCCCCTTGTATTATGGGGGCTTCATTTTGCTCGCTGTCCCTGTCTTCTGTCTCGGGGGCTGTGTACCTGGAGCACAACTGGTCTTATTGTTGAAGACTGAGGCCAAGAAAGCGTTTAGTACCTCAGCCATTCCCTTGTCCTCTGTCACTGTGTTTCCCCCGCATCCATCAGAGGGTGGAGATTCTTGCCCTTCTTTCGTTGCTGATGTATTTATAGAAACATCTTTTGTTCCCTACTACAGCAGTAGCCAGGCTCAGCTCTAGTTGTGCTTTGGCCCTTCTAATTTTTTCCCTGTGCAGCTTCATGGCATCCTTGTAGTCCTGAGTTGCCTGCCCCTTCTTCCACACGTTATATATTGCCCTTTGTTTCCTGGGTTGCAGCTGAAGCTCTCTGTTCAGCCAGGCCAGTCTTCTTCCCCACCAGCTTTGGCAAATGGGGACAGACCTAAACCTTCAGGCCCTGCCCTGACAAGATCAGCTTTCTTTCTGGAAAGGCTGTTCTGAGTCCAGCTCTGTCACAGCAGTGCCCATTGCCTGTCCCTGCCTGCGCTCACAGCTCTGCCACACAGCAGGATGGTGACCAGGCTGCCGGAGCACTCAGGCCTTGCACAAATACAGAAGCAGAGTGTGGAAGTGGAAAGAGAAGAAGCTCCAGAAGACCAAGCACTGGTGGTCCCTCGCACTGCTGCCTTGCTGGGACTGTTTTCCCCTCCACCCGTGCACGCAGGAGCTGCCCCTGCAGCTCCAAAAGGGCCTTGGAGGAAGGAACTCAGGGAAAAAAAAAAAGAATCCCTGGGGGGGCTTTCTTTTTGTTCAAACACACAGAGGGCATGACTCCTCATTCACACAGCCACAGCCCTGTGCCCGCTGGCTGCCGAGGAGTCGGCCCGGCTCTGCAGCAGGGGCCATGGGAACGGGGACAGGGGCCAGTCCTGGGGTCCAGCTGTGTCTGATGGAACCGCTCCTGGTGCAGAAGGGCCTGTCAGCATCTGCACTGCCAGTGATAAGGAACCAGGACTGCAGAATGAGGTTTGGGTTTTTACAACTGCTTCTCCCCTCCCACCCTGTGGCTTAGTTCTCGGATGTCAGGAACCCTCAGCATTTCTGCTGCACTCAGGGAGAACAGAGCGAGTCCTGCGAGACCAGAGGGGGCCTGTGGGTTGGTGCAGAGTGAGGGCAGCTGGTCTGTCCCTCCGTCTTGCTCCAGCTGCCCTGGGCTGGCACCTTTCTGAGGTGGAGGCTGATGACACTCCCATGTTACCCCGAAAAGCCACCAGGCACTGCTGATTGCGGAGGGATGCACATCAGACCACAACATGTCTCGCCTTTCCTAAGGTCTCTGCACCACACTTGCAGCCCAGGACACACACGGCTCATTTCACAAAGCCAAAAGGATTTCTCTGTTGTAGCATCTTTGCACTTCTCCATGGGGCTTTCAGATAACACGAAGATGACATAGGACAGGTCTGCATCCTGGACAGAAGCTCAGAGTTTGGAAGGAAACCTCAAGGAGATACCCAAGTGTCCTGATGATGGCATTTGATTTAGGGAGATTCAGCTCATTCCCCGGCTGCACAGACTTCATTACCCACAGCCCCCCAGGTCAGAGGAAAGCTGGGACACCTGTTCCCGTGGACACACCGGCAGGAAAGGACACACAAGATCAGTGTGTGACTCTGCAGCTGAAACTCCTATCCCCAAGAGCCTGACAGCAAGAACAAGATAGGAGTGCAAAAGGAGAGCATTGCACTGCACCAAAATTGCTCCCTGCACATCTTTCTCGTCTGCATCACCCACGCATGTGGTGACCTGAACCCCAGCCACTGGGTGCCGTTAGGGGTAGAGTTAGCGTTCTGAATGGCACAAAGCACGTAGCTCCAGGGACACTGGGGCTACAAGAGGTATGCCAAGGAGCGCATGGCATTGCACCAGCATTTCTCCCTGCACAGCTTTATAAACTCTGTGACCCATGGTGACATGAGCTGTAGTCGCTGTGTGCAGTTAGGGGTAGGGTTAGGGTTCTGAGAGCCACAAATCCACAGCTCCAGTGACACTGGGGCTGCAAAAGGCATGCCAAGGAGAGCACAGCACTGCACCAGCATTACTCACTGCACACCTTTCTCATCTGGGCAACCCACGCCCATGGGGACCAGAGCCCCAGTTGCTGGCTACAATGAGGGGTAGGGTTAGAGTTAGTTGAAGAGCTTTGAGAGCCAGAAATCCTGCAGCTCCAGGGAAACTGCATCTGCAAAAGGCATGCCAAGGAGAGCACAGTACTGCCACCAATGTTGCTCCTTGCACACTTTTCTCATCTGGGCCACCCATGCATATGGGGACCTGAGTCCCAGTCTCTGGGTGCAATTAGGGGTAGAGGTATGGTTAGGGTTCCAAGATCCACAAATCCTACAGCTCCAGGGACACTGGGGCTACAAAAGGCTTGCCAAGGAGAACACAGAACTGCACCAACATTGCTCCCAAGGCACCTTTCTCATCTGGGCTACCCATGCATGTGCAGACCTGTGACCCATCTCTGGGTTCAATTAGGCACAGGGGTAGTGTTAGGTTTAGAGTTCCAAGAGCCACAAATCCTACAGCTCCAGGGAAAGTGTGGCTTTAGATGGAATGCCACACTTTTCTCATGTGGGCAGCCCACACACGTGAGGACCCATGCATTAGTGGGGTTCCCTGGGCATCAGTATTAGGTCCAGTCCTGTTCAACCTGTTCATCAATGACCTGGAGGAAGAGGCTGAGTGCACCCCCAGCAAGTTTGCTGATGATACCAAACTGGGAGGAAGGGCTGACACACCAGAGGCTGTGCTGCCATCCAGCGAGACCTGGGCAGGCTGGAGGACTGGGCAGAGAAGAACCTAATGAAGTTCAACAAGGGCAAGTGTAGCGTCCTGCCCCTGGTGAGGAACAACCCCAGGCACCAGTACAGGTTAGGGGTGGGCCTTCTGGAAAGCAGCTCTGCAGAGAAGGACCTGGGAGTGTGGGTCAACAACAGGTTGACCATGAGTCAACAGTGTGCCCTTGTGGCCAAGAAGGACCACGGTATCCTGGGGTGCATTAGGAAAAGTGTGACCAGCAAGTCGAGGGACATTGTCCTTCCCCTCTACTCTGCCCTGGTGAGGCCACATCTGGCACACTGCATCCAGTTCTGGGCTCCCCAGTTTAACAAGGACAAGGAATAACTGTAGGGAGTTCCAGAGTGGGCTGCATAGGTGATTAGGGGCCTGGAGCATCTTTCTTATGAGGCGAGCTGGGTCTGTTCAGCCCAGAGAAGAGAAGGCTGAGAGGGGAATGCTTACAGATATCTGAAAGGTGGATGTCGAAAGGATGGGACGAGACTATTTTCAGTGGTGCACAATGATAGGATATGGGGCAATGGGCACAGAGTGAAGCATAGGAGGTTCCATCTAAATGTGAGGAGAAACTTTTTAATTTGAGGTGCCAGAGCCTGGAACAGGCTGCCAGAGAGGTTGTGAAGTCTCCTTCTCTGGAGACACTCAAAACCTGCCTGGACCGACCCTGTGTGATGTGCTCTGGTGACCCTGCTTTAGCAGGTGGGTTGGACTGGATGATCTGCAGAGGTCCCTTCCAGCACTAACTATTCTGTGATTCTGTGTGCTGAGCCCCAGTCGCTGGGTGCAATAAGGGCTAGTGTTAGGGTTCTAAGAGCCACAAATCCTACAGCTCCAGGGACACCTTTCTGATCTCAGCCACCCACGCATGTGGGCATTTGAGCCCAAGGACCAGGCTGCCAATAGGGTATACAGTTACGTTTAGATTTAGGGTTCACAGAGCCACGGTGCCTGCAGCTCCAGGGACCCTGCAGCTGCTCAAGTCACGCCAAGGGAGCACGTTCTCTGCTGCCGCCTGCTCAGTGAGCTGCAGTGCAGCCGCTCACGGTCTGCGCATGCTCAGTGGCACCCTTCGAACACGGCTTGTTCTGCCACCTGTTGCAAAAAGTTCGTACTGCAGCTCGCAGGGGGCGATGCGCGCTGGCTCCCATTTGCCATGGTGTCTGTTGTCGTCTGCTGCCTACAATTCAGTACTACAGCTGGAAACCGGCCCGTGCGCAGTGGCGCTCTGTAAACATCGTTTGTGCTGCCCCATGGTGAGAACAATTCGCCACCGCATCTCAAAACCGGCCCCGTGTGAACGCGCTCTGCGCTGCCCCGCGCGGAAAACCCGGTACAGCCGCGCTGGAACTGCGCATGCGCGATGGGTCTCCCTCGTTGCTCTCGCTGCTGCCACCTGGTGGCCCGAGCCCGGTACTGCAGCTGCCGCGGCCGCTCCGCGCTGGTGCTGCCCCGTGGGGCGATCGCACCGCGCTCGGTGCTGCCGCCGGTTAAGAAAAAGCCGCCGCCAGCCCACACCTGTCAGTTTGCGGTTGTGCACACAGATGTGCGTGCCTTCACACGCATAAACACGAGGGTCGTCCTTGTAGACGTACGCATGTTTGTACCCGCATATGCCTTCATGTCTGCGTTTGCAGACACATGGGCGTTTAGTTGGGTGCATACATGTAAAGGTGTTTTAATAACAGATGTTTCAGAGTAGAATGCGCCCGTTCAACAATAGCCTGTCCAGTGGGAGAATGTGGAATACCTGTGACATGTGAAACACCTGTTGCTGTAAAAAATCTTGCATGGATTTGGCAGCGTAGCCAGGACCGTTATCAGTTTAATCTGTTGTGGCACACCCAGCACAGCAAAGCAGCGGGTCCAGTGGCACTGAGCACCCTTGCTTTTCTCACTAGTGTGAGCAGATGCACAAAGCATACCTGAAAACGTATCTATAGAAACGGGTACATGTTTCAAATGGTCAAAAGATGAGACGTAACCTCAGTCTGTCAAATGGCATCAGCTGTGAGCCCGTGAGGGTCAACTCCAAGGGACGGTGAATTTATAATAAGGCCTTGACATTCCAGGCAAGAGCGAACTATGTCCTTCGCTTGTTAGAGGGGCTGATCAAACATCCTTTTTTAAAGCAGCAGCATTTTGATGGAAAAAAGCATGTGGAGCCCTGGCAGACTGCAAGCAGACTGTAGCTACAGTGCAAGAGTCCGCAACTGCATTTCCTTCTGTTATGGGACCTGCTAAAGTTGTGTGAGAGCGTATATGAGTAACAAACAGCGGGTGTCTGCGAAGCTGTAGTACAGTTTGCAATGATATAAACATTTCAAAGAGCTGCTGTTGCGACATTTCTTTAAGAAAAGCAGAAGGGATGTGACGCGGTTGAGATGGACAAATGACATAGACCAAGTTCTTCCAGGATGAAAGTAGTAGGTGCCATTTATTGCCACAAGTGCATTTTTATACAGTTTTACCAATTCATGTGTCTCTTCACTATTGGTTACATGTTACAGCAGTAACATCTCATTGGCTAATTTTGCTATCATCAGTGTTACTCTTCTACTCCCTTCCCTCTCACGGGTACATCCCTTCTCTCTCACGGGTACACCTTAATATCTCCGGATACTCCTTTACTCCCATCTTTCTCACGGGTAGGCCTTAATATCTTCAAGGCTGATCCCTGTTCCCATGCCCTCCGTCAGGGAATCCAGGGACCCACCGTAGTCCCCCACAGGGATGCACTGGAGGACCTTGGCTACGTATTCAGAATCACAAATCAGATTCAGATGTTCCTCCTTAAAAAGCTCTAAGGAATCTAAAGCTGTGCCAAGTTCTACTAATTGAGTTGAACCATCAATAATTTTAACGGAATGATGCCAATCGTTATCTTCACGCCAGACCACTACAGCTTTATGAGACTTCCCTGAACCATCAACAAAACTGTGTGAGCATGTGGGATCGGACCAAATACAATTATGGTCTGTGGCCAGATGTCAAAGACATGCAGATTCTGTAGCAATTTACATTTAGGCATGCCAAAAGCTGTGCTGTTAAAAAAATCAGCTTGTGCAATTTCCAAGGACATAGATTGCGAATAAAAAAAATCAAAATCAGATTTCACAAATGGTACATATATGACAGATGGGTCATGGCCTCTTAAAACCTGAATCCGCTCTCTGCCTTTTTTGATCAGAGCAATAATCAATTATAGAGGCTGAGTAATAGTTTTACAGAAAGAGTGTGGGGAGAAATCCATTCCAAATATATCAATCTGTTTGCTTTCTCATCATATTGTCCCACAATAGTCACAGGTTGTTTCTATGTTGTAGCTATAAATAGACAAATATTCAAGTCCAATCGAATGCAGTCAGCCTGTAAGGTTGTCATAAACTTGTTAATCAAACTCTCTCACTCCATTTTTGCTTTCATGTTTATTGGATATTGCTTTTCCTTACCGGCTCGAAGTCCTATTTCAGTTCTATCAGTGCAGTGTTGGCTTTACTGAAACATTGGCTGCCAATACTAACGGAAATACAGCATTCGAAATTTCCTTGGTGATTTCTCACTTGTAGCAAGCACATCTGCACCATCCAAGCAGCTTCTTGGAGGACATGCAACTAAACAGAACTCTCAGAAAATGTTATTTGAGCTTACAATTTACTTAACAAATATTGACCTAAGAGAGGTATAGGGCTTTCTGGCAAATACGAGAATTCAGTTATTAAAACTTTGTTCCAAATTTGGCATTCCACTGGTTTCAAAAAACGGCCTTCCTTTCTTTCTCTCCCATGACCTCGAAAACTAGCACGGTAAATTTACTAAGAAGTCTCTTAGAACTCTTTACTACAGGATAAGTCTATTAAAAAAAATTGTGGTTTAATTTCCCAGCTTCATTAGAACTATGGATCCACTGGCGATGCCTTTAGATTCCCTCAGTCTCCTTCATGCAGTGTGACAGCTCTAACAGCACTATCGCTGTGGCGGGGGGGACAAAGCCCCCCCTTTTGCCGCTTCGAGCATGTGTGATTCACACTTCTTGGTATTTATTACATATACCTATTGCATGTTCGTTTGTTTCTACCACTTAGTCAATGCATGATACATAAACTATTTCCATAACCCCGCCCTTTGCCGGCAGTCCATCTGTGGTCTCTGGTGCTCCCGGTGTCGGCTTCTTGACTTAATTTCTTGAGCGTGCATTTTGTTATTTTGTGCTGCTACTCAGCAAAAGTCCCGCAGCTCTTTCTTCATCTACTGGAACATTCCGCTTTCCCAGCTTGCAAGCCAAGGACATCCCGCTTTGCCTCGTGCCCGGTCTCTGTAGAGCTCTCTGAGGTTTCTGTTATATTATATATATTATAATAGAATATATTATATATCCCTTGTTACGCTGTGCTTAGGGGTTTCTAAAAGATGTTTGTGCCTCCGATCAGGCTGGAAGAGGACACGGCAGTCCCCGTGCAGGCGCCACCTGCCTGGGCTGGTTTGTGTGCGTGCCCCACGGCAGCGGCACCGGCTGCGGCCGCTGTGCGGACACCCGTGTCCCCGGCGCTGTCCCCTCCCGGGGCCTCTGCCCGGCTGCGGCCCTGCCCGCTGCCCCGCCGGCCTTGGCCCCGGCTGCCCCGGCCCGGGGCCCTCGGGCTGGGCCGGGAAGGGCCGCAGGGCCCGGCTGGGGGGGCTCTGGGGGCCGCCCCCCAACGCCCCCGTCCTGCTCCGGCGCCCACTCGAGGCTGCGGCGAGGGCGGGGCCGAGTCGCTCGTGTCGGCCGGGGGCGCCCGGTGCTGCACGAAGCCACTGCCGGGGGGCGCTGCCCGGGGGGCCAGGCCGGGACACGGACACGCACCCTGGCCCGGGGGGGGCAGCGCGGGGTGGGGCACCGGGGAGCGGGGCCCGGGGACCCGCGGGCCGCACGGCCCGGGCCCGGCGCGGGGAGCGGAGCCGCCCCGGCCCACGCCGCCCCCTCCCCGTGCTCTCCATGGGCCGCCGCTTCCCGGCCCGGGGCTGAGGGGCCGATTCCGGCCGCTCCCTGACAGGCCGAGCCCTGCAGCGGCGCTGACCAATCCCCGCCGAGGGCCTGCGCCGCTGCCGGCGCTCATTGGCCGGCGCTGGGCCGCGGGGCGGGCCGCGGGCGCTGCTTTGAGCCCGGCGGCAGCGCCGGTTCGGCCGCCCTGAGGAACCCGGGACCGGCCCCGGCGCCGCCGTGTCCGTGGGCCGGGGCCGGGGCCCCCGCGAGGGCGCAGCACAGCCCTGGGGAGCGGGGCCGGGCTGCGGCCTGAGCTGGCCCGGGCACCCCTGGGCAGGCACCCGGCTGCCGAGCGCACCGTGACCCCCCGCGGCGCTTGCGGTGACCGAACCGGTGCCGGCATCGTCAGTAATTAATTGCCTTTGGATTGTTAGATCTGATATTAACTTTCGCTCGGTGAGGTTCGATTATTTCATTCCGTAGCATTTCACAATTCCCTGCACTGATGTTATTCTTATCCAATTAATCCATCGTCCCACGTTGTTGATTGTTTTCGTTTATCGTCACCGTTGTTTACTACTCTAATTCTTTGTTCTCAGTCGAGAGGGAAGTCTTAGTTAGTTACTGTTCATCATGTTCAATAGGATGGTTCTGTTCCCCACCTGGAGCTTGTTCTCAGGTAAGTAAGTGTTTATTAATGTGACCTTCTGTGGAAGAATTACTGAGAGGGCGAGTTATTGGAACTAAATACCAAGGATACACTTACTGAGAACAAAGCTATATCCACACCTTCAGCATCAAAGGCAGCTGTGCAGGGTTGAAGAAATCTGTTCTCTGTGATTCCACCCCACAGCCCCGGCCTGCGTTCTCCATTGGTGGCGCCTGAGGAAGCTCAGTGTGGGATCAGATAAAAGACATGGGGGTCGGAGTGAGGTGAAGGTGTCGTGGCTGGGCCTGTTGTAACAACGCACGGGTGCTGTCACCAGATGGTGGAGCTGCTGTCAGGTTTGCAGATGAGGTACAGCTGCTGTCCATTAAAAAGGATAAATGTTAATTTCTGTCTGAAAATGCTAGTTACTGAACCAGAAATTTGTCCAATGGATAATGGTTGCTCATTATAATCTCATTATAATCCCAACACACATCTCCATCTCCAAGAGCACCCACCCCCAACCCACCTTGAAGCATGTGCAGGGAGGTTTTTACCTTAACAATGGAAGCGAGGATTTCTAAACCAATCCATAACAAAGGTATGTATGTCTTGAGTCACTCAAGCTCCACCTAAACGTAGCAAATGGTATAAAATTCCCTAAGAATAGAGGAAGGGTGGGGGAAGGCACCATCACAGAGAAGTTAAGGGAACAGCATAAAGAACTTGTGGGAGCAGTTGACAGGCTGAGCCTGGGATCGGATAGGCCGAGCCCATCTTCCCTGCCCTCAGAAGGATGCTCTTGGGTAAGATTTGTGCACTTAGTTATACCAAGTTTGGACTTCGAGCTTGTATTTTGGAATCACATTAACAGCATTTTATAGTCATCTCAGAATTTGTATATGTATGTATGGTACCAATACTTATTTCTTGCAACTAACATCTGATTTCAACTAAAGCGTATTTTTGCATCTCAAGTGTGTTTTTGCAGACAGTGTATTTAACAGCATCTCAAAGAACTTGCACCCGTTGCTTTAATAAACCTCATTATCTGTAGATCTAGTCGTGAGAATTTCTCATTGATTGTGACCACACCTATAGTATATATTATGCTATTTGTGGATCTGTGCAGCATGAAGATTCAATGATCATGACTGGCCTGCTCTAATTGTGCGAAATCAATGTTAATGTGCCCAGACCTATAGTAGATATTATACTATTTGTGAATCGGTGCGCCAGACTGGCCGTTGAGCACAATTAGACTTCTAGTGCTGACCTCAGGTTATTTGACCAGCCACCTCGCTGAACTTCTGCTAAATTAATTATCTTAATGCAAAACCTTTACCCCGTAGATGTTAATTAATGCCAGTGAAAATTAATCTGTATGACTCTACCGCCAATTATCCATTTGTATCCTAATTACAGGTTCTGAAATGATTCCTCATATGCCCTATCCGTGGGTTGATGTATGTGCTCATCATTCTGCCAACAATTAACAGAGAGCCACAGATTAACAGTCATCCTGAGCATGGCCCCCCGAGAGTTCCGTGAAACACCCGCCCCACCCGCGCCCCCTTTCTTTCTTACTACGGTGTCTTTAGCTTTCGATTCATTTATTCGTATTCTTTGTCCTTCTTTTCATTTACCTTTTTTATCTCTTTTGCTCACTGCCTCGAGCCCGCACTCCCACCCCTCAAAGTACCAAAAACCACCCCAAACCCCAAACGCCCCCTGCACTGCAATCCCGGGAGCCGTCGAGCACCCAGACCCAGCGAGGCCGCCCGGGCCCAAAGCCTCTGGGGCCGCGAACTCGTACCAGGAGCCGGGTGGGTCGCGCTGGGGCCGTCGCCTCCACACGGTCCCCACCAGCCGGGGGAACAACCCCCGGGCGGCGGAGCCGGCGGGGGGGCCGGGGCAGGGGGGCCGGGGCGCCCACCAGGTCGCGGCACAGACGTGTGTGCACGTGAGGGCGTTGGGGATGGAAAAACAAACCCCGACAGAAAATTGTTCTCCCTTTCTTCCTGTCGAAACCAATGAGAATAAAGGAACTCTTGCACGAGACGGAACATTTATACTCTGAAATCTCAGAAATGTTGTCGCTAAAGCTGCGAGTCCATTACCGGAGTGCAAAAACCACCAAATAGCGCTCACAGATGAGATATTGTTTTCTCACAGAGTTGAGCAAGTCTGGATGCTGGATTAAACCAGCACACCCAAAAGGAATTTGCCGGGGATTCTTAGATGTCAGAAGGAACCAAAACTCATCTCATACAAAGCTTAACCTCCCTAACGTGTATTCACAACATCATGCTGAAGCACGCACTGTAACTTCCCTGCGTCCCGTTGTTATTTCTGTGCAGGCGCTAAGTCTCTGGTGGTGGTTTGGGGGTGAAAGCCCCTGACTCCCATTGTCCATACTCAGTATTGAGTCATCTCAGGACATCATTCTGCTGACCAGTCTTGGTGATGTTTCAAGAAATACCCAGGATGTCCTCCAAGTAGCTCTAAGACTGCTGTTATCAAACTCCAGTCACATTTTGAGCTGATGAGAGAGCTTCTCATCCTTGTGGCATCTCGCATGTTTCTTTGGTCGACTCATTCTCAAGGCCTAAACAAAATTTCATTGTTACTCAAGTCTTAGCAGCTGCTCTGCATTTAGGCTCCAAGTAGATGCTATTTAGACAAAACCCATAGAGAAGGTTCCAATCTTTGTAAGGCATTAGGCATGTCATCTTGAAAAGAGGTTTTAAACTAAAGCAGGGAGTGAAAATAAATCACCCACCCCCCGGCCAGGAGAAGCGGGACAGGGCGGCCCTCGGATCAGATTCGCTTCAATCTCGAAAACGCAGGGCAGTAAAACACAAGTGCTGACCGCTCCGCCCCGCTCCCGCCACCGTCGCTGCCCCCGGGCACGGCGAGGTGACCCCGCGGGCGGCCCCGGCAGCGCCGCGTCCCCCCCGCCCCGCCCGAGGTCGCCGCCTCCGCCGCTTCTCTCGGCCGGACGCGCTGCCCGGTGCCGGAACCGCCGCGTCCCCGCCGCCACCACCCGCCTCTCCCCGCACTGCGCCCGCCCCCACGGCGGTCCGCTGTCACCGACGGGGAGGGCGGACGAGGACGGCGCGACCCCGAGGCAAAGAAGCGTCCTCGGGCAGCGCTGGCGGCAGCGGTGGGACCGACCCCCGCCGGCCGAGGCCGCTCAGCCCGGAGGAGGAAGCCGTGAGCAGCCGCGACGGGGCGGCAGGTGCGAGCGGCGAGAGCAGAGGCCTCCGGACACGGGGGGGCGGCTCCCCCGAGGGACCCACCCGGCACCTCTTTGCTGTCGCGGAGCAGCTCGCTCGGCAGAGCAGCCCCGCACGGAAAGGGCTCCGGGCGTTCGGGGCTGGTGCGCGGCGGCGGCTCCGCTCCCCCCGCAGCTGCCCCCGAGGGACCGCGGACGGGAGGGCTCCGCCGCCGATGCCGCCTTTGGTGGGTCGTGTCCGCGGCAGCGGCCGGCCCGGCTGTGCTCGCGGGTTCGGTGCCGGGCTGCTGAGGGAAACCCCGGCTGGTGGCGGCGGGTGTTCGGGCGCGGCCCCGCGGGCGGAGGCTCTTCCGAGGGCGGCAGCGGGGGAGGCGCCTCCGGGACGCCCGCGGGTCGTTTCCGTCGCCCCAGGGCCAGGTACCCCGCGTCCGCGCTTCCGCGGCCCCTCCGTCGGCGAGCCCGGGGGCCGGAGGCCGTGAAGCCGGGCGGAGCATGAAAGACTCGGGCGGCTCGATGCGGGTGGCACCGGGCGGCACCGCGCCGTGCTGCCGCTCCTGCCTGCGGGGCCGGGCTCATCCGCGTCGCCCCCTCGTCCTTCCCTCCCCCTCCCCCCGTCCGCCGTCGGGTTGCTTGGGAACGCAGCCCAGAGCGGGCGGTAAACTCCAGCAAGGGCTGAATACCGGCACGGGACCGATCGCCAACACGGACCGCAAGGGAAAGCTGAGAAGGACTTCGAAGAGAGCGCTCAAGAGGCCGTGAAACCGGGAAAGGCAAACGGGTGAGCGGGGGGTCCCGCGCAGTCCGCCCGGACGGGGCGACCCGGCGCGGTGCGGTTGGTGGCGGGTCCGGCGGGTCCCGCCTCCGCCTCCCCCGCCCCGGGCACCTCCCGCGGGGCCGGGCGGGCGCGGGGACCGTCCCTCGGCCGCGGCCGAACGCGTTTCCCCCCGGCGGTGCCGGGCCCGGCCCTGGGGCAGCGGGGAAGGCCCCGTGTTGTCCCAAACCCAGGGGTCTTTCCCGGGCTGCGACTGAGCCCAGTTTTACACACAAAGACGAGATGTCCTTCATTGCAGAGTCGTGCACGTCTGCATGCTGGAACAAAGCCGGCACGCCAGCAGGAAGAGGAACAGCCATTATAGACAAAATCTCATCACTACATTCACACCCTCAGGCCAGTCCTAAAGAGCCAATTGGCGACACATTTGCATATCGGTGACACAACCATTTTAGCACTAGGCGGGCTCCCTGAGGAGGGGTCTCAGGCTGGGCCTGGCTCTTCCCTCCTGGGGGTGTCATGTTTAGTATAATAATGAGTGTATAATGAGCAAAGTTCTGCTAAAGGACGCTGTACACATCAGTCTCAAGATAGATGTTAAAGAAGACTCAACTAACTGTGCACGTGCCAGAAGGTATAAGCTGCAAGAACTCCTGATCAAGGGTTCTTCAAATCGTTCTTCTCTTTCTTAAAAGACTAGACTGACCAGAAACTCTTCCACCTATTTACATATCCTTGGGTTAGGATTTGCTACCAGGATTCATTCTTTTAAGTGCTAATGACTTCATAACAACCACAGTCAAAAACCCTTCAGAAAAACAATCTGAAACAACCTGAACAACCTGAACCTATCTAAACCAAAAACCTAAACCAAACTAACATGCTAACTAACCAAACCGAAAGAACCTTCCTTAAACAGCATAGACCAAACAACCTAAGAAAAAAAAAGAAAAAACAGCCTACACAAAACAACACAAATCAACCTTCACAAAATGACATAAAACAGCCTAAAGCCAGCAACCTAAACTAAGGAACCTAAACCGAGCTAACCCAACAAACCTATGAGGCACGGAAATGACCTTACAACCTGCGAGGTTGTGAAGAGATATGTTTATTTAGAATGCTGGACACATGGGGGAATAATTCCGCCTAAGACCTGTGTAAATTTCCAGTAGCTGTGAGCTTGGATAAATGCTGTAAAGTGTTACATATTCATGAAAGTTCTAGGAACGCCTATACATATTCATAACCTGTCCCCGAGAAGGCGGTTCTTATTACAATGAGTTCCAGGAAATCATTTCCATAGTCTCCACCTCCGGCCCCTCCTGGTTGCGCCTGTGCAGTGGTCGTGAACGCGGGTCTTCTTCGTGAACCGGGGTCTTCTTCGTGAACCGGGATCTTCTTTGCTGTACACGTTCACCTCTGGCTTGGTGTGCTGAGCTGTCTGGGACTCAAACTGATGAGTTGGTTAGAACTGGCGTATCTCCTGTCCTGTGCCCAAGCTTCTGTTATCTAGTTCACCCAAAGATGCACCAAGGATGCACCCAAGGTTTTTTATCTTTGCAAGGCCTGTGAAGTCGTCAGCAACCTCCCGTTTCTCATACGATAGGTTACACAAAGCTAAGCAAGGCTAGGCAATTGTGATGTGGGTTAAGGGTTAGCTCTCTAAGTGTTAGCTCCTTAGCTCTTTAAGTGTTAGTTCTTTAAGTGTTAGTTAATTCCCTGTATCACCTAAACCAACCAGCCTAAGAAAAGTAACCTAGACCAAACATCACCAACCTTCAACAACAGAAACCAACCAACCTTAGATGACCTACAAACACACACCCTACAAACAACATAGAAATCACCTATAAACAAATTCAGCATGAAACAAACAACTGAAAATTCACCCCTCAAACAACCAGCCTAAAGAAAAACCCACCTGAAAACAACTAATATATACTGAGCTAAAACAAACAACTGAAATGAACATTCAAACAGTGTAGAAATAAAGAAGGTAGAAACACAAAAGCTGACTCAAAAGAAAGTAGAAACAAAGCAGCTACAAACTAAGAAGATACAAAGAAGCCAGAACCAAAGAAGCTAGAAACAAACTACTTACAAACAACCTAAAAAAGCATTAAAAAAGCATCCAAAACCAACTGACTCTAAACAATGGACCTCAAGCAACCAACCAGCCTCAGACAATCTAAACCAATTGACCTAAGCCAACCTCAAACAAATAACCTCAACCAACCTAAACCAAAGCAGTTGGAACCAACCAACCTGAAAGAGCCAATGTGAACCAACCAAACTAAACCAACCAATGTGAAACAATCTACAAAGAACTTACCAATAATGAGAATGGCAAAGGAGGCGTCAGGGACACTCAGCAGCTGTGCCCAGCGCCTGGCCACCAAGGGCAGGGACAGTGCCCAGGAGGCCCAGGGACCCGTGGGGACAGCACCCCAGGGGCTCCTCCAAAGGGTGCTGGGGAGCAGGGAGGTGGGGGGGGCTGCACCTGGAGGCCCTGTCACCCCCACGTCACAGGGCCACCACCTGGCATCACAGCAGTCACAAGGCCCCGGGACAGGAGAAACTGCAGCGTCCTCCCATGCCCACAGCCAGAGCTGGCCTGGGGCAGCCCCAGGACATCCCAGAGAAGCCCTGGAGGAGCCAGTGGCATCACTTGGTGGGGCCAAAGGACCAAGGGCAGAGGCTGGAGCAGGCTGCTGGAACTTCTCTGTTGCGAGGCTCATCTCACGGATGGAAGCCCTTTTCAGCTGGACAGCAGAGGCAGGACCAGGGCAATGACTTCTTGAGGAGCGCTGCAGAGCTCGCTGTCTTCATCCACTGCAGAGCCCGTGGCAGCAGCCATAAGCAATAGGATGCAGAGATGTTGCAAGGGGTCCCAGTGCTCTGGTGCCCCCGGGGTCCTCACAGGCCTGGGAAGGAGTCTTGCCCAGAAGGTTGATCAGGCCATGGGCACTCTTGGAAGCCCCTGAGATGGCTCCAGGTCAAGGGAGAATAGAGCTTGGGAATCTCCTGGGAGGCATGACCAGCTGGTAGGACGAGGAGCCAGGTCTTGCTCACATGCTCAGCGAACAGTCAATAGCCGATGGCCAGTGCTGGGATCAGGAAGGAATCTTCCCCCAGGGCAGATTGGCGCTGGTCCCTGGGGGCTTTTTTCCTTCCTCTGCAGCACTGAGCAGGACCGCTTGTCAGGGCTCCTCTGGTCCCTCTGGGCTCGGTTCCTGCCTGCTGCTCCAGCACCACCGAGATGGCCTCTCGGGCCCTGCAGCTGGGGCAGGAAGGCTTTTGTCCCCCATGTGGGCCAGCAAGTGTCTCTGGGGGTTTTGGCTTCCTCAGCAGCACCAAGCACGGCCCCTTGCCAGGGCTGCTTTGGGCTGTTTTGGCTGCCGGCTGCTGCTCCTGCTCCACGAAGGGCCCTCGTGCCCCGCACAACCTGCCTAAAACAAAACAACCAACGTCAAACAAAAAACCCTGCCCAAACCAAAGAACCTAAAGCCAACCTTCCTATAACAAACCACCTAAACAACCCTAAACCAAACTAAACCAGAAAGCTAAACCGACCCAATCCATCTTAAAAAAGAAAACCTAAAAACATTACATAAAACAACCTAAAAACAACTAAACCAACCTACACCAACCAACCTAAAGCAACCTAAACAGAAACACTTAAACCAACTGAAACAGTGTAACCCAAACCTCCCTAGACCAACCTATCCAAAAACATGTACATGCACCAACCTACCTGAACCACCTCCCAAAAAGAACCGACCTAAAATAACCAGCCTCGAACAAACTCAGCAACCTATATCTAAGGAGCAAATCACCCTAAACCAAATATACCCATGTTGGTGGTGGCAACCATATATCTATGTGCGTATATATTTATTTTAGATCACAGAATCACAGAACAGTTTGGGTTGAAGGGCCCTTCCCAGCTCCCCCAGTGCCCCCCCTGCCCTGAGCAGGGACATCTGCACCAGCTCAGGTTGCTCAGAGCCCCGTCCAGCCCGGCCTGGGATGTCTCCAGGGGCTCAGGGACTCACGCTGTGACTTTGGGCAGGTTCAGGACTCTGCCCCAGGGCTGAAGTGACTTGTGAACTGGCAGCTCCTCCGAGGGCAGGAGGGGCTGTGCTCAAAGGGAGTTTGCTGTGACGAGAACTCCAAACACGTTTGTTGTGTGCAGGGGCTTGAAAAAACTCAACCAGGTACCGGTTGTGAGGCCAGGAGGAAAAAATGCCGAGAGACAACGACGAAAAGATGGAAACACTCGCAACCGTTTTCTTTTGTGTTAACTTGCTGCAGAAATCAGTGACCCAAGAGAGAAGGATTGCATGAAGAAGTAGTTGTAAAATCTGTGTCTAAGTGGCCCAGTTACAAGAGAAATCCTGGAACGGAAAGCTTAAAGAGCAGAACCTGTTCCACAGCAAGGGCAGGTTGATGTGTGTGCCTGAGGCACTGGGGCGGCTTTTGCCTCGCTGCCGTTTGCCTGCAGCTCTCCCCGAGCTCCTGCAGCTGTGACGGGCCCGGGACGGCTGGGGATGAGCTGCTGCCCCTCCAGGGGTCGATGGGTCGTGTTGGAGAGACGGGTTGACCCGGGCAGCCCTTCCAGCCCCTGAGGACACAGTAGCTTCTTCAGCCCCACTGGCAGGAATTGACCCCGACCTGCCCAAAAGTGGAGCTGGGGGTGAAGAGTAAAACGGGGCTGGGGGAAGGGGGGGCTGAAGGGGCAGCTGAAGGGAACGCAGCTCAGATGGGGGCAGCGAAGAGGAGCTGTGGGAGCTGGAAGAGTCCAACAGGTAAAATGGTGCAAGGGATGGGGAGAGCGACAGCGAGAGCAGTGGGGTGAGGGGGGATAACAAACCACGGCTGCCAGGAGGGGATGAACAATAAGAGACTGAAACAGACTAACCCCAGACAAAATCATCAGTGGAAAGCATTTATATATTTATTATAGAAATAGCAAATATATAAAGATTAAATATGATACAAAAATCAAATAAGAAAATACATTAAATCCAGAAAAAAAGTGTGAAAAAGTTTATATAAGATTATGGAAAGATTAAATATGATACAGAGATCAAATATCAAAATATATTCACTCCAGACGAAAAATCATGGGGGAAATTTATATACTTATTATATAAATAGCAAATGTGATATAAAGATTAAATCTGATATAAAGATCAAATAATAAAATAGTTTAACTCCAGACAAAAACTAGTGGGATAAAGTTTGTATATTGTTATATAAATATTAAATATTATATAAAGCTCAAATATTAATCAAATATGCTATAAAGATAAAAAATTAAAATATATTGACTCCAGACAAAAAATAGTGCAAAAGTTTATATACTTTGATAGAAATAATAAATATTATATAAAGACTAAACAGGATATAAAGATCAAATTAGAAAATATATTATCCAGAAAAAAATTGAGGGAAAAAGTTTATATTCTTATTGCATACACATTAAATATTATAGAAAGCTCAAATATGATATTAAGATCAAATACTAATCAAATATGATCTAATGATCTAATGTTAAAATATATTAGCTCCAGACAAAATTTGTCGTAAAAAGTCTATATAGTTAATGTATAAATATTAAATATAATGCTCAAATATTAATCAAATATTATTTAAAGATCAATTATCAAAATATATTAACTCCAAATGAAAATTAGTGGAAGAAAGTTTGTATACTTATTATAGAAATATTAAATATATAAATATTATATACATATTTTAAAATATTTTTGATATAAAACCTTTTGGCGAGTGTAGTTTTAACGCCAAGAACATTGAGTTTTCAGCTCAGCACAGACACGCCAGCATCACACAGACACACACTCCGTCCTCCTGACACTCCCCCTTTCCATATTGATCCCCATGAACGAGTCACCCCTCAGTCTCCTCTTCTCCAGCTCCAGAGCCCCAGCTCCTCAGCCTTTCCTCACGCGGGAGATGCTCCACTCCCTTCAGCATCTTCGTGGCTGCGCTGGACTCTCTCCAGCAGTTCCCTGTCCTTCTGGACCTGAGTGGCCCAGAACTGGACACAATATTCCAGATGTGGCCTCACCAGGGCAGAGTAGAGGGGCAGGAGAACCTGTCATGATCTTGCACAATAATGCCCCAAAACTTTGTAATTTTGCCAAAAAGAAATCGCAAATCTTCCAAAATCTTGCAAATAAATTTGTAATTTGACAAAAAAATGTGCAAATCTTGCCTCAAAATACTAATTGCCCCCCCAAAATTGCAAATCTTGCCCCAAACCTTTGCAATTTTGCCCCCAAATCTTGACAAGAAAATTGGTAACTTTGCCCAAACTTGGCAAACCTCGCAAAAACCCTTACAACCTTTTTGGGGGAAACACTGATTTTTTGACCCAGTTTTGTGGGGCAGGACTCATTTTTTTGGGGGAAACACATTTTTTTTGAGAGAGAAAAGTGCAATTTTGGGGGGAAAACCTCAATTTTGGGGCCATATTTGGGGAGAAACACCCATTTTTGGACCCATTTTTGTGGGGTGCACACATTATTTTGGAGGAAAACACTCAATTTTGGTGGGAAAAAACAATTTTTTGGCCCACATTTTGCAGGGAAACACCATTTTTTGGACACATTTTTGGAATGAAACACCCAGTTTTAGTCCCTTTTTTTGTGGGGTAGCACCCATTTTTGAGGGAAAAAGACCATTTTTTTGGAGGGAATACACATTTTTTGGGGAAAAAAACAGTATTTGAGGTCCATTTTTTGGGGAAAAAACATTTTTGGGCCCATTTTTTAAGGCAAAGTACTCAATTTGAGGGAAAAACAATTTTTAATACCTTTTTTTTGAGGAAACACACAGTTTTTTGGGAAAAAAAAACAATTTTAGGCCTATTTTTTGGGGGGGAAAACACCCATTTTGGGGGGCATTTTTTAGTTTGTGCACCCATTGTTTGGGGGTAACACCCAATTTTGTTTGGGGAAAAAAACAATTTTCGGGCTCATTTTGCAAGGGGTAGCACCCAATTTTGGGCCTATTTTTGCGGGGAGATGGAGCACCCAAGTGCACCCATGGGGAACCCAGGGGCACCCCAAAATTTCTCCTGGGTGCCCAAGAACACCTGCAACACCCCAACAACCCCATGGGCACCGCAAGGGTCCCATGAGCACCCCAAAACCCCAAGGGCACCCCAACCCTCCCTGAGCACCCATGAGCACCCTAAGAACACCCCAGGTGCACCCCAAAATCCCAGGGGTGCCCTGGGACATTTAAAGTTGGTTGGTTTAGGTTTTTTATGCTGATCAGCTTAGGCTGGCTTAGGCTGGTTTAGGTTGGCTTAGGTTGGCTTAGGTTGTTTCATTCCTGTTGTTTCATTTCAGCTGTTTAATGCTGGTCGGTTTAGGTTGTTAGGCTGCTTGGTTTATGTTAGTTTAGTTTGGTTGGTTTAACTTGGTCATTTTAGGTTGTTTAGATTTTTTTAGTTTGGTTGGTTTATGTTGAGACAATTTGGTTTAAGAGTTGGTTTAGGTCGGTTGGTTTAGGTTGATTGGTTGGTTCATGTCATTTGCTTTAAGCTGGTTTAGGTAGCACAGTGCAGATTGGTTTAGTTCATTTGGTTTTGCTTTGTTTAGGTCATTTGGTTTAGGCAGTTTATGCTGGTTTAGGTTGGTTGTTTTAGGGTGGTTTTGTGTAGGTGGAACCTCCTGTGTTCCAGTTTGCACCCATTGCCCCTTTTCCTATCATTGGTTGTCACCGAGAAGAGCCTGGCTCCATCCTCCTGACACTCCCCCTTTCCATATTGATCACCATTAATGAGGTCACCCCTCAGTCCCCTCTTCTCCAGCTCAAGAGCCCCAGCTCCTCAGCCTTTCCTCATGCGGGAGATGCTCCACTCCCTTCAGCATCTTCGTGGCTGCGCTGGACTCTCTCCAGCAGTTCCCTGTCCTGCTGGAGCTGAGGGGCCCAGAACTGGACACAATATTCCAGATGTGGTCACACCAGGGCAGAGTAGAGGGGCAGGAGAACCTCTCTGACCTACTGACCACCCCCCTTCTAATCCACCCCAGGTCCCATTGGCCTTCCTGGCCACAAGGGCCCAGTGCTGGTTCATGCTCATCCTGCTGTCCCCAGGACCCCCAGGTCCCTTTCCCCTACACTGCTCTCCAACAGGTCGTTCCCCAACCTATACTGGAACCTGGGGTTGTTCTTGCCCAGATGAAAGACTCTGCACTTGCCCTTGTTATATTTCGTTAAATTTTTCCCCACCCAACTCTCCAGCCTGTCCAGGTCTCTGGATGGCAGCACAGCCTTCCAGTGTCAGCCACCCCTCCCAGCTCAGTGTCATCAGCAAACTTGCTGATAGTACACTCAATTCCCTCATCCAAGTCATTGATGAATTTATTGAATAATACTGGCCCCAGAACTGACCCTTGAGGGACTCCACTAGACACAGGCCTCCAACTGGACTCTGCCCCATTGACCACGACTCTCTGGCTTCTTTCCTTCAGCCAGTTCTCAGTCCATCTCACTACCCGATCGTCCAGACCACACTTCCTCAGTTTAGCTGCGAGGATGGTGTGGGAGACGGTGTCAGATGCTTTACTGAATTCAAGATAGACCACATCCACCGCTCTGCCATCATCTACCCACCTGGTTATGTCCTCATAAAAGGCTATGAGGTTGGTAAAGCACGACTTCCCCTTGGTGAAGCCATGTTGACTGCCCCTGATGACCCTCTTATCCTTGATATGTCTTAAGATGGCACCAAGGATAAGGTTCCATCACTTTCCCAGGGATGGAGGTGAGGCTGACCAGTCTATAGTTACCCGCGTCCTCCTTCTTGCCCTTTTTGAAGACCGGAGTGACATTTGCTTTCCTCCAGTCCTCAGGCACCTCTCCCGTTTCCCAAGAATTGGCAAAGATGATGGAGAGTGGTCCAGCAATAACTTCAGCCAGCTCCTTCAGCACTCGTGGGTGCATCCCATCTGGACCCATGGATTTATGGATGTCCAGATTGCTTAATTGCTCCCTAACCCAGTCCTCATCAACCAAGGCAAACTCCTCCATTGTCCTGCCTTCCTCTGGGGCCTCAGGTACATGGCTCCTCAGGACAGCCTCTGGCAGAGTAGACAGAGACAAAGAAGGCATTCAGTAATTCTGCCTTCTCTGTATCTTCTGTTACCAGGGCACCCACCCCATTCATCAGTGGGCCTACATTGCCTCTGGTGTTAGTTTTACCAGCCATGTATTTGAAGAAGCTCTTTCTGTTGTCCTTGACCCCTCTCGCCAGGTTTAACTCTAAGGAGGCCTCAGCTTTCCTAGTTGCCTCCCTACATCCTTTAACAACAGCCTTATATTCTTCCCAAGTGGCCAGCCCCTCCTTCCGTGATCTGTAAACTCTCCTCTTCCACTTGAGCTTACCCAGCAGTTCCCTGTTTAACCACGCAGGTCTCCTGGCTCCCTTCCTTGACTCCCTATGTGTTGGGATGCTCTGATCTTGAGCTTGGTAGAAGCAGTCCCTGAATGCTAACCAACTATCTTGGGCCCCTTTGCCTGCAAGCAGCCTTGCCCATTGGATTGCCCCAGCAGTTGTTTGAAAAGGCCAAAGCTGGCCCTGCTGAAGTCCAGGGTTGCAATTCTGCTCGGTATTCTGCTCCCACCACAGGAGATTCTGAACTCCATCATCTCATGGTCGCTGCAACCAAAGCAGCCCTCCACCTTTACTGCTTCAACCAGACCCTCCTTGTTAGTGAGGACGAGATCCAGCAGCGCACCTCTCCTAGTCGGCTCCTCCACCATTTGCATCAGAAAGTTGTCATCAATGCACTGGAGGAACCTCATAGACTGAGGCTGGCTGGCTGAGTCGTCCTTCCAGCAAACATCAGGGAAGTTAAAATCCCCCATAACAACCAGGGCCTGTGACTGTGAGGCCGCTCTCAGCTGCCTGTAGAGGCCTCATCAACTTCCTCACTCTGATCTGGTGGCCTGTAATACACACCCACAACAGTATCACCCCTGCCAGCCTGCCCCTTAATTCTCACCCACAGACTCTCAACTTGCTCCTCATCTGCCCCTGGACAGTACTCAACACATTGTAGTTGCTCTCTCATGTAAAGAGCAACTCCACCACCTCGCCTGGCTGGCCTGTCTTTCCTGAGAAGGACATAGCCATCCATGACCACATTCCAGCCATGTGAGCTGGCCCACCATGTCTCTGTAATTGCCTCCAGATCATAATCTCCTGACCAAACACAGGTTTCTAACTCCTCCTGCTTATTCCCCATGCTGCGTGCATCGGTGTACAGGCGTTGCAGGGAGCCAGCTGAGCGAACCGATTTCACCCTAGGGGCATGGGGGGCCTCCCGGTCTTTATCGATTCCAGCGTGCTGCCCCACTGATGCAAGCCCAGCTACAACCCCATCCCGCTTCGAGTCTAGTTTAAAGCCCTCCAAATGAGCTCTGCCAAGTCCTGCCCCAGCATCCTTTTGCCGCTGTGAGATAAACCTTTCCCACGTATCACTGTCCAGACTGGTGTCTTATAAAACCAGCCGTTATCAAAGAATCCAAAGCCCTGCCTGTAGCACCAGTCTTGAAGCAAATCATTTACGGACTGAATTTTTCTATTCTATCCCATGTTGTCACCCAAAGATGGAAGGAGTGAAGAGGAAATCACTTGAGCCCCAGACTGTTTCACCATCCGTCCCAAGGCCTTGAAGTCCTTCTTCATTCCCCTCAGACTGTGGGACGCAGCTTCCTCCCCATCTGTCTGGAAGATCAGCAGTGGGTAGTAGTCTGTTGGGTGCACCAGGTTGGGAAGTGCCCTGGTGATGTCCCTGATCCGAGAGACAGGTAGACTTCAAACTTCCCTATGATGAGCGTCAAATCTGCATATTGGGCCCTCCGTCCCTCTCAGAAGGGAATTGCCTACTACAATTACCCTTCTTTCTTTCTTGTCAGAGGCAGTCTTGAGGCGTGGAGTCAACCGCCTCTTCCTATGCAACCTTGTAGGCGGCCCTTGCACTACGTCCTCCTACCTCTTCTTCAAGATCCAGGGCCTCAAACTTATTACGGAGGGGCACCTGGGGAAGCAAAGCAGGTAGGGAGGGGGGTTGCCCATGACGCTGAACTGGAACTCACTTCCAACCCTCGTCGTCTTTTTTGGTCCCCTGCCTCTGCCCAACAGTGACAGGGCAGGGGCTGTCTCAGGTCTTTCCTCTCTGCCCGACAGGGCAGGGGGTCCATCACCTTTTGGGGGGTATGTTCCTGGGGCCTTTCTGCCTGGCCCGCCAGGAGTTACTCCACCAGTCGATCTCCTTTTCACACTCCCTGATGGACCTCAGTGTCTCGACCTCCTCCCTAAGTTTCGCGACCATGCCGAGCAGATCTTGCACCTGCTCACACTCACGCGGGTGGGATGCTGCCTCCCACCCCCGGCAGCAGCAGGCTCTGGCACTCCCTGCAGCCGGACACCTGGACAGCCACGGTTCGGGGCAGTTGCTCCGTCTGAGTAGCTGCAGTCTTTTTGTGACAAGCTCTGTCTGGAGGAGACCATGGTCGGCAGCGGTCTGGGACACTGGCAGTAGGTGAGAGGGTCGAACAAGCGAGGAGTGACAACCTCTGCGCCTTGCTACCCGAGCTACCCCAGCTGCTGCTGCAGCACAGCTGGGTGGGACTCACCCGCGCCACAGGCTGGGTGCCTCTCCCAGCTCACGGTGCGCAGCGACGTCGCTGCCCTCCCTGAGACTTTTTCCAGGCGAGGCCCGGGGGTGTGATCGCCGTCACCGAGGAAATGCCCACACCACGTCAGCCGCTCTCGCAAGGGCTGCCGGGGGTTCTGGGTCCCGAAATCAATACCCACCCCCGCGCTTCTCCTTACCTCGAGATCGCTCTGACGGCTCCAGCCGAGCTGGTTCTGATCAGCTGATCTCGGCGACTGAGTGATTTCCTAAGGGAACGGCAGAAAGGTTGAGGTGTTAATCCAAGTAATGTCTGAAAGCATCATCTAAAAGGAATTCTGATTGCTTTGTTTGCAAAATATTACTTTAGCACTGTGCTTATGCCCAAGAACTCTGAAGAGTTTATTGACTCTCTATGAACTTCCCAGACATATAGTTTTCACTGTCACTATTGCCTTTGAGACTAATATATATTAACAGAATGGACAAAATTGAAAATAAATGCAAATATCTAGCGTTGCAAAGGCTAGGAAATTTAACAGATCTACATGAGAAAGAGGTGGGAGTTGTTCTTTAAGTTAATTCAGCACTGACTGATATATTTCCTTTTAAACTGATGGTTTCCATCTCTGCTCCAAAGTGTGTGATGCTCTGGGACTCAGAAGTCCTTTTCCTTAGCCTGCCAGTGATATGCACTGTGACCTTGGTCAAATAGTTTCATTTTGCTTTATATATGTATTTTTAGTGCTTTGACTTTGAAGGGCAAAGGTACTGTATGAAAGCAAGGTATTACTATTGCTAACTGGTTCCACTCCACAAGATCAGATAGAACTAAGAAGAAGAGGAAAGTTAGAAAGAAATTCCGTGGTTTAATCTTTCTCTATACCTACTAAGAATAATTGATCAAAATTCCTACTGCAATGCCTGGTGTAACTCAGTAACAAATGTAGGATGCACTTAAGCATGGGTAGCAGCCAAACCACTGATTTGTAGTTGTTTATTGTGGGGTAACATATTTCCTAACAAAGGAGAAAAATGGCCAGTGTAAACTTTGGAAGCATATTAGGAGAAAACTAGGAAAATTATATCCCCTCCCCATCAAGAGGCACGACAATTTAATTAGTATTTCTCAAAAAATGGCTTCAAATGTTGATGCAATTTCCCAGGAACATCAGCTATATACATTCCAGATTGTTTCCAGCTACTCTGATTCTGTCAATTCTGTAAGGTTATAAAAATATAAATACTGGATTTTAGCCTAATGTTAGAGAAACATATGGGTCATTAACCGTAATTCAGGCCTTGCAGGCTATTATGTTGACTGTCCTGAATAAAAGCAAAAGTGTTTTTCCCTCTAAAAGAGAACTGCTCTGTTTTGGTTTGCAACTTTGGGAGGTCGGAGGCTCTGAGTCTTTTTTTAATGCTAATATGCGTGCAGAAGGTAGAAACCAAAGAAATTCACCCATAGAGATCTGTCCTTTGCTTGCTCAGTACACTTTTCAAAAAAGAAATTGGCAATGGAGGTCAGAAACAGTAAAGTCTTTATTTATTACTTGTGCAGTAAACCTCAGGAGCCTGAATCAGGACCAGGTACATAACTGGGATTTGCCATGTGCCCTCCTGACTCTGCTGGAATGAATATGTGTCGGGTTGGGTTTTTTTTCCTCGTGTGACTTTCTTAAGGTTCTGTCAGTCAGGTTCCCCAGGACTCTAGAAAATTTGGTAGGCCTTTCTAAAATCTCTTCTGATAATAAATAGTTCCAGAGATGACTTTTAAGGAGGAATGGCTGCATATTTTATGATATTATGTTGGTTTGTTGTGGTATTGGTTTTTTTGTTTGTTTGTTTTGTTTTTTGTTGTTGTTGGTTTTGTTTGTTTGTGGGTGGTTTTTTTTTTTTTGGGGAGCATTAGGAAATAAGAGCTGTGCTGTAGCTTAGGAAGCTGTTTGTCGTTTTTATTTCCTGAGCAATATCAGTCCTTCAGCTGCCTTTTAAAATATTGGCAGCACATGAGTCTGAGCCACCCTTCTGTTTTCAACAGGATTAGCCTCCCAAGGCATGAATAACTTACAAAAATGACAAAAGTATTTCAAAATTATGTAAGAGAAGGGCATAATAAAACTGTCTCACGCGCTGAAAATATCTTCCCCCTGCCTCTAGGAAGGAAGCTGTCAACAGCATTTAATGCAGCCGCAGTGTTCGTGCAGACGGAGAACCTTGAGGTGCTTTGCCGTTGATGGTTTAGCACAGCACCCGATTTATTGCAACAGGTTTTCTGATGGTCAGCAGGAGTCAGTCAGTGGACACTCTGCCAATGGGGCTGGGGTCTGAGGCTTTGCCCTGCGCCGGCTTTTTTGGTGTGTGTGTTTGTCAGAGCTTTAACTTTCCTTTCCCTTGTCAGGTTTGGGGGAGCTGATGTGCTACTGCCCAGCGGGGGAATATGGTAGCTACTTTTTTCTGTCTCTTCTGTCTTTCTGAGCCTCTCTAGGTACACAGAATACGAACAGACTGAATGGAAGAAAGAGACACAGCAGGTCTAGGTGCTTGGGTCTTCAACATTTCCTAACACCTGCAGGAGAAATTTCTCCCACAAATCAATGCAGCCTCAAGCTTAGAGACTGCCGTGAAACCATTAGTCTGTAGCAGAAGCTTTGACGGTACTTTTATACTTTGCGCTATCAAAAATTAATACCATACTCCAAATGATGACTGTGCACCACACTCTGAGACAATGAAGTGATGAGTAGAACAACAGACATGAAGTATCTATTTCCTGATTATTTTTAATAATACTTAAGAGAAAAGAAAGCCAATGTAGGTATAATGGGTTTTATCGGTTTTAGTGACTAATTGTATATAGAATCATAGAATCATAGAATGTCCTGAGTTGGAAGGGACCCACCAGGATCATCAAGTCCAACTCCTGTCCCTGCACAGGACACCCCACAGGTCACCCCGTGTGTCTGAGGACGTTGTCCAGTCTCTTCTTGAACACTGTCAGGTTGGGGCCGGGACACCTCCCTGGGGAGCCTGTTCCAGTGTCCAGCACCTCTGGGTGAAGAACCTTTTCCTCATGTCCAGCTGACCCTCCCCTGGCACATCTTCCTGCCGTTCCCTGGGTTCTGTCACTGTCACAGAGAGAAGAGATCAGGTATCAGCCAGGTAGGTCTGTACTTCAGTAACGTTGTCTTTCCGGTTTAATTTCTTTATTGATGTTAATATTATTTATAAGGGCACTCACACATCTTTGAAAAATTAGTTGGGCCAGCTGAAAAATTAATTCGGGTCAATCTGCCTTCCAAATTACAAAAGTCATAATAGAAGCAATCTAAAGCAGAGGCTTTGCTCACAGTTTTGTCTTAAGTGATGGGGTGCCATAAATACTGTTTTTTGCTTCACTAATAAGGAATTAGTAATGCATGGTAAACATGGCCTCTTCAGCTGTGAAATGAAGTGTTTCCTTTCATTTAGTTTGTTAGCTTCTGTCAAAACGTGAAGGTTTAGGACTCTTCCAAATTCTGGTGCTGACACCTTTAAAAAAACTTGATTGCAGGTTTCATGGTGCATGGAAACACCATCCTCTATAGATGTCTCTTTCAATACTTTGCTCTGCTCTTTTCAAGAACAAAACCAGGTTTTTCATCTCTTGACTGAATGCCTTGACTCAGCCTTTTCAAATCAAAGGGCAGAACTACCTGCCAGTGTGTGTCCCAGGCAACAGTACTAATTTCAGGGATTCTAAACCCTGTAAAGAATAGCCTTACAGCTGAATAGGAAGTAAAAAAATGTGCCGGAAAAAAATTAAGAATCACAGAATCACAGAATCATGGAAAGTTAGGGATTGGAAGGGACCTCGAAAGATCATCTAGTCCAATGCCCCTGCCAGAGCAGGAACACCTAGATGAGGTTACACAGGAAGGCGTCCAGGTGGGTTTTGAATGTCTCCAGAGAAGACGACTCCACAACCTCCCTGGTCCAGTGTTCCATCACCCTGACTGAGAAGAAGTTTCTTCTCAAATTTAAGTGGAACCTCTTGTGTTCCAGCTTGAACCCATTACCCCTTGTCTTGCTGTTGGTTGTCACTGAGAAGAGCCTGGCTCCATCCTCGTGACACTCACCCTTTATATATTTATAAACATTAATGAGGTCACCCCTCAGTCTCCTCTTGTCCAAGCTAAAGAGACCCAGCTCCCTCAGCCTTTCCTCATAAGGGAGATGCTCCACTCCCTTAATCATCTTTGTTGCCCTGCGCTGGACTCTCTCCAGCAGTTCCCTGTCCTTCTTGAACTGAGGGGCCCAGAACTGGACACAATATTCCAGATGAGGTCTCACCAGGGTAGAGTAGAGGGGAAGGAGAACCTCTCTCGACCTACTAACCACTCCCCTTCTAATCCACCCCAGGATGCCATTGGCCTTCTTGGCCACAAGGGCTCAGTGCTGGCTCATTGTCATCCTGCTGTCCACCAGGACCCCCAGGTCCCTTTCCCCTACACTGCTCTCTAACAGGTCATTCCCCAACCTATACTGGAACCTGGGGTTGTTCCTGCCCAGATGCAAGACTCTACATTTTCCCTTATTATATTTCATTAAATTTTTCCCTGCCCAACTCTCCAGCCTGTCCAGATCTCGCTGGATGGCAGCACAGACTTCTGGCATGTCAGCCACTCCTCCCAGCTTGGTGTCATCAGCAAACTTGCTGACAGTACACTCCATTCCCTCATCCATGTCGTTGATGAATATATTGAATAATACTGGTCCCAGTACCAACCCTCGAGGGACTCCACTAGATACAGGCCTCCAACCAGACTCCACCCCATTGACCATGACTCTCTGGCTTCTTTCCTTCAGCCAGTTCACAGTCCACCTCACTACCCAATTGTCCAGACCACACTTCTTCAGTTTAGCCATGAGGATGCTGTGGGAGACGGTGTCAAATGCTTTACTGAAGCCAGGGTAAACCACATCCACTGCTCTGCCTTCATCAATCCACCTTGTTATGTCTTCATAAAAGGCTATGAGGTTGGTAAAGCACGACTTCCCCTTGGTGAAGCCATGCTGACCGCCCCTGGTGACCCTCTTATCCTTGATATGTCTTAAGCTGGCACCAAGGATAAGGTCACTTTCCATCACTTTCCCAGGGATGGAGGTGAGGCTGACCAGTCTATGGTTACCCGGGTCCTCCTTCTTGCCCTTTTTGAAGACCAGAGTGACATTTGCTTTCCTCCAGTCCTCAGGCACCTCTCCTGTTTCCCAAGACTTGGCAAAGATGATGGAGAGTGGTCCAGCAATGACTTCAGCCAGCTCCCTCAGCACCCATGGGTGCATCCCATCTGGACCCATGGATTTATGGATGTCCAGATTGCTTAACTGGTCCCTAACCTAGTCCTCATCAACTAAGACAAAGAAGAATGTAGCTATTTGTGCAGCATGAGACAACATGCGAGGAAACAAGTTGCTACTCTTGACTTTATACACCAGCATAAGGTACAGATTAAAGAAGATAAACATTTTTGCTTACATTTAAAATGCCTAGGGTTTTCAGACATTGTGGTCGTAAGTGTGCTCTTAGTGTCAAGAGAGACAATTACATGATGATCGATAGATAGTAACCAGGTTATATACACAAAACCATAGGATTCTAGGGAAAAGAATGATTAGGTGCCTCTTTATTAGTGGTATAAAAAACCCCACAAGGTCCCACAACTATTTCATTCTTCCATGTCAGAGTTGTGAGAATTAAACTGGTTGCAGCAGAACCAGAGAGTGCTCTTTTCATTAACCCAGTGCACATCTAATTTCAGGGAGAATAAAGCTGTCCATGTTACCAGAAGGGTACAAATGAGAAGTCAAGAGAAAATTATGTAGTAGCTCACTCAGTCTCTTTCCTTCTTCTTTAAATTCTGAAATTGCATACCTGTGGTGTGCTTAAAGAGAATATAGATAGGTGCGTATTTTGTATCTTTATTAAAAGAAGCTAAAATAGAAGAAACTATGATGTGTGAGAACTCATTCTGATATCAGAGCACATGTAAAATGTGTTTTAAATAGGTGGGGCTAACAGTCCAGTATTAAGGTGACTCTTCCCATTAACGTATTGTTTCTAGTTGCCTAAAATCTTTGAACATTTTGACTATTTGTGCCAAAATTGTCTGCCTGGACTAAATTTATGTGCTGGTGAAGGAAAGAATGAGGATGCAGAACATTTCAACCTAAACTATTGATCTCTTTCTGAGGAAAACATTGTTTCAGTCAAGGAATTGAGAGACAAAACTGGGAGGGGTGGCTGACACTGGAAGGCTGTGCTGCCATCCAGAGACCTGGACAGGCTGGAGAGCTGGGCAGGGAAAAATTTAATGAAATATAACAAGGGCAAGTGTAGAGTCTTGTATCTGGGCAGGAACAACCCCAGGTTGGCCAATGGCATCTTGGGGTATATTAGAAGAGCAGTGGTTAGCAGGTCGAGAGAGGTTCTCCTGCCCCTCTACTCTGCCCTGGTGAGACCACATCTGGAATATTGTGTCCAGTTCTGGGACCCTCAGTTCCTGAAGGACAGGGAACTGCTGGAGAGAGTCCAGCGCAGCCACGAAGATGCTGAAGGGAGTGGAGCATCTCCCATGTGAGGAAAGGCTGAGGAGCTGGGGCTCTGGAGCTGGAGAAGAGGAGACTGAGGGGTGACCTGATTCATGGGGATCAATATGGAAAGGGTGAGTGTCAGGACAATGGAGCCAGGCTCTTCTGGGTGACAACCAGTGATAGGAGAAGGGGCAACGGGTGCAAACTGGAACACAGGAGGTTCCACTTGAATATGAGAAGAAACTTCTTCCCAGTGAGGGTGCCAGAGCCTGGGCCAGGCTGCCCAGGGAGGTTGTGGAATCTCCTTCTCTGCAGACATTCCAACCCGCAGGGACACCTTCCTGTGTAACCTCATCTGGGCGTTTCTGCTCCGGCGGGGGGATTGCACGGGATGAGCTTTCGAGGTCCCTTCCGATCCTTAACATTCTGTGATTCTGGGTGTTCTAGGGTTTGGACTAAGCATGTACAATTTTTCTGTGATAGATTGTTACCAGTAATTATACAGATGTGACCTTTTTCTTTGTGCAAGCACTGTCCTAGTCAACAAAATAAGAAATCCTTAAGCAATCATACTTTGTGCATGCTTGGTAAGGGACTTTGTTAATTGTAGGAGCTCCATTTCTAAAAATCAAAAGTTTCTGGCTCCTGGAAGTGTGTTCAAACCTAGGTGAGCTCTGCTCCACATGCACTGTCCTCACAGACCGACTGCAAGGGACCAGCGGCAGGAACCCGGTGTCACAGTCCATTCGGTGATGGACTCGTGATGGTTCGTTTACCTTGATCTCGAAGTGCAAAATTAAGGCAACCAAAATGCCAAGGGGTTATAGTTGAATCAAACAGTGTTACTTTATTAATTTGCCCGTAAAGCGACATGCGATAGAGAGAGATGGAGAGAAAAGGAAAGGTAAAAGGAATAAGGGGAAAGAGGATTATAGCTACCACCACGAGTTCCAAAGGCGTCCCTCTGGTCTCAGGTCGCGTGAGAAGAGTCCTGCCGGTCCTCCGTCGTGATCCGTGATCCTTCGGTGGAGAGATGTCAATGACGTCCAGTCGAGAATCATCTTTTATGCTTCTTCACCCCGCCTCACTCCCACAGATTGAGGCCAGTCTCTGCCTTCGTTGCGCAATCCAGGCTTAACTGCGCAGGTCTGAAGAGTCCCCGCTTCGCTTGCCAGAGCCCGTCTGCGCCTGCGCCGCCTCGGTTCAGGGGTCTCTTGCTGGTCCGTTGGGTGACCTCAAGACCCTTGGTGAGCCCCTGCACATGCTCTTCTTCATTGGCCTTTGTTACAGGGAGGAGGTGGGGGGCAAGTCTGGCTCAGGCAACAGGTGAAAATCCATCTTCTGGACAGCAGTTATTGTCCCCAGGTCAGAGAGGCCTTCATAACACAATTCCTTTCAGGAGGTGGGGGCAAGTTTGGCTCAGGCAGCAGGTGGAATCCATACAGCAGCCCGTGTTACCTGTAGCCCCCAGGTCGGAGAGACCTGCACAACACGATTCCTTGCTTCAGGCCTCTCTGCAAGTCATTGTCCAATTCTTCCTATCAGTCCATCTGTTCTCCAAGTCCCTGATGGCGATGTTCAGGCAGAAACTGTTCTTCAGACCGACTCTTACACCCAGACAGGGGGCTCCAAACCAAGGAGAAGCCAAACACAAAAGCAGGAGCCCCGGCACCTGCTGAGCACCTCTCAGGTATGGTCACTGTGCATGAAAATCTGCATTAAGCTCACGCAAAGCTGCCTCGCTGGCATCCATTGTTTGTGTGATCACAGTTACTGAGCAGTATCGCTTGGGAAAGTGCTAATTGTTTGTAAGTATAAGACAAACATGGGCAGCATCTGCACTTCTCATCTGTCTGTTAGCAGGCAGCTGACTGAGCAGATACAGCGGTTGATCATCCAGCTGACAGAGGTGAGGGAGAAAGAGGTTGCACTGATGCTCATGGACACAGAGCTATTTTTTTTTCTTTAAAAAAAGCAACAAACTACCTGGAACCTTTAGAGTAGGGCAGTGTTCATGTGGGGAATCAAACCTCTTGAGCAGGATGGTGGGGCACTGTCCAGGCAGTGACAGGGGTTTTAAGTGCAGGAGTCCCCCCAGCAGATCTTCAGCTGGGCTTGGTGAGACCCGTGAACCATGGAGTATTTACACACCACTGTCCCACTGCCATTTGTGACCACCTCAGCACACGCACAGCCCATGGCTGCCCATTGTCTTAAAATGCACACAAACCATGTCCTAACTGCTGCACATGAGTACAAAATCCTGTCCCACGCAGCCATTTCTGCATTTTTTTCCTCCTGTGTGCAAGTGTTTTATCTGTGTACACTGTGGTGAGCATTGCAGCAGGAACTGCTTGTGGACACTGAGACAGGACAAATCCTCTGCCCAGCGCAGGAACCAGCACAGAGAGGTGCGCACACACGGTGCTGATGGCTGCCCTGTACGCTACGGGGGCCACTTGGGGGAGTGTGCAAAAGTACCCCCAAACTCTCACCTGGAGATCTAAAAGGTTTCAGTGCATTTTGGTGTCAGGGCCCTGTGGGCTTTAGCAGATCTTAATGGCCAAAATGGACCTGACCGGCTTCACCTGGAACCTCTGCCCACACCCCTGTTTAAGCGCCTCTCTGGGCTCTTTCCCCCAGCCTAAGCTTTGCTCCAGGTGTGTTTGTCTGTATGTTCCTGGATGAACCTTGTGCATGTGTATCTTGTGGATGGAGCCCTCGTGTAGATTTGTCTCCAGTCCTGTTTCTGGATCCACCTTTTTTGCTCCTGCTGAACTCCCTGGACCCATGCAGTTCCTGATGCTGTTGGTGGGTGCTGTTTTACCAGCACCCAGCTTTAGCTGCTGTCTGCAGCTTCTGTAGGACTGTACCCATCAGTGAGGGCCCAGCCTGTCCTGGGGCTGCCTGGGGCCACTGCTTTGCCTTCCCTTGGGGAGCAGCTCGCTAGTTTGCTGTCCTAAACGTGCGACTTGCTAATCTTGACCTATGTGTTAGCAATGTAAGGCCTTACAGATGCTTTGTGGTTTTAGTGCTTCAGTAGTTTGATGACTTAAAGTTGTTGATAAGTGTTTGTGAGGCTTTGTACAGTACAAAGACAGATATGTCATGGCTTTGTTGTCAATTCTCAGTGCCTCTGTCAGTGCAACTCTGTTTATGACTGTAATATGAAAGTGAGGATATGTGGAGTAAACTACCTTTAGACATTTTAATTAGAAAGGGACAAATTTCTCCTGCCATATTCTTATGCTGTTGACTCCAGGAAGCAGCACAAGTTGCACTTCTAGGTGAGGGTTTGGATCTGGGCTAGTACGTGGGATGTTGATGTCCCTGAGTGACTTTCTTCACCCCTGAACCATGAATGTCAGTGTAGGGGATAAAGCCATGAGCTGGGTGCTGAGTATCACAGCTGGAACCTGGGGCAGAAGCTGTGGTTTGGGGCAGTAAACACCCTGGAGAGCCAGCAAGAACTCAGATTGCTATGGGAAGAGGCCGGCACAAGATCGAAGTCAGGGAGCAGACTGCTGAGACTTGCTGAAGATGGATCCTGCAACGAGGAGGTCCTGTGCACAGAGGAAGGAGTCCTGAGCAGTCTGAGAAAGGTAATGGGAAAGATCAGGCGTTGCTCAATAAAAGCATGGAAGGTTAAAACTAGGACTAAGCAAGAAAGAAACCTCAGGAAGAGATGGGAGCAGAAGGGCAAGTGTGTTGATAGGAGAAGGGAGAAGAGCTGCAGGGGGTTAACTGGCAAGATGGATGGGGTGTGAAGTCAGATAGGGCCAAGTTTTTATTTCTGGTTGTAGGAGTTCATGCAAGCTCTATTCTTCTTTTTTTTTTTTTTTTTTTTTTTTTGAGGTGTCTAGTACTGAAAATAATACCATCTGTCTTAGGTTGGACTTCTAAATTTATCTGTTCCACAGTGGTCTATGTGAAGCCTGTGGTTAAAATTGCCTTTGCAGGGGTTTTGTGAAGACAAATTAATATCTGCCAAGTCCTTGGAAGAGCTCATCAGGAAATCATCAAGCCATCCAAAGCCTGTGCAATAAATAAGTCCTGGCCTGTTAGTTCAATGAGGGGAAAATGATTTTGAAGGGATGCTCACCTCTTAAGCATAGACCATCCACTATGCTCAGAGTCTCGGGGATCCCTTGGAACAAACAGTACCTGCTCTGTCACAAATAACTGTGCACAAGGGAACCACACTAAATTTATGTATGTAACTCATGTTCTGGAGCCTTCCTTAACCTGAGTGCTTCTTCAAAGTGTCCACTTCAAAAGGATACAAGCCTGACTGAAGCTCCTAGATTCTGAATGAACTGAATATAAAATCCACCCCTGGCTGCTCTTTTAGATATGCATTCCCATAGCTGCTGTTCCCTGAAAAATCTAAGCCAGGAGTATTCAGGTGGCACACTAACCCAATCAGTATGTGACCCAATCTTCTGGTTCACTGAACCTGCTGTGGATTAGTGGGAAATGAGCTGAACATTCAGCTGTTCAGAGTACCCACATGTTGCAGCACCCAGCTCTTCTATGCTGCTTCTTAGTGGAAGTACCTGCACTAGGGAGGTGCTCAGTCTTCTCCATGGCATCTTTGTCCCATAGCAAAGGGGCAAGCTGTTTAACCTAACTGGGAAATAAATGCTAAGGGAGACAACTGCAAGAGGCATGCAATAGGCCTTTGCATCTTCTTTTAGTCCTGTGATTATCTTCTGGAGTGATTCCTTGGCTGATGATCAACCACGTATTGCAAAACTGTTGCTAACGTGTCAGCTGCATGGAGGGATGGAGCTTTATGGCATGAAACAGTTATGGCTGAGATCTTCTGGGGTAGATGTCAAGAGCTGTTTCTGGGATGCTCTCTACCTTCAGCTTGTAAACATCACCAGAATTAGAATCTGTCCCTTTGAGAATTATAGGAAGTAGGTTGGGAGAAACATCAAAGTCTGTCCTCTTGCTTTTTCTATCTGAACTACCAAGGACACCTGAGATGGGTTATTTTTGTTATTGGGCAAGCCAGGAGGACATGTGACTTCTTAATACCATCTCCAGTTGATACAGTTGGTAAACCTACTATATCCTTAGACACTGTAAGCAGCCTGGTAAGATGTTTTTCATCTGGGAAAGTACTCAGAGTTGTTGAGTGTATTTCACAGCTGAAACAATACACACTGCCCTTGCACAAGCAGAGCATTTATGGGCAACAAAATGTCAGTTGCAGAAGTCTGGTCACTGTCTAACATAATGTAAATAAACATTTAGCTCAAAATCTTAAGAACAGTGTTGGCTTTTCTGGCTCCTGTTCATTTCTTCTCCCTCTGTTATATTTAGTATCCTTTATTTGCAACAGCTGTGTACATGTGAATGGTGGATCAAGCATCTCAGTTATTTTCAACTGCATGCAGTTCAGCTTCCGTAAAAGCAAACATAGTGGGAATGCCTGGCAAACTGCCATTTGGCTCAATTGCCTTTAAATTTCAGTTCTTTACTGTCCACATAGTAATTTACCATTACGTTAGGATATGCAATTTACATTCAGTTTTACTAAGCATCTAACTTATGTGTGGTAGTCCAGAGAGCTTTTTCAAAACAGTGAGTTGGAAGTTACCTTTATGGTATCATCTTAGCTTTATCTGCTATGTAGCTTTGGGTTTTTGAGAGTTCCTTGTAACAGGCTTGTTCATGGGGTATAAAGAGACCCACAGCACCGAAGTTTTCAAAAATTAAGGGCAGTAAGGAGCAGTGAGTGTTGATTTTTAACTAGCATAGTAAGAAAAAAAAAATCTGAAAACTGATTATCTTCTGAGCACAAGCATTTGGTTGCTTTAGGGAAATATAGGGGCACCATGGTCTGGTATTTGCATTTTCTTTTATAGGCCTTTCTGACACTGAGCAGGTATCAGTCCTTTCTAAAACTCAAGATGGGAAGGGGAGAGATGCACTTTTAAAACAGTAGCGAGGTGAATAGAGTGCTCAGTAAGTACATGGAAGATGTCAACTTGATTGCGGTTGTAACCTCTGCCTTAGTGAAGTTATACCTGCCTCTCTGAGGAGAAGACCTCACCAACACATTTGCTGGGTAGGACTGGCTTGGGACAGCTGTTCTTGTTCAAGTGGCTCTGCAGTGCCACACTTGTTGTGTTGTTGGGGCGAAGGCAATAAAATGTGTAAACATGTTTTCTATGAGAAAGGAAGACAGTGAGAGGCTGGCAAGTTGAGGTTTTCAGGGTGAGAAGAGCCTCAAACCTGTACAACTGCTTCCTGGTAGTGGTGTCATTATGCAGGTGGTTGCTGCTGTGTCTTGGGGGACAAACCGACCTTCGATCACTGAGGCGTTTTAGAAACCTCTGCGCTAAATCTTGAGTAGAGGAGCCTATTGTGTCTCCTGTTAAGATACAATATAGTTGGTGGCTCAGGGTGCACAAGAGGGATCTTTGGGTCTAATCTGGGTGCTCTCAAGCACCTCCCTGGAGCCAGGGGCAGAGCTATGGGCACCCTGGTGGCTTAGCTAGAAGCGGTGAACCAGCTCCTTTGGTGTTTGGGTTTGTTTCTGTTTTTTTCTTCAAGTTTTCTGTTTGACAGATTTCCTTGACTACTTCTAGTTTTTGTAAGCCTACATTTCAGTGGCAGAAATTTCAGTGAAGTCAACTTTTGTTGACTTCATATTAGGCACCTGCTGCTGGGGAGCATGAATTAAACCAAAAGGTAAAAAGCAGCAAGGTTAATTTGACTCTTGGCTGGATGGAATGTGATCCTAGTATCAGTTTGTTCCAGCTGATGGTACACAGCACGTCATAACCTTTCAAAATACTGTTTAACCAACAGCTTTACAATGCGTATTCAAACTGGAGAAACCCCAGAAACTCAATATTACATGTTTTTCTATGAAAAATTAACTTGAAAATTAGTTAAGGTTCCTTAGAATATGCTATCCAGGGAAGCTTTATGATTGTAAGTGACTAAGATGTTTTTAGTAAGTTATCTCCTGTGGTAATCCGAATATTTTTCTGAAGTTACTATTTTCTGATTAGAGTTTAAGGAATTTTCATGCAAACTATTCCTGTTCTCTCTAAATTGAAACTTTCCAATTGTGACAGTTGGGTCCAAATATCCTGTTGGGAAAGCAAGAACCTAAACAAAACTACATCAAGGTACTTAAGAAATTCCTATGATTCATTCACTGAATGATTTCAAAATGTTGACATAAAAACTTTTGGAACTTCCTGTTTTGTTTTATTCCCCTCTGGGATTCTGGATGCTTCTGAGTTTCCCTTAAAGCTGAAGAGGGAATCCATGTGGATCTCCTAATGTAGCATAAATAGTTCCTGTAAATGTGAGGGTGAACTCTTGGCTCTGAAGTTGGAGGATATTTTCCACTGGTCTGGATCAGGCTAGAATTCACCCTCTTTCACTTGAAGGTTAGAAGTTATTTGAGTATTATCCTCTTGTCAAAATATTGGGATTTTTGAGTTGCCTGGTTGTGTTGATAGGCTTGACTATCACAGTTAACAGCCTGATTTCTCCAAAACTGAAGGGTGTTCAGTGATTGCACTTGACAAAGTTGGTATCAACAATAATGTTTTGACATTTGTCTGTTTGTTTTTCTGGATCGGTTCCTTGACCCTGTTCACGATGTGGCTGCTCAAGCTAAGGCGGGTGCTGTGTTGTGCCAAGGGGTACAAGTAAGATGCATGGAGTGGGAATAACTTCAGTAAGCATTGCCACCAAAAGCTCTTTCTTGAATTAAAAACAGCCTTCAGTTTCACATGAATCTAGAGAACCATCTGGGGCTTGGATCTCCATCTCATGTCTAATAATTACCATCTCTCACCAGCAATTGGATTATCTCCATTTTGTCAATTTTAAGACATAAGACTGAAAGTGGCTTACCATTACAATTTTCAGGATGTCTGCAGTATGTAATTTATTATGGATCTCATGTATTTGAATAATAATGCTTCATAATTGCATCGTTATATTAACAGAATTTACTTTAAGGGGACAAAAGGGAATTTCTGGCTAATTCTGTTTCTCCTGACTCTGGGCCTATTAATAATAGTAGCAGGTGTACCCTTTTAAGATTAATTGCTCTTCTCCCACCTTTAAAAAAAAAATTCCTGCCCCCTCTGCAGGCACAGCTGTTTAACTGCTGTAGTTTACAGCTGGTATGCAGGTAAATTTGTCATGACGTAATTTTCCCCATAGCATGGTAACTTCTGACACTACAGCAGCTGTTTCATGAGAAGATGAGGTCTCTCTGAAGCAGCAGGAGCAAACTACTGAGTGCCAAACGGGAAGGACAGTGGTGAAGTAATCCCTACCTGAGAGCCCTTTGATGCAAAGATCACGGCTACTTCATTCTCTAAACTGAAGTCTATCTCCTTAGAAGATGTAGGTTGTCATTTTTGTGTTCCCTGACGGATTATAATGAGGTGCCTGAATCTGTGTATGCAGCTACGGTCAGAGTAACATGCTCTGAGGGAAACAGGGATGGATGTTCATGATCAGTAAGGGAAAGCTTTGTAGGGAGGAGACATCTGTATCTGTCGCAGTCACACTGATACCACGAAGGACACGACAGGCAGGCTTGAGTGATGTGAGGAGCAGTAGTTGTGGGTTTTACTGTCAGTAGTTGTCTGTCGGAAGGTAACTGTCCCAGAGCAGGAATAAAAGCAGATAGTGCTACATTTCACCCACCTCATTCATAGCATGGTTCAGAACATATAAACAAACGCTGCAATTATGCCTAGGCCAAAACTGAGGCATAGGTGCAACTCCCTCTTTGGCTGCCTGTTATCTGGGTAGAAGATGGCCTTGTCTTCTCAGACAGCCATTGTGTGCCATAATGTTCCTGCGAGTGCTGTCTTACTGCTTGCACCTCTGAAAACACCCCTCACCCTGATAACATGATCATCTGTACTTGGGTATTTAGTCATCATTGGAACTTTTTGCTTATGTTTACCCAGCTGGCAGAAATAGTCATTCTCTGCCCAGTTTAATATGCAGTAATGGGCTCTTTGTCTCGAGTTCTGGGATATCCTTTTTCATTGCAGTGAAGAAATGGGTAACTTGCTATTCTCTGGATTCCTTTTCTGAGCAGAGCACCTCACTCTCACTATTGATCACTATTCCTTTTGGACTGCTCTTACCGGACTATTTTAGTTTATATTTTAATTTTAATACTGCTGGCCTGTTTCTTCTGCTCCTTATCTTGTGTGTCCTGCTAAGCTGTTTAGTTTCCTGCCACTTCTGACATTTTAGGGGTTTTACAGTAGCACATGTCAGAGTGGCTTTGTTTACTGCAATGACAACATGGAGCTTTCATCCCCACTCACCAGGACATGTAGGAACTTCATGTATCTAGTGTTACTAAATCCTTGGGCATTTTGTGCTAAAAAAGCAGTCTCCATGGCCTTAATTTGTCTGTACTAGCAGGTTTTGTATCTACTTACATTTAGCCCCCATTTTATTTACATCTCTACCATGCTCAGCGAAGTGCCTCACAGAAGCACATTAGGTGATAAGGGCTGCCATCTGTCATGTAGAGATTTTTCTTTCTGCAGAACTCTGTTCTGTTTCTAAAAACTGTGTGTCAGTAGACTTGTTAATTGCATAAATGGTTAACTTTTTTCTTTTGACTAATTCAAACCTAGTTCTGGGAACTCTGACTCCAGATACAGAAGAACTTTCGATTATGTTTCATACTGTGCATGTTTTAGTATTCACATCCATGGAGATAAGCAGGTGATATACATGCTGAAGGATCAAACGCAGTTTTCCCTGAACCTTGACCATCTGTTTACACTCCCTTTAAAAGTTGCATCTCAAGACTCTTTGCAGCACTTAAAACCTGTGAACTGTTTTAAAGCAGCTGCCATATTTGTCTGGTTAAAAATGCAGCTTCTGAAGTAACACTCCTTCTCTCCATATGTCTCTTTGCTACGATGCCTGAATATTGTGCTCAGTTTTTGTGTATTTCCTGGGAATCCTCTAAAGCAAAAATGGAAACAGCATATTGAGAAGGAATAGCATCCTTGACTGTATTAAGATGGGGAAATAAATACAGACTATGTGCACATACTTGTGCACTCAGCTCAAACAACCTTAGGTATGTATCTGTCCTGCCTTCAGAAGTACCCTTGCAATCAAAGAAGATTACCTCCTTACAGATGTGCATGCGAAACTGCAGCTATAGGCAAGAGACGCTTCTTACTGAGTTGGATATTTCCATGCATGAAGGTTTGTTGGCTGTTTTCCACAGGCTGATGTAGGTCTGAACTGTCATGGATGGAGGGTTCTTCTTCAGCTTTATATATATATATATGTATGTGTGTGTGTGTGTGTGTGTGTATATATGCTATGGTAAGATCACAAGGGATAGATATCGCATACACACTACTCGCTTCTGTTGTCTGCTTCTGTCTTGCAGAAGCTATTCGCCAAACACTGATTATTTTTGTGTCATGCATGCTTCAACACAAGCTACATGGCACCTTAACACTTGTTATATCAAGCCAGAGGCTTATTAGGAAGTGACTGGCCTTTGGGTCAGAAGTAAAAGCAAACACACAAATCCCTAAGGCTTTACCTTGCCCTTTCACCTTGTACAGAAAAAGTATAACTCTATCTAGTGGCTCACTCTGACTTTGAATTGGCTATAAGCAATTCCCTTGCATGTGTGGCCTTTTTTGCTAAAGAGAAAAAGAACTGAAGCACCTTGCGCTCTTAAGTAGTTCCCAGATGTGGCAGCAACTGAGGGCATTTGCATTTCGCTTCCTATCAATGCTGTGCTTTAGGCCAGCTCGTTCTATTTCATTCTCTAGGATTACAGAAGGAGGGTTTGTAGACAGGTTTTGCAATATTAAGGTTTTAGGTTAATGGATCTTGTGATACAACCATTCTGGTATCTATTGATTGTCTGTCTGTATTCTTTTCATTAGCCTGTATTTGGTTTTACCTCTGCTCTTACTGAGGGACTGCTTTTTTTGCTGTTGCATGCTCTGAATTACCCCGAAAGGAATGCAGTTCTTACTCCTGCCTCAGACAAAAGAGAAACCTGGAAAATCAGAATTTTTTTTCCTCTGAAGCTTGCCTAACAGGGTAAAAATGGGAAAGAGGATGGGTAAGCCTTTATCTCTGCAAACAGCAGAGATCAGCCTCAACACTCAGCAGCCCTAGGAGAAAGAATAATTTTGTTTGGCTTGTGTTGTTCTCACCTGCTTACCTTCCCCTCCCTGTGCTCCAAGGAAGAGCTCAGAAGAATGGCACAACTAGCAAAGCGCCCTGCAGGGAGGGGAAAGCTGAAAGTCTCTTACCTCTCTGGTTTTGGCAGCTCTAGTCCAAAGGATCCCTGCTGTGAATGAATACTGTACCATCAAACTGCAATTATCTCCTGATTGCCACCTTTCTCCCCACAAGAAAATCTGTGAGAACAAGGAATACCTGCCCTACCACAGGTCTACTTTATGCTTATTTTACCAACTAGTTCCCTGAGCTAGTGAAGAACCTTGAAAGCTGGGAAGACCCCATTACTTTACTGTCCTGCAGAGAAAAAGAATCCCTTGAAATCTTTACAATTCAAGGCCTTTTACAGACAAATACTCAGTCTCTGAACATTAGGTGAAAGTCAGCTTGACTAACTAATTATTGTCAGCAGTGGAAAGCAGAGGATGTCTGTACTGCTCTATACCCTGTGGATATTGGTATTGGGAAAAACCAAAACAACCCAAAACCAATACCCTTTCTCACTAATCCCTTAAATGAAAAGAAGCAGAAAATACGTCTGACTCAATTAAGTCTTTAATAAAACATTAATATTTTATACCTGGTTTGATAGTAAATGCATAAGATGTATTGCAACAGAAATCTGATAGAAAGGAAATGTTGGCTAAATATGCTATGTATAAGACAAGGAGACGACTGTTTCTGAGGCAGAAAAGTAGGGGGATTGGCAAGATGGCACAAGAGATTGTTGCTGTTTGTAGGCTCCTATAGTTTTACAGATCAGTGGTGAGGAACTTCTGTTGGAAGTTTGATCTTTGATTTATTATGCAAGCTTGAGTCTCTAAGTAAATATCTTCCACATCAAGGTGCCTTCTGGCCAGAAACTTGGACATGCAGCAGTAAGAGTGCAAATTAAATGTAGGGTTAAGCTTTTAGTATTAATGCCCTGTTGAAAGTTGGGTGGAGATTTCATGTTGGTGTTTTTGTATATAAGGCAAGGCTTGCTGAAGCTAATGGCCTACACTGCTATGAAACTGTGGCTTGGAGAGATTTCAGCTCCTTTAGGGAGTGAACTAAGCTTGTCTTGACATATCAAGAGAAGAATAACTTCACAGAATCACAGAATGTCAGGGATTGGAAGGGATCTCGAAAGCTCTTCCAGTCCAATCCCCCTGCCAGAGCAGGAACACCCAGATGAGGTTACACGGGAAGGTGTCCATGTGGGTTTTGAATGTCTCCAGAGAAGGAGACTCTACAGCCTTCCCGGGCAGCCTGTTCCAGTGTTCCGTCACCCTCACCGTGAAGAAGTTTCTTCTCAAATTTAAGTGGAAACTCCTGTGTTTCATTTTGTACCCATTGCCCCTTGTCCTATCACTGGTTGTCACCGAGAAGAGCCTGGCTCCATCCTCCTGACACTCCCCCTTTCCATATTGATCACCATTAATGAGGTCACCCCTCAGTCTCCTCTTCTCCAGCTCCAGAGCCCCAGCTCCTCAGCCTTTCCTCACACGGGAGATGCTCCACTCCCTTCAGCATCTTCGTGGCTGCGCTGGACTCTCTCCAGCAGTTCCCTGTCCTTCTGGAACTGAGGGGTCAGAACTGGACACAATATTCCAGATGTGGCCTCACCAGGGCAGAGTACTTGTGTACCTCGGGTAAGAAACTTTGTCCTGTGAGCCTTGAAACCTGCTAGGTGAGTTGTGTCCATCATGGATGCTGCTGTCCTGATAGATCTTTACCTGAAAGAGTACTTAAAGCTCTTCTCCTTTTAGATGGAGAGTGGTGCGGTGTTTTCTAACAGATCATATGAAAAAATAGTTATGACCAGAGCTATGGCTGGATATATAATTGTAGCTTTGGTGTTACATTATTCTGAGACCTTTATTGACATCTTTACAGCTTCTCTTGGTCTGGAGAGATATAAGTTAAATTTCAAGCCTAAATCTATGCCGTCTACTGTACAACAAGTGAAGCCCATGAAAGTTCAGTAAGCCTGAAGAGTTTCCTTTCTGAAGGTGAATATAGGACTTAATTTATCTAGAATGATCCACAGCTTTTTAGACCAGGATAGTCAGCAGGTTTAGCAGGTAACAATGGCAAGGTCTTGGCTCTGTTTAAATTGGGAGAAATAATGAATTTAGTGATTTACAGGGAAGAGTGTGATGTAGGTATTCCAGTGACTTGCATAGAGCTTTTGTGGAAATTATGTGAGAATGTGTAAGAATTGCTGTTGCAATTTTGAAAACTGAAAACTCATTCTTCCAAACTTCTACTTGGTTTTAAAAATTATCTCCCACTAAAGGCAAAGTTGCTCTGTACCCTGAGAATTGGTGGATTCCAGTTCTGATAGAGTGAGCGACTGACAACACAAATTTGAAACAGCTCCCACAATAGGTATAATTGTTCAAGGAAATGTCTGATCCACATCAAGGTGGAGCTTGCACAGCTGCTGCCATCCTTATCTCCTTGAGATGTTGGCAACTCAATTAGTCTGACATAAAATGTGAAAGAAGAGAGTGTCTGAGGTGGAAAAGAAGGATCCAGTGATTTTCCCCTCTAAGTCCTGAGGAATGAATGAGAAAGCTTTGAGCTTTGGAGCAGCCAGGAAAAACTGCTATGTGATCCCAAAATAACTAAAGAACAAACCTGGGGAAAAAGGCATATGTCAGTGATGGGAAAAAGAAGTAATAGATTCCTGTTCAAAATACTGTGGCAAAATAAGTTTTTATTGAAAAAACAGCTAGAAGGGAGAATCAGGGAAGAAAAAAGGATGATATATTTGCTGAATGTTTATCCCAAGATTAGATAGTTACTAAAAGAGGAACAGTGTATAGAGGCGAGGTAAATAATGGATAAGAGTGGACACAGAACTTTTGTGTTTGATACAGTTCTCCACCTCTGGAGTAGGCATAACCCTGTATTTAGGAAACAGCTGCTCACTCCTCAGTAGAGCTGGCTAAGTCACACTTCTTCCCTTCCTTGTCAGTTTTGATTTTTAACTACACTTGGATAGCTATATATATATATGTATTCTTTTGGGAAAAAAGTTTCCTAAGACCTTTGCCAGCTTTGCTGTTCAGGCAATTTGTTTGAGGGTTAGCGTGCGTTATATTCTGAGCTCTCGGAAAAGGTGTCATCAATGTCATCTTGCTATTTAAAATATCAAAAAGCCCAACAGTGTTTCAGCTGTCCCATGAGTTACCTCAAATCGTAGACTGGATATTAACTTCAGGTGGTTTGTCCCTAAAGCCTGCCATCACCTCTAAATACTGGCAGCATTGCCACATTTTAAGCGTTGCTTAATCTCTGTAACTCCCTCCATAAACTAGGAAATACAGGCACAGCACCACAGCAGGCCTAGTAAAACATTTTTCAGCCTGTCCTAACAGATAAGGTGTGCCAACCAGTTAAATATGTCTTGCTACCAACTCGTGAACCAACCTTTATAAATAGAACAGTGTATTTTAGGTGGACAGGTACCATTAGTAGGAATACAGTAAATGTAGATAACACACTGTATTGTGGACGCAGCGACAGAAATAACATCTTCACTGATCCTGAGCATTGACAGGAGATACTGACAACTGCAGTGTATACCACTTGCTTAATCTGAATTTTCTGAAATTCTTGAATAAATATCTGCCTTACCTTAAGCCTGGTTACTAAAGCTACCATCAGTCTTGATACAGGCAAGAATACTGTGAGAATATAGCCATAGGGGACTGATGCTGGGTTAAAATAAAAAAAAAAGGCAAGCAAAGCTCTCTTCTGGTGGATAGAAGTGTAGAATATAACCCAGTGAGATAAATTATACTGGGGTTTCACTGCCTATGTATTAACGTTAGAGCTATAAAGATAAGACAGTTAACACATGGGGGAAATAAACTCTTTACATCTGTACGTATTAGGAACTTCTTAGGAACATATTAGGAATGGTAATTGGGAACAGATTTTACATATGTTTCTGCCACGCCGAGGTTAATTTTGTTTCTCCACTCACTTATGCTTGAAACTTGTACAAATGCCAATCAAAGAACTATAAAATGTAAACCACTTGGAGGCAGTCAGTTCAAGAAAATGTGTTTGCTTCTGTCTCTCATCTGGACACCTTGTCCTAATGTTTAAGTCAGGATATTTGATACAAGTCCTGGGTGAGACTAACTCAAAATACCTGGAGAAACAATACTATAGCTCAAACTGGTGTTTTGTTTGGTTTTGTTTGTTTGTTTTTTGGTTTTTTTTTGAGCTCGTTTGTAAGTATGCTTGTTTTCTTATGGAAGTGAAAAGCTGAAAAATACCTCTTGGTTTGAACCTGATGTTTAGCCTTTGGTGCTTGGGCATAAAAAAAGTTTTGTTCTCATTTGAGTGCCTGAATGTTTATTAAACAAAGAATGTACCTAGTGTTTCTTCCCAGCCCGTGGGCTTATCTGTAAGGGCTTCCATCCCATTGCCATATTGAACAGAACTGGCCCTAGAATTGAGGCCTGAGGAACATGGCTAGTGGCCAGGGACCAGCCAGATGTAGCCCCATTTGCTACAACCCCTTGAGCCCTGCCCTTCAGCCAGTTCTTCACCCAGCACACCCTGTACCTGCTCATCTCACAGCTGGACAGCTTGTCCAGAAGGATACTGGGAGAGACAGTTATCAAAAAACTTACTAAAATCCAGAAAACTACATCCATGGCCTTCCCTTCATCCACTAGGCAAGTGACCTTATTGTAGAAGGGTATCAAATTAGGACTTTCCCTTTGTGAGTCTGTGTTAGCTGTGCCTGATGATGGTATTTTCCTTTAAATGCCTTTCAGCAGCACCCACTATGAGCTTCTCCATAACTTTTCTAGGAACTGAGGTTGGAGTAGCAGGTTTGTATTTTCCTGGGTCTTCTCTCACACCCTTCTTGTAAGTTGGAATAACATTGGCTTGCTTCCGGTCAGCAGGGACCTCCCCACGTTCCCAAGACCTTTGGTAGATGATCGAGAGGGGTCCTGCTGTAACATCTGCTAGCTCCTCAGTACACTGGGATGGATCCCATCAGCCCTTGTGGACTTTGGAGCATTCAGTTGATACAACATAGGAGCATGCAAGAGGCTTGGGGTGTTGTAACCCAGAAGGTAAGGAATACAAGGCTGCGGACTGTGCTTTGGATATATGACTTCATGGACGTTTTAACAGGGCAGCTGGTGAACGTAAGCAGAGGTTATATTAAAGGGTTTGTATTATGAGAACAGTGGAACCACTGAGCTCTTAATTTCCATGTTTGCTACAAAGAGTGTCTCGGTTTAGTCAAATGTGACGTGTTTCTTATGGCCCTGACAGCAGGGTAGCTCCTCCTCAGCAGAGCCGACATCTTCATGCCACTGTGCTGCCAGAAGAGGTCTTACCTGTGGCCATGTGCAGTCACATAGGAGTGAGGAGTCTTGGGGCTGTCAGATCCAGCTGCTAATTGGCCATCTTCCCTCACATCTGTCCTCCAGCTATTGGATACAACAGGCAAACTGAGGATTCGGGCTCTGTGAAATTTTTCTCAGGCTGTGTTTTACAAAAATGATCATAAATACTAAATAACTGTCCCTGGACTTTGGGAACTCAATATCTGTCTGCCAGTTTGACAACAGCCCCTGTCCTGTGAAAACAGTTATTCTCCTAACAGCATGCTTGAGGGACCCAACACCATATGCCATTTAATGTCATGAAAATGAATGTTTTGAACATTTTGACTTATGTAAAACCTTAAAGCAACAAGAGGAAAGAGGAATCTGTGAGGAATAATGTCTGGCATCAGGTCAGCTGGCGTGTTGGGGAGGAAGAGGGGTGGGTTGACAGGAAAAGCATCTCAGCACCCACTTTTCCCTCAGCTCACCATCAGCAACTGACGTGGTACACATGGTAGGGTCGTCTTCACTGCTTCACTAAAATGGGAACTAGATCTTTGCAGAGACTCTTCTTGCTTTACTTCCTTCTACATATTGATGTATCTCCAGATGATGTAATGTGGATGGGCTACCTTAGCATGCAGATCATGAATGGTGTCATTCTCTCACCTGGGCTCGATAGTTAAGGATTTAATATAATCCAGTTTAGCATATTAGTTGTCTATATTTTGAGATTTTCATGTTTATTTAGGAGAATTTTAATATGCTAGGTGTTTGTCTTAAAACTGATATTTCTAGTTATAATTTCTACTTACATATTCAATAATGTATTAGAATATAATAGAATCTGAAAAAGGATTTACTGCAAGTATCTAGTTTTAAACCAAACATCTTCCTCAATTGTTTTATCCAATATAACCAGAATACTGTGAGGATGAGTCGTGGGGTAGATGATAATTTTGATGGTAAGGAGCAGAACTGAAAATAAGACAACTTGGAGTTTTGTTCTCCTTTTTGGTAAGACTTTTATGAAAAATTAGGAATACAATTTTGATATCTGATTTAAGTCTAAGATTTTCTTTTGCTGCAACCAACTGCTTTGGAGTCTTCAAATTGTCTTTAAATCTTTTCAGTGTCATGGATTAGTTAAATGTGGAAAGCAAGTGCATTTTAAAATCAGATTTGTTGAGAGATGGCAAATGAACAATGACGGGGCTCAGTAGTTGTGTCTGTGAGTCCTGGGTCCTGCTCCTGTTAATCCTCCTGCAGTTTCTGTGGCGGGACTGGGAAAAGAGAAACCTTCCTCTCTTCTTCCAGAGGAAACAGGCTTTGCTTACCCTTCCTTCCCCTGAGAAGGCAGCGAGGTTGCCTGGAGCGAGCGTCCGAACCACAAGGCTGACGGATGCAGGAAGGAGCTGTCACCTCCGGTGCCTCAAGCTGTGTTTAAAAATGTGTGTGTTTTGTAGCTAGAACTGGCTGGGAAGGGGTGAGGGGAAAGAAAATGGAAAGCAGGAGCTTGGCTGCCGCCGGGCACTTCATACTGCTGATCAACCTGTAACACTTGTGTGGCTAAAGAGGGAGAGGAGTGTCTTGGAGTGGGATTAATGCTGTGCACTTCATCCATTAGCAGTCTCATTTATTCAGCTACCATGACTGAACAACCCCTAGGAATGTAATATATGCTGCAGAAAATCTGCTTGCTTAAGGGGATGCTTGTAAATATAGGCTCTAATTTAACTTAATCACCTCCTGCTTTATGTTCCTAGGAAACCTTTTCTTCTGATTAAATAGCTAGAAATGACAGCCCGGACAGTGTACTTAATTTGAAAGTGACTCTTAGAAGAAATGCAGGTTGTTTGCTTACAGCAAGTGAGACTTTTGGTTTTATAGTTTTAATTTCTAATAAAAGCATCACAAAGACCCTGCGTGGAGAAAAACTTGTATTGTTTTTTCCCTTCCTATTGTATGGCATAAAAGAAAATTCTGGAGTTAATATTTGAAAGATTGCTCCTCATCCTACTCAGTGCAAAAATGTTTCCAAGGGAATGAGAGTACTCATCTTAAGTCTGCATGTAGACCCTGCCACCCTTCTGAGCATACAAAGCCAAAACCAAACTTGGAAGTATCCCCTTTAAATGAATGGAAAGTTCATCTCCTCTTGCTACATTTGCTTTAGACCAGATAGGCCAGGTCTCCCACACTTTGCTATTTGCTTTTATCATGATAGCACCACTAAACTTTAAACGGAGTCCTGGAAGGTCTCATGGCCAAACCAAGAGGGCAAGTGAAGGGTGGATTTAAATGCCTTCCTATAAAAGAACTGACAGAAAGAAAACAGTCTGCTTGAAATCTAGCTGGGATCCTGTAAAGAGTTAGAAAATGAACCTTGATTGCCCAAATCCCAGTACAGTACCTTTGTCAGACCACTATTATCAGCTGTCATTTAAGGCATATTTTCTGCAGCTTTATACAGTTTGTTTCTAGAGGAGATAAAGCCCTGCGTTATTCTTGACAGATATTTTCATGTCTGTATAAAATGCCTGTACCCTTTGAATATGGAAGGGTGGATTTAATGGTCCCTTCAGGGATTCAAACTGAGTATTGTTTTGAAACTTGGTTTGAGTAGGAAGGGAAGTGATTTCCCAGCTGGTTCACTCAGTTCTGGACATGAATGGAAGTTATTTCCTTGGAAGACAAAATAAAAGGGGGAACCTTAAAGTAGTAGGCTTTTTCTTCTTTTCCACTGAAGAGGAGTAGTATACAACTGCATTTCAAGTAAGAGCAGTTGTCCCTTATTAAAAACTGAAGATACTTCATTCGGAAATGGATTTTTTTTTTTTAAATAAAAATCTTATAAAGAAGATGGCTGTCTCCAAATGTCCTCTGTAATAATTAGATTTACACCTTTTTTTGTCTTCCATGACCATCTTGAATGATGTGGTCTAAGACGGGAAAAAAATAGAGCATCTAGCTTACCTGTATATTCTCAATGAAAACTATCTAAAGCAGTTTGCATATTTTCCCAGAAAGTGTTAAAATTCTTGCTTATTCGTAAAGGAACTAACGCTCCTGTAGTTAAAAGATAAGCTGCATTTAACAAGTGTAACAGAACAGGTCCCCTTCTACTAGCTATTTCAACCTTGTTATCAAGCAAAGTCTTTGACATCTTAGTTCCTTTTAGATGTTGTCACCAACAGTTGGAGAGTTGATAGACTTATTGAAAGAAAAAGCAGGAATAATGACAGTCTTGTGTTGTGCTAGACCAAGACATAGGCAAACAATGGCATTTGAGTCTTGTTCTACCTAGAACTGAAAAGCTTCAGAGTATGAACCCTGATTTCGCTATTTGATATGAGCAAAATGACCAAAACTAGCTTCTTGATGGCAATGTTAAGAATTCATTCATCTGGATTTTCATTTGGAGGACCCATTTCTAGTCTGAATTTCTATGTAGCACAGGAGACAGAACTTTTTCTAAGGATCCCTGACTCTACTAAGTCCAGTAAAATTGTGTCCATACTAGAGAATATTGCTTATAAAATCAGATCCAGCTTTAAAAGTTTTGAGTGAAAGAGTAAGTTTCCTGATTTAGCTGTTCTCCTGTCTGGTTAGTGGCTAAATCTAGCCAGGTTCTTCTCATTAGAACAAAGGAGGTTTGTTCTGAAGTACACAAGGACAGTTCGTGTACACAAATGCACATATAGCAGAGAAGCTGGGCTGAGACTGATACAGTCTTGTTGCTGTGTTAGGAGGGGTGGAAGTGTAACTCACGATGATAAGCAGAAAGAACAAAATGATTCCCTGAGGACTGAGGAAAAAATAATAAGGGCCATATGCTGTCACAGCCTGCCACCTGGCTTGCTGTTCATTGTAAGTTGTGGGCTTGCAGGTAACAATGCAGAGGTGAGCTGTGAACATACTCGTGCTAGCTCAGAGCTCAAGTCTAAAGCCACAAAGAGGGAAAGTAAAGTACTAACTAAAATGGCTACTTACACATGTGTATGATGTGAGGTGACTTCTTCTATGAGAACATCTTTTGGTGGCTTCTGTCTATAGCTGATATAGTCAGAGATTGTAGCTATTATAAATGTTTGCAAATAGAAGCAATACATTCAGGAAAAGTACCTCTTATGCACTCAGTTGGGTTTCCACTTTACTTGAAAACAGTCTGGGATACAAATTCGCCGATACCGAATCTGGGTTCTCTACACAGGATGGAAGTATGCATTTGATTTACATCAGGGGTGTTATAGTAACCTGAATATTAACTGAATCCACATTTCTTGCAACACTTATGCCAGCCATATGCTGGCTACAAATGAGCTGGCAACACTGGGTACCTCAAAAAGTTTGGAGTGGGACAAAGATACAGCCATTTACAAATTTATGATCGGATTGGCCTTGGCAAACTGAGTTACTGTTGGTTTGCTGATTCTGGCACTTTAGATTCAGGAATAGGTACTGAAAATGATTTCTTGCTCTATCAGCTGGGAGCCTGAACGCCTAACGTAGAGCAACTTAGATAAAAGCAGTAGTTTGCTCATAAACCTTTTATAGCAAGGGAAAAGACATTCCATGTCATAAGCAGGTTACATAAAGCTATATACATGTAGGAAGATGTATATAGATCTAGTATGTTTTTTCCTCGTATAGGGAAAACCTTCGCTTGGAGGTATAATTCACAACAATATTCCTTCAGTATTGCTCTTATTTAATTCCTCACAGTTACAACTATTAGAGGAAGAGCTCACTGATGAGGCAGACCCTTGCAATCATACCCAAAAGTGCAGCTTCCACTAACCTAGACATAAAAATATACTCCTGATGAGGAAAGAAATGATAGTGTTTTATGATATAAATGTTCACTTGCCAAGCAAAGTTTCACTCACTAGATTTGAGCTATTAAGATACTTCTTGGAGATATGCACTTAGAAGTGGTGTTCTTTTGGGGTTTTTTGTTTAATTTTTTCACTCTATTCCCAATGTAAGTATTTCTCAACAGCCTTTTCTTTCCTCCTTTTGTTCATGTTGTTTACTTCAAATGCCTTGGCCACAAGTAAGCTGTGGAGTGCTTAGGCTGAAAATAGACTACACATTTTTTCATCAGCTTTATCGTACTTTTCAGTCTTGCTCTTTAACAATTCTAGCAGTGCTGGGATAAAATGAGGCTGCCAGTTCTGTGATGCAGCTTGCAGGTGGGAGGAACCACTGAAACTAATGGAACCACTGACTGAAGGATTATTGATTACCCTCTACTTGCAGCTGGGAGCAGTTTCATTCGTGTGTGTTCACTTGTGCTAACCTTCTGTTTAGGCTTTGAGAAGACAGCTTTTCCTCTTTCGTGTTTAGCATTGGGCAATTTCATAAAATCTTCTCCCTCCTTTTCCCCTGCACATATATACACATTCATATAATAGCCTAACGTATTGTCCTTACAGCACTGCCAAAAGGCTTTTGCATAATCCTTTAACAGGATTTTAAAGCAATATTTTGAATCATTGTAGTGGCAGTTTAATGGCTTGAAAATGACAGGGGGAAGGATTTCTATGCATAGTAACATGTAGAAAATAAAAGACTATACAAAAGTGACATGACAATAGGAATTCCTGCCTGGGCTCCAGAGTTATGAAGAAAAAAAAATCAGAGTTGGAAGAATGAAGTACTTGCCATAGGTAGGGCCATGGCCTTAAACTTAAGGAATGCACAGTTAGGTGACTTCAAGCTTGGAAAAACTGAAACAGGATTTGCATTGAGCAGGTATTGACAAAAATATTTCTTCATGTGAAGGGAACAATTTTGTGAGATGCATTCCTCATTGCATTGGCAGCCTTCTGATTGGGAAACCAGAGCACGTCCCCTGCAGCAGGAGGTGTCACTTGTACTGAAAAGGGCTCCAAGGTAAACAGCAATGCAAAAGGTGACTTTTGGTATAGATTTATCTTAGTTTGATATCTGGGATCAGGTATTATAGCTTCCCATGGACTGCAGTGCAAAGCAGCAGTAACCTGTAGGACCTACTGCGATGCAGTTACCATAAGCATACACTGCAGTGGCGTTTTCCATAATGTAGCCTCTCCCACAAAAAAACTCTTGAATCAGCCAACCAGAAAGCTACCCTCCTTTTTCAGATCCGTAGAACAAAAGTGGTGTTAAATTCCTGTACTGCCATTTATTTCTTATAGCAAGGTACATCTTGTTATTGAGTCCTCCCTTTTTTAATTGGCTTTTGTTTTGAATTTTATTTTTAACTGGGGTTATTCTGTCTCATATGAAAGACTTTGTATATGTCTTTGAACTTTGAGGTTTGAATGGCAGCCTGTCCCCCACTGCATCAATCTTGCACCCAGTTACATTTCATCTCTGAACTTGCCGAGGGTTCTTTCTGTCCCATTGTTCAGGACATCAATGAAAATGTTGAACTGTGTCAACCCCAGCAATGACCCTTGGGAACACCAGTAGTAACAAACTGGCTTCAAGTGCAACTTTGAACTGTTGATCATTATCCTTCGAATGTGTCAGTCCAGACAGGGTTTATGCATCTTGTAGTCCATTTTTCCCATCCAGTTTGGCTACAAGGTTATGGGAGACAACATTAGAGCCTTGCTGAAATCAAGACCTCTTATATCTTACTCCTCTTTCCTGATTCAGAGCTAGGCATCTCATCACAGGTTTGTCAGGTATGATTTCCTCTTACTAAATCCATGTTTGTTGTTCTAAATCACTGGCTTATTCTTTAAGTGCCTGAAAATGACTTCTAGGAGGATTTGTTCCAAAATCTTCCCAGGGAGTGAACTGAGACTGACTGGCCTTGTAGCATCTTGGAGTGCCCTTCTTGTCCTATTTAAAGAAAGACATGGTATTTTTCTTTCTTCAGTCACTGGGAACATCCCTCAAATGTCGTGGCTTTTCAAAGATGATAGAGTGGCCTTACAATGATGTTAGCCAGTTATAGATGCATCTCTTCTGGTCTCATTGATCTGGGTACATCCAGTTGATTAAGTGGTCCCTAATTTGGCCCTTCTCTATTCTGGGTAGCACTTTTCTCTATGAAATTCTGCCATTAGCCTTTGTCCTTTGCATTCCTCACTGGTTTCAGCTTCAGTCCAACTTTGTCTTCTCTACTGTATCTTTGGCTGCCCAGGCAATGCTTTGCTATGCCTCCCAGGTAGCCTGTCTCAGCTTCCAGCTTACATGTATTCTTTTGTATTTTTGTTGCTCAGGAGTTTCCTGTTAAGTCAAGCTGGCCTCCTGGCTTGTTTGCTCACTCTTTAGCGCACTGGAATAGACTGCCCCTGTGATTTGATGAGGTTGTCCTTGAAGATCAGCCAGCTCTCCTGGGCCCTTTTGTCTCCCAAGGCAATGCTTCATGGGGTCTCACCCACCTGTATAAACAAAAATCCATTTTCCTGAAAGCCAAGGTCTTTGCGCTTTGCCTGCCTCAGTTTCTTAGGGTCTTAAACTGTAAGTCGTGATTGCTGTAGTAAAGGCTACCACTGCCTGAACATCCCCAGCAAGTTCTTCAGTCATGAGTAGAAGGTACAGTGGAGCACCAGCTATATGTACCTGTCCAGCCTTTGCAGCATAAACTTTCGCAGACGTGTTTTATAAATCTCCTGGACTGCTTGCATCTCACTATGGTGTTCTTTCCACAAGCATTATGTAGTTGAAATTTCTCATGAGAACCAAGGCCTATGTTATGAGGCCTCTTCCTTTTGTTCAAAGGAGTTTTGACTGGGTGTCTGTAGGAGACCTCTACTACGGCTACCTCTTTGGTGGTCTCTCTAATTTTGGTCCATAAGCTCCCAGCCCTCTGCGACCAAGCCTGTAGCAAAGCTCTATGGATGGAACATTTATGCTGAGCACAACCCCTTGCATTCCCAGCCTGTTCTTCCTGAAAAGCTTGTATCCACCCATTACAGGGCTCTGTGTGAGCTATCTCATCTGTGTCATGTCATTCCAGTTGTATCTTAGCTCTGCAGGTTCATGCAGATCTGGCTCTTCCTCTGTTTCATGTGCTGCATAGTCATGTACAGGCCCTTCAGATGGCTCTCTGGTTCTATCACTCCTGCAGGAGGGGCAAGAGCTTCCCTTGTTATACTGTCGGGTGGGTACCACCCCCATTTCCTCACAGTTTTATTGGCTGACTTTGGTTTCTGGTCTTTATCCACCAGTAAACCTAGTTTAAAGCCTTCCTCACTAAGTTGGCAAACCTCATGAAGATGATCTTGTCCCACTTTAAGTAGATCTCCTCTCTCCCCAGCCAACCTTGCCACCCAAAGAGCATATCTTGGTTTTAGAAGCCCAAATCCTGCTGGTGTTCAAGGATAGCAGCAGCTGGCCCCGACCCCTTCTCTCTTGTCCTCAGAGCTACAGAGTGCTGTAAAAAGACACTCTGCTCTTCTAGGCAATGAAGAATGCACTGTGTCTCTTGATAAGGTAGTTCAATGTCTTACTTTCCTTATCACAAATAAATTAAGGAAAAGCTACACCATATTTATACTCTGTCTAACTTCGGTTTATTCTACTGGGTCTTGGGGGAGACTCTATCTGCTAAATTAAAGAAACACAGGAGAGATTCTGTAGTTAAAAGCTTGGATCATACTTTCTGATGCAATGAAACATGTGGTCTAGTCATCCTGAAAATACCAGAGCAAACTAGGAGTTACAGAATGAAGGTAGGATATAACTCTGTCATGCTCCAGAGCTACCCGTTTGGGCTTTTGAAAGCAGGCATCTTTTTAATTGCCTCTTACATGTTGGTGTTCATTATGTGCAGACTTTCATGAAGCACACTTGGAGTTTATGCTTAAAACGCTCTTCTGTTTTGTATGCTCAGGAGAAGCTTATCTATTTTCAGAATTCCTGATTGGATGGATCATAAAAACATCCATGAGCTGATGGGCTCTGACCCATTTCTTTTTAAAAAAAAACCAAACACATCTCATAGTCATCAACACTGGTGTTTAAACCTGCATGTAGTTTTAGACAACCCTTGGTTTGTTGCGCGATGTCATTGTGAAGAGCAGGCTCTCCCTTAGAGACATCACATTCTGCTTTCTGTGGTCCATGGTGATATGCATGTTAGAGCTGCCTTTTCTATCTGTCTTACTGTTGTAAACCTGATATCCTTTTCTGCTGCCTATCTTTTCCCATCAGCAAGAAGGAGAAAGAAGCCTGCAACTCCCCCGCACACCCACCTCCACCTCCGCAAAATCACAACTGGGCTCAGAGCTGTGTGAAGAAAAACTGACAGGCTGCAATTCTGAATCTAAAAATCTTCATAAACCTCTCCTGTAATTCCTGTGTCGAAAGGGGTTGTGTGTGCTAAATACAAACCTTTTCAGACAAGATCAGAGAAACAGTCGGGGAGCTCATGGTTAGGAAAAGCCTTATGAACTGATATTGTGATGGCAGATTACCAAATGCTTTCTATCAGTTCAACTTGCATTTCAGACTCCATCTGGTTTTGAGTTAGAGTGATACTTTAGGTGACTTGGAGACAGGTGGCTTCAGAGAACATCTGACACTTCACTTTTGGCAGGGTGAAGACAGAGAAAGGCTTTATTTTGGACTGTATTACAGAACTGGCATCCAGGGGAATCTGCTTTTGGATGAAGTGATGCTCATACAGATGTGCAGTTCATCTGAATGTACCTGGAGCTTGGAGTAAGTTGATCAGTAGGCAGCCACTCTGAAACACGTTATTATTTGTTCCTCAGACACATCGGTGGTGACAACTGACTTGCTGACAGGTAATGTTATTTATAGTCCTTGTTGTAGCTATCAGAAATTGTTTATCATTCATTTCGGTCTTGGAGTACTAATATTGCTCATTCTTAAGTATTTGACAAGGCATTTTTCCTTTTGGTTCATCAGCAATTCTTTAATGTATAATACTCTAGCTAATGCTTTTTGCCAAAGAGAAGCTTTTTGACAGAATTTTGGAATTTTCATTAAAACAAAATAGGTTTTGAGTTGTTATTCTAGTGGCTTTTCTTGAAAGCTTTCATACATGGAAAAAAAGTTGAACTTGTAAGAGGTGTAATGAAAAGTCGATGTTGCTAAGTTAAAGATTTAACTTTTTTTCAGTCTGACTGGGAAATTAATCTAGATTTCTCTGTCAGGAAGCCATATGCATGGTCTCAAATGACAAAGATTTTTATTTTTTTCTGAAAAGACAGCAAGTGCCATTTCCCTAGGATTTCTATTGTAATGTGTTTCTACTCCACATAATAATGTTACTATGTATATTTGAGGAACTACTGCTAGTTTGTTTAAGGCATCATCTTCAGAAAGCAACTGAATTTATGATACAGGAGGTGAGAAATTTGAAAGCTGAAAAAAACTAGGCTGCTGGAAGGTTAGAGTTTATAAAAGAATAATATTCAGCACACCAAATGTGAGCTCCTAAAGAGCTTTAATTCCTAGAAGACTAGTATTATTTAGGTTGACAACAAAATGAGTGTATAGACACATGCAATTTATACTTCCAGTCTCCACAGACCTGTACCATGGTGTCAGCCAGGCAGGTGATGTCCCGCTCTCCCTCAGCGTGCTGAAAAGGAGAACGGGCAGCTGTGGGCAAGGGGAAATGGGTACCTCTACCATATCACCACATAGTGTTTCACTGAAATCAGATAAATGCATTTTCAGTTTTTGAAGGGAGTTGTCTTTGCAGATGCCAATCATATTCTGCATGAACTGTATAAACTGACACAATTATTCTAACAAATCTTTTTTTTTTTTTTCTCTTGGTTGATGGATAAGATTCACTTAATGCTTTGGGAGCATGCTCATTCTATGGTATATGGACATATCAAAATATTAATTACTGTCTAAATGGGTTCTTTGCCTAATCTGCATAAAGGATATTTAAGGTAAAAGCATTATTTTTGATCCAAATTTCCTTGTGAAAGAGCAGATAACTTTATTAAAGTACTTTGGGTATCCAGGATTATTTCTATGCCTAAGGTGCAAATGTGATATGCTTTTTCTCTGCTGAACTTCCCCCTAAATTGGTGATGGCCAGAATCAATCGCAAATCAGTTCCTCTTATTCAGGTTTGAACTACCTGGCTCTGAAGATGAAAAAGTGAAAAAATTATTCTGACAGCTCACAGTATGGATTCATTATGCTTTCTGTACTTTACAGAGTATAAAGTTAAATCATGGCCACTGTCAGAGTGTCTTTAGGCTCCAGCTGATTCAAAATGTGGGGTGCATTAATCATGTGGCACTTGTGAGTCTGTAAAGGATCAGCTAAATATGAAATCCGCATACCATATTGCCTCCTGTGAACCTGTGTATTCCTCCTGTTAGGAGGTATAGTATGGTGGTGCATTAGCCAAGGTTGAAGTATGTTAGCAGTAGGAGGTAACATTCTCAGAAGGTGGAGAAGAGGAGAGTTTGGTAGTGGAGCCGAGGAACTGAAAAACTTGAGCTTGTCCTAAACATATCTGAGTTCTGCAAGAAGAATGACATGGAACCCAGTCAGTAAAGTCAAATTCAACAACTTCTGAGTTGCAGTCACAGGTCAACATCTCGAGTGTGGGGCTCTCCTTCTTAGAAAGGCTTTACTTGCCATGTCTGTATATCTAGTACTTGCCCTCAGTAGGTAACATGCTTAAACAATTTAAAGCCTGTTGAAATATTGCAGTAACACCAGCGAAAACCAATTCCCTTCTCCGTGGCTTTTTGCCACATCAGCTGAACAGATGGAGTCGTGCCAGCTTCGAGGGTGGTGTTTCCTCCTGCTCATCCTCTGAGTCAGCAGCAGACGGGTCTTGCCAGGGCTGGCGGCTGCAGCAGGGAGGGATGAGCTCCCCCAGCTCTTGCTGGGGAGTCCAAGAAAGCAGGTTAGTAAGTCATTCGTTTAATGCTACATTAAGTGCTTAGTTGATGACATGTAACTTGGCTCCACATGAAAAATTATTTATGATGATTTCGAAGATACTGTCCCTTTCTGTGTGGGAATTAGCCTATTTTTTTTTTTTTTTTGCATGTGGATTAAGTAATCTGGTAATTTATCCTGAAAGAAAATTTTGTCTCGCACAACTCTAGCTATGTAGCAAATATTCTTGAATCAAGATGCTATTGGGATTGAGTCCTTTCTTGTGCTTAATGATGGCCTGTTTTCTTATCAATGAGTGATAATCCTATCCATACCCATACTCCCCTTCTGCCAGTTGTGTGGTCAAAACACTCAAGCATTGAAGCCACAGCTGACCAAAAATTGTGCAAAGTGCAAGAAAATGGGTTAAAAAGTATTGATAAAAGAATGCATGTGCAAAGTGGAGGTGGGAACAGAAGAGTATCCAGTGTTTTCCAGTTACCACTAGGACTGGAAGCTGGACATACCATATAATGTCCCGAGTTGGAAGGGACCCACAAGGATCATCGAGTCCAACTCCTATCCTTGTGTAGGACAAGCCCGAAATTCACACCATGTGTGTGAGGGTGTTGTCCAGTCTCTTCTTGAACACTGTCAGGTTGGGGCCGTGACACCTCCCTGGGGAGCCTGTTCCAGTGCTCCACCACCCTCTAGGGGAAGAACCTTTTCCTAATGTCCAACCTAAACCTCCCCTGGCACATCTTCCTGCTATTCTCTTGGGTTCTGTGTTGGTCCCCAGGGAGAAGAGGTCACTGCAGGTCTTACAAATGAGCAGTTCCTCAGCCGGTTTTGTAAGTGCTCCCCTTATCCAGGGGTCAGATGCTTCAACATGAGAGGAGAAATCTTCCTTACCACAGGAATAAGACTGGAGCATTCACCTGGTTTTAGCGAAATCCGCTCGATGGCCACTGGTTGTAAGATTTTCTGAGGCAAACGTTGTCCATGTTCCCTATAACAATTCACTCGTAGTTACACAAACCTTTTAAAAACACTTGTGTATGTGACTGTAGTATATATAAATGATTGCACTGCCATGTGTCTCCATGAATTTCTCTGTAACTACCTAATATTGTGCTGAGAGAGGATGTAAGTTGTTGCTATGCATGGTTCATAGTTTCAGAAGCCTGATTTAAGAACCATGACACCATTATATGAGTAGTTGCCCAAGTAACACACCAATAACCATTACAGTTCCTGCAGGAGGGGATTTCTTTGCTGCAATGTAATGAAATGTAAAGCTGCAGGGAAGTGTTTTAAAATTAGAGGAGATATGACATTTTCATGGTGATACAATAGATGTTTTTGGAATTAGTTTGACGTTGTTCCATGCATAGGGCTGGGCTTTTTTATGCTATCATGCCAGATGTTGCTACCATTTTAAGTTTAAATAAAAGCAAGTTAATAGTGCTGCTGCTATATTTCTGATTGTGTGGGTCTTCCTCAGTGGTCACCTAGATCATGTGCTGTTGTGAATTTCTGTTGTTTTGCTAACTTTTACTGAGATATCTGGACAGCACAGGGCACTAGTCTTTTCAGTCTAGTGTTCGGTCTGGTGCTTTGTCTGGATTACCTGACTGAGATCCTAAGAGCGGTCCTATGAGCAAGGACACGGCAAAGATCTGCATAGGCTTGTTCCAGACAGTGTTGGACTAGATGCTTAGGAAAAAGCTGTACAAAACCAGCACTGGTAGAATGTTAATAAACATTTTGTACACCTACCATTTTTCTGAAGTCAAACAGGACTAAAAATATATGCTGAAAGAGTTGCTGATGTCTACCAAAGGAAAACAAGTTGGTCTAGATAATATTTTTTTTAGCTCAAACCATGTGTTACATGACAACTTGGCTAATTAAACCTTCGAGTCACCTTATTCTCAAAGAAAAAAGGTGTCTTGCAGAGTTTTAAAGAGCTTAATATCCAGAAGGAAGAGCCCTTCAAAAAGATACAAGGAGCCAATAAGTCTAAAAACCAGGTTTATGTGATTTTACTGATACCATAGTACTTTGCAGACAAGGACCTAAGGCATCTGAAGAGGAGGAACTAACATATTTTGACTATCTGTTTACCCCCACATTCTCCTCTATGTGTCAGGGCACTTTTATAGAATTTGAGTAGATATGGAACTGGGTAGCAGAAAGCAGTTCCGTGTCATTTAATGTATATTTCATGTAGGAAGTACATATTATGTGGAACTTCAGATTTGAATATCCATCAGAACAAAAGGACTTTTTCAGTTCATGAACTGAAAAAGGCAGGGAGATCTGCATGGGTCTCTTCCAAACTGTCCTTAATCTCAACATAACAGCCTCAACTAGATTTAAGTAGAATGGGTGGCAATTGGATTTGCTCAACAAGATTGGTCTTCATAAGGTGCTGTGAAGCACAGAGGATTTGGCACACATTCTGCAAGCTGACTTCTGTCTTCATCCCATCTCCCTGTGTGCCCAGATTTAGACTCTGAAATACATACTTGGAAGGAGAAATAAATATTAATAGTTGTTTTTCAGAATATTTGCATACGAAGATCTAATTGATTTTTGGTATCTGTTATCACTCTGTACTGTTAAACAGAGGTTATTGTTTAGGTATTTGAGTACAGAATTTGGCCTATTGATATAAGTGGTCTAAATTTTTAGTGGCTAAAGAAAAATGTTATGTGAAATGAACAGTAGGGTTAGCAGGAATGCTCATAAAATGTTGAGTTGTTGACTACACAAAAAAAAGTATTTTGAATATTGCTAATGTAAGCAAAAGCTTTAAGAAATCAAAGCAAGCTGATGAATGGAGCTCTGCCTCAGATCTGTGCCCTTGTAGGCTTAGTGGAAAGAAGAAATCCTCCATGAGCAAACAAACAGCAGAGCCCATTTTCAGTGTGCATCCCTGTGACTTCTTAAGAGCTACTGAAAATATATAGGAGCCAAGCTGCCTGGATCCAGTGAGAAAGGAAGCTCTAAGGGATTCGGGGAGCTGAAAAAGTTTGCAGCTCTCAAATACCACCAATATAAGACAAATAATGGCTAGAAGGGGAATTGTCATGTATAAGGGTGAGCGCCAGATGGAAAATGCACATTTATGGGAAGTGACTGAATAGCAGTGTAGCACAGGCATGGAAAATGGTGAATAGAACAAATATATGAAAGATTAAATATAGAAAGGAGATGAGATTAATGTACAGGAAACTAGCTGCAGATGATGTGATCTGCTCTGGACACTCTGTTCTCTCTGCTCTTGTATCATCCCCATGGTATCTAGGCACTTAACTGGCAGATGAGTCACTGTGTCTTTGTGCTGCAGCTTGTTTCTCCATTAAACCAAGGTAATTCTTTCTGCTCTTGCAGTGATGCTGAAAAGTATTGATCTGTAAAGTGCTTTGAAGCTATACTAAAATTCACAGATCCTCTAAAGCCTTGCTTTTAATTGTGGGGTTGCAGATAAATTTAATACATTTTTACAGCAACAAAATTGTCTAACTGCAGTAATTCTAGTCTATGATAATTTTTTATGTTCCTGATACCTAAGATGACAAAGTCTGGTTAAATTGGTTAGGATTGCATAATAACATTGACTTGACTTACACTTTCTCCACAGTAGGGCTCAAAATCATTGCTGGTTGTGAATCGGCTTGCTTTGTTTCCAGGGTAGCTTTCTGTATGTTTCAAGACTAACCTATTTCTTTAACCGATATGGGATGTTGTGCTTCAACTTCAACTTCGCTGTGAGCTGCAAAGAGTGAAGTAAAATGATTAAAAGTGAAATACAAATTCATGACATGAAGCCACAATAAGTTCCTCTCAACGTGCCATATGATGGAGTAATGGGAATAAACTTTCTAATTTCATCCAGTACGTTATTGCAGAGTTCACACACCAACCTTCAGATGTTACGTACGTATCACTTCTTGGTCAGTAGCTTTGTGACTTTGTGATCATTACAATCCGATCAAACCTGTTCTTTCCATGTCAGTCTACAAGTCCTGCATTGTTGTCTTAAGCTCTACTTACCTTGGAAGTGACCATGAAAATCATTTTGGTTAGCTCTAAGCAAGATGGCACCTGTTCTCCTAATTATTCCATTACCATTATAACAAATTTTTTTCTAGGTGTGTTGAGTAAGGAAGGGAACCTACTAGTTGTAGATAACTAAGGACTTTCAGACAACTTGAGCTCATTTAAATTTGAAATTACTTTGTAATCGGAAAGTTCATACTGTTTGGCTGCTTGCAAATGTAGTCATTCAGCATAAAATCAAAGACTCAGAGTTTGATTAGAGTTATTTGAAGATATGCCATAAGAACTATTATAATATATGTAAAGTACTTTGCTCTTTGCAGCACACAAGTGAAATGGTGGCTATACCTCTTAAGAGGTGCACTAATTAATAAACTTTAAAGTTGATATTAGTTAATGCTATTAATGATTAAGTGTATCCAGCGGACAAGTTATAATGGAATAGTTATGCCACCACTTAAAAGGAGATAAGCAGTCTTTGCTGTACTTGGCATTTAGTAGACCTCATTCCTATATACTGGGCCTGATTTACACTGGCAAAGCACTGAAGAATTACTTGAAAGTTGGTTTACAACACATTTTAGATCCTTTCTATTGTGTTATAACACTGCAAATGGACCTTCATAAAACATGATCCAGGCAAGTAATTTTTCAGAAGTCCAAATGATATTACCTCTTACTGGAAGGAAAGTAGCACAGCTGGAGTTTTTCAGAAAAGATTTCTCCACAGAACTTGGCACATGATATCAGACCTCATGGTGACAAATCTCAGCTTAATTTGTATTTTGATGCCTTCATTGGGCTGGAAGATGTAGGGTGCCAGTGACGCATCAGTAAATCCAGGGCAATTCTGATAATTATGGTTTTTATTAACCTCAGCTGTGCTTGTTTTTAACCTGGACAAGGTGATTTACACAGTAAGTTTCTTCTGATAAAGGAAATTGGTTTTGTAACAAAGTTGGAGACAAGATCAAAAAATGAAGTCTATCACTAAAATTTTCTTAAGTTATTTTTAACAGAGATCTATAGCTGGCCTTGTATACTTGGTTTCCATTCAAAACAAATGCAACATCAAAGTAACTGTATGGGGCTGCATGGAGAAACTCTTCCCTCTTAAATTTAAGAAAACTATTGTGTTGTGTTTTCTCTTCAGCTTTTAGAGACTGTGGAAAGCACAGTGACTGCTAATGAAGCTGTCTAAAGCTTATGACCTTTATAATACAAAAGACACTCTTAGTCTTCCTTCCCTTTCTGCTTGGAAGTCTCTCAAGTTGTATGTTTACCAGTTGCTCCTCTCCCAGATAGCATGACATAAAATTCTTAATTTTTTCAATTGAAATTAAAACTCTAAAATTCTTTCTTGATATTGTCCCATATTGCAGACAGTTATAAGAAAAATAACAGTAATATCACAATGCTGATAATGTAATTTCTAATATATTGCTGCTTTTTATCAAATACCAAGTGACAGTAATGAAAACAAATGTCAGATTTAGGCATAGAGCACTTAATTCAAATTGCTTTTCACTGTCATCCTTCTTGCTGCTTGCATAAGGAATTTCCTGGGTTGCTAGCACCGTTGGGTTCTGCTCCTGGTTATTCCTCCTTTGTGGAGGTGAAGGAACCAGCCCAGGGGGGATGGTCTGCACAGGTTCCACATGCTCCCAGGTGGGGTTGAAGTCTGTGCACCAAACTTGTGACTATCAACATAGAGCTGGAAATGAGGTGGGGTACAAGGGTGGGGTGGGTAGTATGTGGTAGAACTTCTTCCTTCCCCTTGCTTGAAAAGTGTCCTAAATTAGAAAAATGCCCTTAATTAAGCTGGAATAGCAGCCTCATCTGTAATACATGAAGTTCTAGAGTACCTCAAAGAGAAGATTTGTTTCCTCCAACTTCTCTGATCTCCCTTATACTTATGTTTAGTTACTAGACGTAAAAGTCTGGAGTAGCCTTAAATCTCCCCACTTGTAAGAGGAAGGTATTATTTCATAACAATATTTAATTTTGCTGTCCCACTCTGAGGTGAGGGGGGAATGAGGAATTTCTTTTTTGATGTCTACAAAGAAGCTGTAAATAATTTTAAAAGACTCTCCCCAAAAAACCCCAAACCCTCAAAAACCCCAAACCAAACACACAGAACAAAAACCATAGACACAGCTTTGCTCTTAGGATGTGACACTCCTAAAATACTTAAGCAAGTTCAGATATCCAAGCACTAGAGTGCTATTAGTCAGCTGCTGCTAAACTGTTTTTATTTTAATGCTAATGTAAAAATGCCTTATTGTTGAAAGAACTACCTATCTTTCTAGACTTAGTGGTAAGTCATCTTAGATTTCTTAAAAGTCGTACTAGATACTTTGTTTTCCAGTTTCTTGTAGATTTTTTTTGAAAGGTGTTCTGAGCAATAAAAGATTCCAAGTGGTTTGTATTGCAAATTGATTCTTCTCATTTTAATATAGTGTTGCTAGTTTTGAGCCTTTCTAATATTGCTTTTATTTTAAGATTTCTTGTTAATTAGATTAAATCACAAACCTACCATAATTCCAGCCTGCAAATTCCTTTTAAAGCAAAAGGACTTGTCTACTTGAGTGTCCAGGTTTTGAGGCAGAGAAAGCTCCTTCCACTAATTTCAACTGACAGTAGATCAGACCTGGCCTGCAGAAGTATCATCAGGTACCAAAAGCTTTTGATATCCCATAACAGCATGAGAATAGAGATCATACAGACAGCTGTATCTTTGAGAATAATTCAGTTAGTTCTGCCGCTGTTGAAATTTTTTCCTGTTATTGAGCTGATTCGTTTGCATTTAGCCTGTGTAATGTTCCACAAACCCATTGCTATGGGAAATGGTACTATTGCACAGGTGTCCTTAAAAATGCTGTTCCTTTTAACCTTGCAATTTCTGGTATGCTTGCTTTCTACAGAAAATTTACGGTTTGGGGAATCTTGCAAGTCATGAGAATCTAATCTTCTGTGACTGAGCCACTGGAGCCAATTCTGTTTATAACAAGTTAACAAGCTCAGCTCTGAGGAGACATTCATCATCCCATTCTCTCAGCTCTAAATAGGACATTTCTAAAGCAAAATCACATCTGCTTTCATGGGAAACCCTTTGTGAAGCTCAGACTTCCCTTCTATGTCATCTCTTCTACGGAGATGTCTTCACGTCTTCCAAACGAATGTAATCGTTGGATCACTGCATTCATTTAGCTCTGAAACTTGGTCTTGGCACTGGGTTATTTTGCCTGCTGTTTATTATGTTTACTCAAGATAAATGGGAATTGCACCTTCACTCTAATTCTACCTGGAGTGGGGACAGAAAAACCAGGAAGAGCCTTGAAATGGTCTTTAGTGTATGTTGCTCTCATCTGTGACCTTCTTAATATGCTCGTATTCTTTTTCCTTTTGCTTCTTATGTGTATGTGCATGCACTAGCTCTAAAATATTAAATCAGCTCTCAAATGTCATGTTACCAACTTAGGGAAGAAAGGATCTTAGCCATTAATATAGAAAGTGAATCCTTTATGTTACATAACAGGTAAGTTGCAATAGGCAGGCTGTATCTGAAGACGTGATACAAACATGGCACTCAGCTTTTTGTTATTTGTCTTTTAGCTGTGTCTGTTAGAATTACTCTTTCATCAAACAAATGAGGCTTTTATGAGCAGAAGATGTACATCTGTTTTAAGGCACATACAGTCACTTGATCTGTGTGTTGAATAAGATACTTATATGATTTTATTACCTAAATATACTGTGTCTTCTTTTATGTACACATATGGTAACAGATCTTTTTGGTTCTGGTGTTGCGTGCCACATATAAATTACTTCCATAGTACAGACTGGCCTACTTAAGCAGGACCATTCTTCAGAAACTGAATAACTGTTAAGTATAGTGACGCTGGATGTTTCTCTGAATTACATTTTCTCATATTGCAGAATATAGATCAAAGCTGTTCAAATACTGATAGACAGTCTAGAACAATGGCCTTAGTTTGCTGAAAGGTAACTTTTTCAATATAATTTTGTTCAAATGAATCATCTTTCATCTTTTCTCCATTGCTACTTAACTATTATACAGTAATCACCTTCATAATGAAAGTCATTTTAGTCCACATGTTAAAAATCAAAGCAGTTGCACTATTTCATTTCAAAGTAATTTAATTCCAGAGTTCAAGAAAGTGAACCGATACCATTAAAAAAATCCCTTCTCCCTGCCCACTTATGCAAAGTTTTTTACTAGTTTATTAAATACTGTATAGCACCCTACCTAATCTTTTACAAACTCTTAGTGTTTGTAGCTTCACTGAAACTTAGCAAACTCAGTTTTTAATTAAATATGTATTTTTTTCCAAAAAGTAAAACCAGAAGCAGTTAAAAAACACCTTTTGAAATATGGTCCTAAGCCTGTATGGCAGTGTCAGTGGCATAGTGCCCTCGCTCCTACGAAGCTGTTCCTTTTTGTATTATGATGTTGGACACACAAGGATAACAAGAAAAGAAATGTTTCTTAATGCTTAATACAGAATTCATCTTGCATCATCTGGTTGCAGGAGCTATCTTTTTTCCCGTATGAAATATCTGGCTGTGAACATTTTTGGACACAATACTTGGCATATTTGTCTCTACCTGAAACATCTTTCCCTTTCTTTCTATGACTTGCTAACTTTTGATAAAGTGGCTGAATTACTTCCCTTGCTAGTGACTGAGGGTCAAGGAATGGAGTATGCTGCATTTAACGGAGGGAGGAGTTAGGATTGTAAATCACTGCTAATAAAATGCTTCGGAGTTGAATATGTTCTACCCAGTTTGTTCAAACAGTTGTGTTGTATGAGAGACATATGCCGCAAACAGCAGTATGTGTCCGCGTGCATTCTGTATCATCAATAGCTTGCCTGAAAAGTGATATAAAGGATTCATAGCCTACAAATTTGCCAGTTGTTTGCTGTACTTGAGGAAATATCTTATTTTCTATTATCAGGTCATCACTTCAGTGTGTAATTGCTATATGTTAGTATTCTGAATCCCTTACCTATTAACTTGGAGAAGAAAAAATTTGAATGAAAGCATTTAAGTGATGGCCAGAATGTTGATGAGAGATATGAAACCCTGCTACATCAGTAAGTAGATTTTTCTTTGGCTTTTCGTTTTGCTCCTTTATTACACTGTGGCATCTCTTTGGGAATATACATAAAGAAAAAACAGTACTCTGCAGAAGGAAGGAACCTACTGGCATTGCGTTAATAATTGCCTGTGGCACAGTATATTTAGGAACAATCTGTGTAATTTTTGCTTAAAGAAAGAATTTACTTATTGAAAGAAATACTGTCCAACCTCAGATCAAACACTGAATTGGCCAAGAAGAATGAAAAACTGTGGGTTAGCGAGAGCTGTTGCCTGGGCCTGAGGCCTGTATGCTAGCTTGTTGCAAAATCGAGGGTTGCAATAGACAAGGAACGCAGTGTGCCCAGACAAGGCCCAGGAACAAGGAATTTGTGGTTATCAGCAAACGCCTACACCCAAGGACAAGGAATAACCCGTGACCACAGGTGGCCGACTGATAGTCGCGGGAACATCTCCTAATCAAAAAACTCTGTTTAAATAGTCTATTGTTTAAGTAGTCTTGCTAGTCTTGCGCATGTGCTAGAATGATTAGCCAGTCACCTTAAGACACGCTTAACTTAGAACATATAAATATATGTGTGTTAGCTCAATAAATCGGACATCTTGCTTGCATCAAGCTGCGTCCCCGTCTCTCAATCGCGACAAATTGGTGACCCCGACGTGATCGCCTATGGTGAGACCGCCGAGGAATGAAGAACCGCCTATCTGGTGGCAGGTCGCGAGTCCCGCAGAACTTTGGATGAGCTGCTGAAAGGAAGCAGGATAAGCCGGCCGGCTACTTAATCCCTCCGTCTGGAACGAGAGGTGAGCTGCGGGAAACTAAAAAATGGGGAATCAAGCGTCTTCCCCTGAGAGAGACGTTTATGAGCTAATGAAAGCGTTGCTTAAAAAGCATGGGAAGAAGACCCTCTCAGGGCAGGATCTTAAGTTAATGCTCAAGTGGGTGCAGGTGAAAATCCCCACAGTAACTGCCTCTTCAATTTTTACATGTGAGCTTTGGGACGATGTAGGGGTTAAATTATGGGATGCGGCTACGGCGGGGGATGAAGAGGCGCAACGTATGCTCCCTAGATGGAGAACTGTTTTTGAGACTGTGAAAGCACAGGAGCAAATGCAACGGGGCTCCTGCGAGGAAGAATCAGCGCCTTCCCAGTTACCCTCTGCCTGTCCTGTAACCTCTCCCGATGCTGCTAATGGGGTGAAGCCTTCTGCGCCACCATTAGCTTGCGCCGCAGGGTATCCCCCTGATGATGATCCCTTTGATCCGGGGCCTATCGACCCCGAGAAGGAGCCTGACTTATTTCCCCTTGACCCTCATGATGTTTGGAGAGAAATTAAGCGCCAGGCGTTGAAGGAAGGGAAGCTGGAAGTAGCGAGAACTATAGTCGCTCCTGTAATATATCAGAGACGGGGGGGGGCCCAATGGGAAGCACTCTCTTTCTCGGTTATCAAAGAGTTGCGCCGTACTGTTACCGAGCACGGGCTATCCTCTCCCTATTTTGCGAGTCTTTTGTCTTCGGTATTTGACACATATGTTATGACTCCACACGATCTGAAGTCTCTTGCGCAGTTGTTATTGACTCCGACTCAGTATACGATGTGGGAATCTCAATGGAGAACAGGATTGCAAACAATTTTGCTGGGGTATGCGGGGCATGCTAATGCTGCTTTAGCTGCGTTGACCATAGAACATCTTACAGGGACGGGACGGTTTTCGGACCCTGTCGCTCAAGCTAGGGATATCCCTCGAGAAGCTTTAGAAGCACTCCGAGAGGAAGCGAAAAGGGCTCTGCTGAAAGTTCCTGATTCAGGCAGACCCCAGAAAGCATTTACTACTATAACCCAGGAACCTCGTGAACTGTATATGCAGTTTATAGATAGATTAAAACAAGCCCTAGAAAGGCAGATTGATAATACGGAAGCCCGAGAAATTCTACTCCTTAAGTTAGCCGTAGAAAATGCTAACGCTGACTGCAAAAAACTCTTAAGGTCTCTCCCGAATCAGAATCCTACCCTAATCGAGATGGTGGAAGCCTGTAACAGGATCGGCACCATGGACCATAAATTTGAGGCTATGGCTGCCGCGTTCGCGGCCATGCGTGGGCAAGTTAACCCCACTCCACCGCCCCGAAACTGTTACGGCTGTGGGAAGCCAGGCCACCTTAAGAAAGATTGCCTTGCTACGAGTGCTTGGAGGCGTCCCCAGATACCCGGGATCTGCCCTAAATGCCAGAAGGGACGGCATTATGCTAATCAATGCAGGTCTAAGCATGATTCTCAGGGACGACCGATACAGGGAAACCGGTCGCAGAGCGCGGGGCCGCGGCGCGTGCAGACACAAGTTCCGCGGATGGCCCCCCCGCGGGCGCAGGGGGGGGTAGCAGCGTTGCCGACCTCTGCCCAGCAACAGCAGGAAGTGCCGGCTTGGACCTGGCAACCTCCTATGCAGTAACGCTACTTGATTCCTCAGTCCATCTGTTGCCCACGGGTATTGTCGGTCCTTTACCACCCGCAACGCAGGCATTGTTGTTAGGAAGGTCGTCTACGACGCTATCAGGACTTTTTGTATTACCTGGGGTAATAGATGCTGACAGTTCTCACGAGATTAAAATCATGGCTTGGACTCCGTTTCCTCCTTGTATTATACCAAAGGGAAGTCGGATTGCACAACTAGTTTTAATGCCCAAAGTTGATAATTCTCTGCCTAGTGACCAGTTAATGCCACAGAGGCAAGGAGCTTTTGGCTCCACAGGAGAACCGCAGATTTTATGGGTCCAATCTATCACGCAGAAACGCCCCACATGTCGATGTACTCTTATTCGTGGGAATCAACGGGTTGTACTGTGCAGAATTATTGACACGGGTGCGGATGTTACTGTCATTTCTCAAGCCAAATGGCCACCCCAATGGCCCCTAGCAGATGTTTCCCAAGCGTTAGCTGGGATAGGGGGATATGGAGCTAGTCGACAGAGCTTAGAACTAATTCAGATACAGGATGCAAGCGGCCAGACAGCATCTGTCAAACCGTTTGTTTTACCTGTCCCCATGGTTCTGTGGGGGCGTGACGTGTTATCCCAATGGGGTATGCCTCTTCAAACTACCCAGGCACATTTTTAGGTGGGACCATTGAGGGGCGTGAGACCCTAAAATTAATCTGGAAAACTGAAACCCCTGTTTGGGTCGATCAATGGTCCCTACCTACGGAAAAACTTCACGCCCTCCAAGAATTAGTTGCAGAACAACTATCGAAGGGACATATTGTGTCTTCTAACAGCCCCTGGAATTCGCCGGTTTTTGTTATCAAAAAACACACTGGCAAGTGGCGCCTGCTCCATGACCTCCGGAAAATTAATGATGCTATGGAAAGCATGGGAGCCCTACAACCAGGACTTCCATCACCTACTATGATTCCTCGTGATTGGCATTTAACGGTCATTGACCTTAGAGATTGCTTTTTTAATATTCCCTTGCATCCAGATGATGCCTCTAAATTTGCCTTTTCTGTACCAAGCGTCAACATGCAAGCCCCATTACAAAGGTACCACTGGGTTGTGCTGCCACAAGGAATGAAAAACAGTCCCACAATATGTCAATGGTATGTAGCTAAGATACTTAGTCCAATTAGAACCATGATGCGCCATGTCTTACTGTATCATTATATGGACGACATTCTAGTAGCAGCAGAACACTATGAAGTCATGGAGGAAGCTGTAGCCCTTGTCATGGTTGCCATTAAATCGGCAAACCTCTGTATTGCCCCAGAAAAAGTACAACGGACGCCACCATGGAAGTACTTAGGGTGGCGCATACGAGCTCAAACTGTGGTTCCTCAGCCTTTACAAATAGCCACGGAGGTAAAAAACTTACATGATGTACAAAAACTGTTAGGAACAATCAATTGGGTCAGACCCTTGCTTGGCATTACTAATGCAGACCTAAGCCCATTATTTGAAATGCTCAAAGGGGGCTCAGATCTCTGTGCCCCACGGAATCTTAATCCTGAGGCTGTTAACGCCCTACAGAAAGTTGCCATAGCAATTACCAACAGACAAGCGCATCGATGGGCACCTGAGTTACCTTTTCAACTCATCATTTTGAATCCTTCACGGCAACCTCATGCGTTGATCTTTCAGTGGGATAGCCAGAAACCGGACCCTTTGCTGATTATTGAATGGATTTTTTTACCCAACCAAGCCACAAAAACTATTTTGACACAGCATGAAATGTTTGCATCCCTTGTCGTCAAAGCTCGACAAAGACTGTTGACTTTAGCAGGAACAGACTTTACCCTTATCTGTCTACCAGTAACAGCTGTTTATTTGCAATGGCTATTACAACAATCGCGACAAAAAACAACTTGTTTTTCCTCAAGGTAGTGGCCAGGCATTACACAGGGAAGCCTGCTGCAAGGTAATACAGGCACCTTCGTACTGCTGCTTTTTCCAGCTGGCAGCATGTTAGAAATGCCCATCGCTAAGTGAAATACAGCGTTTAAAAATTACTCAGAAAGTAAGTTTCTCTCTTTTATTTTTTTTTTTCTCCTCTATATCCCGTAGAACAACAGGGAATTTGCACTGGTACATGCATTATGGTGGTACTAACTCCTGAGAGAAAGACTTTCATGCTTTAAAACCATATCAAACAAACTGGGAGAAGGCAGTGGTGGCTGCCAGCTGTGTAGTCTTGCTCATCCTATGAACTGATGATCTTAAAGGTCTTTTCCAACCTAAATGATTCTATGAATTACAGAGTGTTTCTTGTGTGTGGTGAACTTCAATATAACTGCAGATTCTGCAAGCTGGGGCTCTTAAAACAATTTGTAAAAAACCCTTCATTTTCTGTTCCTTTGTGGGTTTTACCACATTGGAAAATGTTTTGGGTCTCTCTTCAGTGTCTTGAAGAACAAATGCTAACTATGAGACCAAAGCAGTATTATTTTGTTTTGAATTTAAATACTCCAATTTCTTACATAGGTGATCTTGTTATCCTTTATTAAGCTGCCTACTGGGACAGAATAATCTAAAGCAGGAGAAACATAAACTATAGAACTATAGGAAAAGTCAGATATATATGTCCTTAGATTTCTGAGTGAAAGAAAGTTGTTATCTAACTGTTATTTGCCAGTAATGAACTCTGACAGAAAAAGTAGGTAGGAAAACACCAGTTAATATCCAGGTATAATATTGCCCTCACTCAGGTCAATTGTTGCTTCATTTTAATTTTATGACCCATTAAAGTTGATAATCATAGAGGTATTGGAATATGTTTGTTTACATTTTAATTATTTCCTGAAAAAAATAAAGTTTCTTTGCATTTGGCTGTGTCTGATAGCTGCTTCATACATACCTTTGAGAGCAAGCTGAAAGGGGTTTTTTTAGCTGGAAAGAAGCCCCTCAGCATAACACATTAAAGATTTTTCTCTCACTTCCAGTGCAACAGCAGCTCTTTCCCCCCATTGTTTTAGTGCGTTTGCATAGAGTAACACTATTCGCATTTCCATTCTTAGGAACCTTATTTAGCTGTCCCAACACCACGCTTTTAGAAAGCTGGATCTTCATATTCTCATCAAAAACAATTTTGCAATAATAGCTGACTCTTTTTTACTAGTAATATCGAACTTGTTTTACTTGACCGGGAGGTCCAGTGTGGAACAACGTGGTAAAAATTCATGAAAATTTAAGTAGTTAATTCATGAAGTCCTTGAATAATTCATTGCAGATAAGCCCTTTAAACTCCCATTTAAGTTGTTAATAATAATAATAATGAGTAGTTCATTCCCAAGACCTCTGTTACTTGCATCCAATGTAAAGTACAAGTAGGAAAAGCTCAGTAAGGAGTTATGTTTTATCTGTAAAATAATTTCATCTATTGCAAAATGATTTTGTTTCTTATCTTTTATTCTCTACTCACTCATTTAGAAAGTACTAGCTCTTTAAGAATTGCTAGTGCTTTCACCATCCCACATGGCTATGTAACAGAAAAAAAGGCATTTAACTGAAGGATATTCACAATATTTAACTGGAAAAAGCAGTAGTATATTAAATGTCCTTCCCACACTTTCACTGTTTTTCTTAAATAAGCTCTTCTAAAATAGTATGAGCATAAATGTCCTACTCTGGCAAAGACAAGTTGTTTTGGTTTTTTTTCCTGCAGAGATCAGAAATAAGCACCGAAGATATTTCTTAGATACAATTCTTGATCCATCAGAGTCTTCCCCTACTAAAGGAATGAGGAGTACAATATGGCCCTCAAGTATGGAGAGCTCCAGGGGCTCAAGGAAATTAGTGATCCCTCCTCCCTGGTACTGCTTCCAACTCCGGGTAGGGAATAAATGGAGAATGGTATTTGTACCTCCCAGGAGTTCCTGATGGAGGGAAGTGGTCCTTCAGCATCCTCAGAGGTGATGGGATGGATGAAGCTTCTGTGAGGTACAGCTGGGCAGGGGTTTTAGCAAATAATAAAATTGTTGAAATTGTGATTTTGTTTGTTTGGTTGGTTGGTTTTTGTTTGTTTGTGGAGATTTTTCTTTGTTTCTGGTGTTTTGTTTGTTTGTTTGTTTTCTTTATTCATCCTGAAATGTGTTACAAGCTTTTAACCGAACTTGGCAAAATATTAGGTGACAAGTCCAGAGTGGTAGTCATAGAAATGCCAGAGAAAGAAAAATGTTCATCCATATCTCTGCCTCTTTGCCTAGAGCTCATGTATTTTGCTAAGATGTATTAGACTCCTTCTGCTTAAAGAGCTTGTATTATTGACTACCCAGTGCGGAGTCACTGATAACCAATAAATCTTATCTTTCAACTTAAATCTATTGCTCATCTTGTAACTTGATAGGCACAGATTAATGGAGGGTGAAAGGGACCTCAGGAGGTCTCTTGAACAAACTCCTGCTCAAAATACTTTCAGCTCTGAAGGTTAGAACTATTTGGGGCTTTGCCTAGTCAGATATTTAAAGTCTCTAAGAAACAGAGACTACACAGTCAAAATTTTGCATGAATAATTACATTCACTTGAGCAGGGACTGAAACTTGGGTCAATCACCCACAGGTCTGTGCCTTAATTAAGTGCTTTAATTGTGTGGTTAGAAAGTTATCCTAGTGCTGTCTGGATAATAGTTACAGGCATTTACCACATGAAGTGAAATAGTTCTGAAAAGAGGGCCTAATTTAAAGCACCAGTTTCAGGAGAGATGCAAACACAGATCCTGGTCCTGAAATGAGCAGGCGGTCGTAAATAGCAAGGGAGTGCCAGGTGGAGAAGTGCACCCTCCAGCCTTTTTAAGGTGTGGGTTGGTTTTTTTGTTTTTTTTTTTTTTTTTAACAACTGCTACCATATTCTCTGCACTTAAAATAAAAATACTCACAGGTATCAGTCTAAATGGGACCTTGCACTTGGGCCACAACAACCCCAGGCAGCGCTACAGGCTCAGGCAAGAGTGGCTGGAAAGCTGCCTGGCAGAAAGGGATCTGGGGGTGTTGATTGACAGCCGGCTGAACAAGAGCCAGCAGTGTGCCCAGGTGGCCAAAGACACCAACAGCATCCTGCCTTGTATCAGGAAGAGTGTGGCCAGCAGGACTACGGAAGCGATTGTCCCCCTGTACGCGGTGCTGGTGAGGCCCCACCTTGAATCCTGTGTTCTGTTTTGGGCCCCTCACTACAGGAATGACATGGAGGTGCTGGAGAGAGCTCAGAGAAAAGCACCGAAGCTGGTGAGGGGCCTGGAGAACAAGTCTGATGAGGAGCGGCTGAGGGAACTGGGGCTGTTTAGCCTGGAGAAAAGGAGGCTGAGGGCAGACCTCATTGCTGTCCTGGAAGGAGGTTGTCACGTGGAGGGTGTTGGTCTCTTCTCCCAAGTAGCAAGTGACAGGACAAGAGGAAATGGCCTCAAGTTGCACCAGGGGAGGTTTAGATGGGATATTAGGAATAATTTCTTCACAGAAAGGGTTGCGGGGCACTGGAACAGGCTGTCCAGGGAGGTGATTGCGTCACCATCCCTGAAGATATTTAAAAGTTGGGTAGATGACGTTCTTAGGGACATGGTTTTGAGGCGAACTAGGCCGTCTTAAATTAACAGTTGGACTTAGTAATCTTAAAGGTCTTTTCCAACCAAAATGATCGTATGATCACATGAAAACACTGTTGTTCTCTAGGAAGAAATAAAAAAAAATTTCAGGACTGCTTCAAAATGAATCTCGGACTAATGTTGGTTGTATTTGGCAGGCCGCAAATAGATAGTAGTGGGCAGAGGAAGTGGAGCTAGGGCTCTGGTAATTTGCAAAGGTAAGTTATCTTCAGGAGACCTCTGCCTGCTTGAGGGCAGAAACAGAGGCACATGAACGGTGGAGATACACAGATGTAGCAGTAGATAGAGTAATTGTAAGTGGATTCATACTATAAATTAATTCAGGATAATGCCTAGATAATTGACTCACGCTCTTCACAAAGGTCATCCTATTTGGTGAATAGTGACCTATAACCATGAGTCCAGCTACTGGGCCCTGGTTTGTTGCTGCTGCTCACCTACTGCTTATATCTGTGCCCTCAGGACTATCCAGTGTTCACATGCTTGCAGAGCACATTGGTTTTTTGAAATGTGCAATATGGTTGAGTAGCTAAGGGTTTACAGTGTAAATGCAGTCCACTTACCAGGGAAAGCAGGAGGGTGTTATACATTAACTTTGTCACACAGTCCTTCAGATTTGTGTTATTGGAGGTGGTTTGTTTGATTTTTTTTTAATTTTTTTAATTTTAGGTGGGTTTCCATGGGAAGCAAATGTTGTTTCCAGAGTCATTTAACCTCCTGCATGGCTATATTTCAGAATCTCTTGCCTCTTACACACCCCTATGACATTTAAAAGGCTAAGGCTTTCTATTTAATAGTAAATGTCCCTACAGTTTGAATTTTCTAGTGATAAAATTAAACTTTTTGCTGTCAAAAACACCCTTGTGACAAATCATTGCTCTCAGTTCACAACTGAAGGCTGTTGTTATCATTTATGTTTGCGTATGCCAGCCACCATTCTTCATGTTCTTAAACATTTTTCTCAAAGTAAGCAAGATACAGGAATATTTGAACCCAATCAGATTGATTTCATGTAGTTTAATATTTCCCTTCTCTGCTGTTGAAGAGTAAGGATGAATCGAATCGTGCTTGCTAGTGGTTTACTGGTTTTATCCGGTACAGGTGATTAAATATCTCAAAGACTCTGAATTTAGAGCTCTAAACTGTGATTTGTTTCTGATGCAGACTAGCTCTAACAGGGTTTGTTGCTCTCGACAAACCAACAGATGCTTTCCTCCTACCTGCTGTAGGTGCCTATGCAATTTTGGGGCGTCTCTGTATAGTGACCTATTTGGCCTGTACAGTCTTCATGCCTGAGACTGCATTGGGTTGAAATATTAATGCTGTTATGCAGCCCTTGGGTGCAGGTGTAGCTGGTTCTGTAGGAAAGCTGAGAGCCAGGTTAGCTGCGTGTGTGAAGGCTGAGCCTGCTGTCAAATGACACTCATAGAATAGTTTGGAATCCTCTCATTGGTGGTGCTCTTCGCTGAGCTCCAGGAGATAGTTCTGGGAGAAGATGCCGTGCTTGGCTTGGGTGAGTGTCCTCCAGCAGCCGCCTTTCCCTGCCCAAGGGTGCGTCGCTGCTCTCATTTTTCAGCAGCCATGCAGGAGGTCCCCAAACGAGGAAGGGGCTCTGCTATGTTTTGCAAAGGTTATGTGGTAAAGGCTGTGTTGCCTATTCAGGACCACGTATGCATCATATATGGGCAGATATTATTCTATATGTCTACACTGCAGAGAACAGAGGGGGAGGGATGGGAAGTTATAAGAGAATTGACTAGACTCTACCAGACTACTTGACTTTATTAAATGCTTGGCTAGTGTCATCAGTGCATTAGAGGTGACTTACTGCGTTGTCTTTGCTTCTGTGTTTTACCCTTGCACGATAGCCATTGCAAATCATCGCAAGACAATTTATGGCCACCTACCAGAAAACAAGTTTGACTGGAGTTTGCCATAAAATAGTATGTGCGATGGCACGTGAAGCAGAACGAATGATTTGCTTATTCATAAGCTAAATGACCCCTGAAAGACAGCAGTAAAAGCCACTAGAAGATATTCTAAAATGACGTGAGGCTTCAGGCAGTGTGACTTATCACTGGCAGTCAGAACATGCTGGTTTATGTGGTCCTTGGGTACATTTTGGCAGGGGGCTGGGAGGCTTCATCCTGCAGAGACCTGTTCTCCACTGTTTGAGGACAGAGTATTTTGTGATTTCAGAAGAGAGGGTAAGTGAAGAACTTCTCTCCACTATTCAGCAGCTCCTCTGTGTCACAAGTTCACTGGGAGGGAAGGAGGACCGAGCACGTCTCCTACTTGGTTTGCACCCTGGCTGTTTTTCTTAGGTATCACTGCTTGGGTCTCCCTGACACACCAGCTCCCTGTTGTACTCCAAATAACTCTCAGGTCGATGAGCCATTTTTATAGAGCTGTTTGAAAGAAACAGCCTCGTGCAGCCAAGTGGGGACTAGTCCTTGACTACTTTTTAATCCGTGAGCTGGATGCTTCACTGTCTTCAGAGCAACAGAAAGTGCAGAAAATAACACTCCTGGAATGCTTCCTGAGAAATAATATGCTAATTATTGGAAAGAGCTTCACTTGCAACAATAGAAAACTGATATTTTAATGTAACTTGAATGAAATGAGTAATATGCAGCTGCTTCTTTAGGTGGCTTGCGTGTTTCCATCCTAATGCTCTGTCTTTAATAAGAGCATTTAATTGTGCACTGTGCTGCTTTTATGATTTTCTTTGTTTGGAAGAGCCGTCTGCATTTCACTCGCTAGGTTTAAAGCAGTGCTATTTTTGTACAGTGTTTTGTAAAGTGCTGTACAAATGCCATAGAGAATGATGTCTCAGTTTTAAGGAACCTTTATAACTTTAAAGGGAACTACCTGATAGTTTTTATGCCAAGTCATTGTTGTGACCTGAGTTTATCAGCAAGTCTCAGAAATAGATGCCATGTGCTCATACATCAGGTTGAGCTGCTTTGTTTCTCATCATCTTTGTCCTTACATTTTTGGTTTATGTAGGTCTCTGGCTGTTAAGGTTTTACAGAAAGACTGAAAAATATGAATCAAATGTTACTAGTTCAGATAATTGACAGAGGATGCTAAGAGTGTATCTCCCAGGGAATGCGAACTTCTTATTCATCTATGAAAACTGCAGCTAAAACCGACAAAACTGCCAAAAATAAACATTAATTGTGATAGAATTCATCTGCATGGAAAGTATTTCACCTTTAAGGCTATGAGCCAGTTCTGAAATAAATAATTGTATGGCTATTATGTGAATGCACTCTTTCCATTAAAAAACTGGTATGAAGCAGGGAATGGAGGTCGATGGGCTCACCTTATTTGTCATTTAAAGGTAATATAGGCATGTGTATAAGAACAGACATATTCAAAATTTAATCTGCTGTTAAGGGAAAGTGGTCTGTAGGTCTCTAACTACACCTGCAGCATTATTTAGAACTTTAGGCAAAGAACAGAGAGAAGATGGCAATTTGGTATCCCACCTTGCCGGTGTCCATGAGAATTCTTTCTTTTTGTTCTTCAGCAAGAAAGAGGCAAGGAAAAGAGTTTACAGGTATATCCAGATCTCCTCTAGGAGGAAATCAAAGTACATATTTGAGCATGTTTGGAACACTTGTGTACATACTTTCTAGCAGCATCTTACCCTCTCAAATGCCAGAGATGGGCCTGTTTTGTAAGTAACAGTGTCTAAGGAATCTTCCCCTAAACTCTCAGCCAAGTGGCTCTAGCTTGTAAATAATGAGTAGTCATTTGTCCAGCCTCCCTGAAAGCATTTTTTTTTTCCTGTGCAAGTACTTTAGTAGTGTTTGCAAAATTGAGGAAATACAGCGCAACTTGGGAGTCAGCCTTTAATCTACGCTTTCAAATGGAGAATGAGACTGTGGCCTCAGTTATGCTGGTGTAAGTCAAGTGTAAGTAATGAAGTTTGCTTTCCTATGATTAGTGTGAAGCTTAGATTTTAACTCTTCCTGCTCCATCAATACACACGTTTATAGGGAGATTGATTTCCGTTCATCAGAGAGAACTTGCATTAATGTTAGGTTATGTTTTCATGTTCCTATTCTTTTTCTACCTTATGATGTATGTAGAAACAGTGCCTTTTTGTTTAAAGCAGTGGGGAAAAACAAGATGGTGTATAAAAAAAGTGCATAGCTGTTCATGAAACGTCTCTGGGGTCTTGTAGCTGAAAGAGGAAATCTTATCCTTCCAGTGAAATTACCTTTGCTGAAACTACGTTGATCATTTTTCTGTAAAATGACTTCAGAATTTATAAACAAGACCACTCAAGTAAAGAAGAAATACTTGGTCTTCACTATTTGTTTTTGTTCATAGACATTTTAACTGTACTAACACATCCTATGAAAGTCAATATTAATTTAGTTCAACACAGTTATGTGTGGATAAATCTATATATGGCTGTTGTCATTTTAATTTAAATTCATTGGTAGGAAACTCAGTTTAATGGTGGTTGAGTAAAAAAAGAAAATGTATTCTCTGTACTCATAAATCACCCCAACATTCAATTTATTCAAAACACTGAATTAGGCACTCAGCTAGGGCGCTCTAAAAGAAGAAATTACATTGCTTTCATTAATAGCTTTTTTGAGTATGCAAATTAATAGTCAATTGTAAATGGCTTTGTAAAAAGCAGGTTTGTTTAGAAATTAAAAAAATTGAAACCCCCATAATTTAGGTAGTGAGCAAGTCTGTCTCCACTCCTGCTTCTCAAGCTTTTATACAAAACAAATTATTCTTACACCTAGTCAAGAAAATTTCCAATTGCTCAGTCTAAAACTACAAGTGTAACTACTGTTTGGTTGCAAATGATTACTTTTTGAAATTAATGGGTGTTATTATTGTAGTGCGTATTAATGTGGGGAAGAATTCCCTAGCATTTATTATTGATGTATCAGTGCTATCTATTAGTGAGCTTTTGCAGAATGAACAAACAGTCTTCAGCTTTAATTAAGTTGTTAAACTATTTTATGTTGGGAGTTAATCCAACAGTACTAGTTAGTTTGCAAACTAGTGGAAAAGCTCTTATAAATGTCACTGAGCTCTGGATGTTAGCCTTATTGCCCGAGGATATACTTCTGTCCTCTTCACTGGGGTACCTTACTGTGTACTTGAATGTGCATCTTGTAGAAAGCCTTGGTTCAGCAAAGCTGTTCCGCTCATGTTTAAACTCCTCTATGCACTTTAAGACCTTTTGCTTTACACGTAAATGTTTTTATCATCATTTGGTCATCTGTGTCAATGAATGGCTGAGCCTGCAAAGAGGGAGAGGCTTCTTGGCTTGGCTGGGAGCTGGGTCAGCATAGGTGGCAGAAGAAAGCGTTGGAGCAGGCTCACTCTGTTCAGGTTTTCTACAGAGCTAAGAGATCATCTTTGTGTTCAAAAAATTACATTTAGGGGCACAAGAAGCCTTTGCCTGCTGTGGCCTGTTTCAGTCCCTCTGCGGGCTTCTGTATCTTAAGGCGGTAGAAATATTCAGAAACAAACAAACAGTGGATAACTCATTAAAAAATAGGGATAATACCTGCAATACATATATAGGGTATAAAAAGCAGATGACTCTGTTCCTTCCAAGCTGGTAAATCCCACATTCTGCATGTTACTCCCTGTGTACCCAATGAAGTCTGTGGAGACAGGAACCAGAGTTCTTCTTACTGACTGCAGGGACCTGTTTGTTTCTCAAGGGCCACAAAATATGTCTCAGGACAGAACTGTAGTTGAAGTGGCTTTTATAGAAGTGTATTCTGTAGTAGTAGAAGCTGCTTTGGTTTAACTGACATACGCTTCCATTATATGAAGGGAGGAGTTGCAAAATAGTAAAGCTAATGAATTACCTGGATCCTGCGGTTTAGTTGTGTGCTGTTCTGAGCCATGTACGGATCCAGCACTTTCACATTTCCTTCATTCCTACATGTATTTCATGTTTGCAGCACCTTAGCTTAAAAGGTGTGTGAAATTCCTAAAAATGCATCTTGTTACAGTCTTGGTCAGACTCTTCATCAACTTCAGAGCAGTCCTTTCCAGAAATCAGTAAGAGATGATATGACAGCCCATTTCAGATGAACTCTCTTATTATTCACAGCCCATGACTTTGTGGCTACAGAGTGCCACTTGTTTATTGATAAATGGAGTAGATATTTACTGTATTGATTTCATACGTAAATCTACCTGAAGCTTGCACTAGGTTTCCAGAGCGATTGCCTCCCTTGCCTTTCTGATGTACAAGAGAGCTAACAGCAGTGCATGTGTTTCCTCAGTGGTTCCATGCAAACCTTGCAAGGACGAGGCACTGGGTTTTGGAGCAGGCACAGGTGCACCTGGAAACTGCATAACTTGAGTTTTCTGTAGCCTTGTCTGCCTTAACCTGTGCTACGAGGGGATGTGCAGTCCGGCTGTGTTTCACTCTGAAGAGCATGGGGGCGCTTGAGCTAAAAATGAAACTTCATGGTGAAGACTTGTGGTGAGCTCTTTTAGACTTTGTGCACAGGTGCTGAGCGGAGGGTGAGGATGTGAATGTTGTATTTATCCCTGTGGAGGAACAGACAGAGAGAAGCCCTTGCCTGTTGTGATCTCTTTACTCCCTTGCCCGAGGGAACAAACTTTTTGGTAGAGTCAGAGGAAACTTGTTCATTTTTCCCTCCCCACCATATCCTGTGGGATGTCTGGCAATGGGATCCATTGAGGCAAAGTTTCCTTGGCACATATAGGTGTCTGCAGGTCCAGGCAAGGCCAGCACCCACTGGAGCAGCTCACTTCTGCAACCTGCAGAGAAGGGAAGTATTGTAAGAATGGAGCCAATCTCTCTTTTTTCAAACTGCATGTCTTGAGATACTTAGACTTTCTCAAGAAACTGCTATTGACAGTGAATATCTGGATTCCCTCTAATTAAGCAATCCTTTATCCTTGTCTGCTGGGACAAGTATAAGACCTCTACACCACAGTAGTTTCAGTTTGGTATTTTTGTCCTAGCTGAGAAAACCTCCTTTAACAGACCAGGATGTGAGAACCGGAGAGATCCTTTAGATCTCCTGAATATCTCTTTCAGCCTATTAAAGTCTGCAGAAAGTTTCTGTGTGTAAAATAAATGTCAAGTTGGGTCCTATGCTATTCTGAACACCCAGTGACTAGATCGGCAAAACAGCATCTCCTGATATTGAGTCAATGTAAGCTTTAATTCTGCAGGCCTTTCTAAAAATGCTGGAGAAAATGGCAAAATCAGTGCCACAGTTCTTGGAGGGTCTCTGGTTGTGCAGCCTGCTCTGCCGTGTAGCCCTGTGTATGTCCCTGTGCTCTCAGCTGTCCCTCAAAACAAACACAGAATATTTTGTGTTGGAAGGGACCTTTAGAGCTCATCTAGTGCAATGCCCCTGCAATGAGCAGGGACATCTTCAACTAGATCAGGTTGCTCAGATCCCCATCCAGCCTGGCCTTGAATGTCTCCAGGGATGGGGCATCTACTACCGCTCTGGGCAACCTGGGCCAGTGTTTCACCACTCACATCATAAAACATTTCCTCTTCATGTCTAACCTGAATCTCCCCTCTTCTAGTTTAAAGCCATTACTGCCTGTCCCGTTGCTACACGCCCTACTGAAAAGTCTGTCCCCATCTTTCTTACAAGCCCCCTTTAAGTACTGAAAGGCCACACTAAGGTCTCCCCAGAGCTTCTCTTCTCCAGCTGAACCCCCCAACTCTCTCAGCCTGTCCTCCCAGAAGAGCTGTTCCAGCCCTCTGATCATCTTGGTGGCCTCCTCTAGCCCCTCTCCAACAGGTCCATGTCTTTCCTGTGCCGAGGGCTCGTGGAGTGAAGAGAGATTGATTTTGTTGCTTTATTCTAATTACACTACAGTGTAGCAGTACTGCGTGCTTTTGAAGGGCATTCAGGAACTGAAATGTCAATAATACAACTTTCCATCTGCTCCCAATTCAATCTGAATGAGTTTGTGATTTTAGAGAAGGAGGTTATTTCTGCCACTGGCAGTCGAAAGGTGGTAATCAGTTAATCAAAATGCATTGATTGCTCTAACTATTGCATCTTGAATAGGTTTTTCAGTCACCCACAATTTAGTTTTGGCATGTTTTACTTTCTATCCAAGGCAAATCTATGGTTTGCAAAAACTTTGACTTAGTCAAGAATAGCTTCTGCATTGAGTTTTAGGGCCAGACCCACCAGTGCATGCTGACAGTGTTATACCAGCCCAGTGATGTAAATTGGCTGGAAACAAACTAGTGAAATCAGTTTGAGCAACTTTGCACAGTTCCAAAGATACCGAGTGTACCAGACAGGCTGTATTCCTTGTAGCACAGAATAGTAGATATAAAACAAAAACCTCTTTCCTATATGGACTCCAAGCTTTATCTGCAGCTTTTGATTTCTCAACAGAACAAATCATTGTTTTGTTATTATTAGCTAGTACTACAGCAATAATTCAGCTAGGGGAGAGTGAGCAAGGATCCATTTGTATTTGATACTGGGCTACAGAGTTTAAAACCTGCACTTGTTCATTATGTTTTTATATGAGTGAAAAATAACACTTCTTCATTTCTACATGTCCAACTTAGGTGCAAACTTGGGGGGCTAATAATTTTTTTTTAAACAAACAACCAAAAAAACCACCAAAACTATCTCTCCTGGTGCGGAAGAAATGTGATGTAGAAATTTCTTTTAAGAGTGGTTAGTACAAAATTAGTCAGCCTTTGCCTGAGTGCAAATGTAACCCACAGGCAACTGATTCCAGGTTTAAGGTCTTAGAAATATTGACCCTACTGAATACACAAATGAGTACTTGAAAACGAATTAGTAAATGGCCATGTGTTATTTCTGTGAATTGAAACCCTAAGGTTAGGGATTAAATAGACGAATGGCAATCGCTTTTCGGATATTGATATTTCAGAAGCACTATTTTACAGGAAAAGAGCACATTTGCATAGTCGTTTAATTATGTATATGAACAGATTTGTCTACTTAGAGGTGTGCAAAAGACCCAGTGGCCTTTGGATGAAACCTTTAATGATGCTGATATTGGAACAAGAATGTGTCATAGTCTAACAAATATAAACCAGATTAGTCGTGCCCTATCTAAAGGGTCCTAAAAGCAGATCGAAATGAGTACTTCTAATTGCAGAAATAGAGAGTAAGCTGTTTTTCATGACAATAATACATCTAGAATTTAATCATCTCTCCGTGGAGCACTATACACATCAGAACGCAGATCAGCCATGAATTGTAGTAAGGTAAGAGTGAAACTCCACCTTGGAGTATGTTCCAGAAGGATTGTTCTTTAAGTATCTTGCTCTGGAAAGCATCAGTGTGGGGCCCTGCTGGAGATGAGAAGGCTCAGCTGGTCTGACTTGATATGACAGTTGGCGAGAACAAGGAGTCGGAGCTGGTTGTCTGGACTTCAGTAAAGCAGCCTGCCCATTGATGTGATGTTCAAAAGCTAAAGCAGACCTAGTGCAAGCACGAAATAAATTACAAACTTGCAAAGCCTCACTTGTCTGAGGATTAATGATGAGAGAAGAGTGAAGTAAATGTTACCGCAGGAGTTATAGCTACTGAAGATGATAAACCTATCAGGTATTTGCCCACAGAGAGCCAGGATAAATAACAGAGAGAGCTCCAAGTGGAAAGGCAGCTGGGAACCAAGAACTGGCTCAGCAGCAGGAGAATGCTGCATCTGGAGTACTGCATCCAGTTCTGGGCTCCACAGTTTAAGAAAGACAAGGAATTACTGGAGAGAGTCCAGCGATGGGCTACGAACATGATTAGGGGCATAGACCACCTTTCTTATGAGGAGAGCCTGAGAGAGCTGGGTCTGTTCGGCCTGGAGAAGACTGAGAGGGGATCTTATCAATGTTTATAAATATCTCAAGAGTGGGTGTCAAGAGGATGGGACCAAACTCTTTTCAGTAGTGCCCAACGATAGGATGAGGGGCAACAGGCACAAACTGAAGCACAGGAGGTTCCATCTGAATATAAGGAGAAACTTCTTTACTTTGAGGGAGCCAGAGCACTGGAACAGGCTGCCCAGAGAGGTTGTGGAATCTCATTCTCTGGAGACATTCAAAACTTGCCTGGGCCCAATCCTGTGTGATCTGCTCTGGGTGAACCTGCTATAGCAGCTGGGTTGGACTAGATGATCTCCAGAGGTCCCCGAACCGTTGTGTGATTCTGTAATTGTGCTACCCCTGGTTTCCTCCATGGTGTGGTGAGTATGGCCATCCTGTGAAAAGGAAGAAAATCTCCACTTTGAAAAAGTGTATCTTGAGACTGCCCTGAAATCAGCCATGCTTTTGAATATTAAGCCTCTGACAAGAACTTCTACAAAGGCCCAGAGTAACTTCCTTATGTTGACGACTCATGATATCTGGCTCCAGTCTTGGTGCTTAGCAGATCCTGCTTTGCATGGATTTGTGATGATTAAGGACAAGACAGTTAAAAATGGATAGGAGGTAGAGGACTGGCTTATTATGCACTGCTCTGTAAAGTTATCCTGGAAGGTACCATGCCAACAGTACATATGCTCTTTTTCAAGTGATGGGGAGTACCAAGTACAAGTTTCCTTCATTAAAAGGCCTTGGATAAAATCTGTGAGCCTCTCACAAATTTGGAAAACTTGAGAGCTAAAATTAAAAGTGCACTGTAAGTCTGGACTATGTGTCATCTGATCTGCAACCATTCTGCTAGACCTGCCGGACAGATGAAGACTTGAACCTGTGAAAAAGGATGGGGTATCAGTGAAATGGAAATTTATCATTTATTAAGAGCCTAGAAAGTAAATAGTTGACAGCATTTGGAATTCCAAACAAGCTTTGCAATGTCTGCTGGATTCAAGGAAGAGTAAGATTACCTTTAAATATTTGGAGTCGTGGATGAAAATTTATAGAAAAAAACATTCTGGAGTGCCAAAGTGACTACTTCAGACACACTCATGCAACAACAGCAGCAATAATTCAAGGAACTACAAATTAAAATCAGTCTGAGAGCAGAGATCTAGACATAAGCTGAAGATTTGGAAGCTGAATTTTATTAAGACTGCTTGACATGTCCAGTGTTATAACCCAGAGGTAGTTGATGAAAATAATTTGGATCTTACACTGGAGTCTGTCTAGCAGCTCAGTTGATTCGAGCTCCTTCCTGAGGCTGTGATTCTGATCTCAGAGAGGAGCACATGGCCTTAGTTTTTCTAGTTTGTTCAAACATGTTTTCAGGTGTGGCCAGACAGTCAACAGCCACAGAAGTCTCCCACATTGATCCCATGTGGATGCATGACACCAAAACCTCCACAGTCAAAAGAAAAGGTAATTTTTCAGCTTCTTCTCCCCAAGAGATAAAAGTATGTATATCCTTGTAGCTATAATTGATCATTCAGAGAGCTAGCTTAAAAACAAACAAACAACAAACAAACAAACAAAACCCCACAACCTAGTAAAAGCAGAAAGATTCGTCTGTTCTGCATCTGAAAGGAAACACAACTGTCTTCAAACATACTACGTTCTTGAGCTAGGAGGGCTAGTCCTCTCCTACTCTTGGTTTCAGCACAGGTTCTACCTTGGACCACAGTAAATCCTCAGTGAAAGATTTGAAATTTAGTTTTGAACCAGTGTTCCACAGAAAAACTTCCTTCTTGTGTTTCTTCACATTATTAAAGCAGGTAGTAGGTTATTGATATGGGTAAAGCAGTACTGGATAGAAAAGAAAAGGCTGACATTTAAAGCTGTGTATTAAAAGCCATCCTCAGGCCTTTTCAATATAAAAATCAGTCTTGCCATAAGATTTACTGTTCACAAATCCTGTTGCTATTTATTGCATACTTGGCCAATCGAAAGGAACAAGCTCTATTCCTTGTTGCTTGCAAAGGTAAATCTTTCCATCTGCCTAATCCTACAAACCTGTGCTAGCTTAAATATTGTCTGACATAAGCTCATGTTTGTAAAACAGTTCCCCTCCTCCCAAACCTGCAGGAAGCCAGGATATTTTAGGGTAAGCAGAGGAATCAGCAAAAGCTCTTTTTTAGGCCTGTACTGAAGCTGAGGCACTCTGGGGAAGTAAGCATCTTTCACATCAAATCTCAGGGTGAGAACCCTTAAGCAACTGTCAACTGTCCCCTGTTTTTCATTTTTCCTTTTATTAAATGGTGAACTTTTGAGTAAGCGATCAAGCACATTTTAATTCCCGTGCCTACAACTTTTGAATGGCAGAGATTTTTAAAGAGCCACAGTTCATCAATACTTACTACTAACAGTTTATACAGTCCTACAGCTTAAGCCAGATCAAATTAGCAGTGGTAGCTTTGCAAGAAAAATAGAAAATGGTTGCTTGCTGATGCTTCACTGGCAGAAGTGTTCACCCAACCTCCTTTCTGTCTTGATCAGATTTGGCAGGAATAAGCTATGGCCCATGGGGCACTTAATAGAATTTAACATCTACCTGGTGGTAGGAAAGAATCAGTGACCAGGTTTTCTGGTACCATATAAGTGGAGCGTACTATCAATGGCATTGGACAGCTGCAAATTAACAGGCATGCAAGGAAAATTCAGTTTAATAGTCAAGAGAGTGATATGCTGAAACATGAGGTATGGACGTTATGGAGTCTTCACTACTATGAGCCTTTAAAAGCAGCTTAACAAGTATCTGTCAGAAATGACAGAAAGAGAGTTGATCTTGCCCTGGGGAGAGAAAGGTATATAAAAGGACCCTTTACCAAATGTCTCTCCCAGCCCTGAAGACCTGTGCTTCCAGGGTAAAGCCCAGTAGAAGTGATGTACACGCTGGCCTTGCCCAGTGACCTTGCTGCCACGGAGACTCACTGCTGAGTAACTGCACCTTGACTTCAGCAACAAACTGTAGTAGCAGATGTCCACATGTCACAGGACACAAAAAATCAACCTCTGTTGTTTTCACTGTGCAGAATCAAGTCAAAACGACGTTTTTTTCTTCTGATGGTGCAAAGCCAGCAATGTAATGCTGCCTCCTTCTGCTCCAGAAGCAGGTGGTGGAGCCCGGCCCTCTATTAACTTGGTGCTGGACACTAGCCAGCGTTTCTCCCTCACCCTCCCTTTGAGCAGTGTAACTCAGTCTAAATTCTCCTTTTTTTCTTAAATGTGTTATCTATGGAAAAAATGGAGGGAGATAATATAATAATTTTGTATAAGAAGGATACCAGTGTTTTCTGTAGCTGCAGATACAGTTTTGATTTTTTTTTTGTTACTTTATAGAGCCAGGATTTTCAGACATCTGCTCTTTTACTTTTAAAATTTATTAGCAAGCTGTAAAAAATAAAGGAGAGGGAAGTAATCTCTGATACCATGGGTGAGGGATACACAGCTTAGAGAACAAGTTTCTAATTGAAGTTTTAATGAGTTCTGTCCCTGATTTAGAGTGATCTCAGAGTTAGTATGTGTTTACCAGTAACCTATTACAGAGGTATTAAATGTAATGTTTGTAAAAGGATTCTTGAAAGGTGGATACAGACCTCTGAAGTTGTCCTGTTTATTTGATGTCTGTAGGTTGATTTTGAAATAAATGCCAATAAGGCACAAAGCAAATTGGTCCTCGCACTGGCTTTTCTGACAAAATTGAACAGAAGTAGGAGGAAAAAGCTTCTCCCGCACCTTTCTTTTGGCTACAGCCATGCATATGATTGCCATACCTTCCCAGTGCTTTTAAATCACTGTTACGATAGGGAGTGTAAACCTCCCCTCTGATACTTGTGTTGCTTAACAAGTTGACCTTTAAGCAAAGCATGATTATTTTCGGTGTCTCCTCCTCTTTAAATCTCTGCATCAGCCTCACAGCCTTTTCATTTCTACCTTCCGTTTATTAAGTTTTAAAGCTAATATACCGGGCTGAATTTACCAGCATGCTCTTGTTTTGTACAGCCTTCATGATGCAGGAGAGCTGTAAACTTAGACCAGCCAGGCTAAAGCAGTTTTATAGCTTCTGAGTATTGCCAGAGAAAGGCAAAGCAGCTGGAGCACATTAGTGAATACATCCCACCATTTTACATTCCGAACTGTTGATGGTTCTCCTAAGTGCACTGACATATACTGGTTAGAGTAATTTATAATTAGTTGATCTTCCTTCACTTTTAATCCTGCACTAGAGAATTCTGTCTTTCCTGAAGGAAAGTTTGGTTTGTTCTGAAGGCCTAGAATTGCTCTTGATTTTTAATAAAACTGACCTGAGAGGATTTGTGTTGGGAGACAGCAATTACAGCAATTAATTATTTGGAAAGAGCAGTTCCTCCCTCCTGTGTTTCCTCATCTAGCTTGTTCACAGTTCATTGATTTTTTTGTTTTTAATATTTTTTTTTAAAGTACTAACCATAAATCATTGTTATCTTCCTCCCCCTGCCTGCAAAACAAATGCAAGAGCACCTGGTTCAGCCTGTTTCTTAGCAGAAGCAGAATTGAGCGCACGCAAACAGCCCTGCACTTCATAGTGGTTTCAGCAGAACAGTCTGGTGTTCAGAGGTGTTCAACATGGTGAAATTGCTGACTTCTGCAGCTTCTCTATCCTCATTTCGAGTTGCTGTACAGATAATTTTTTGACTAATGCTCTGTATGAGCCAGCCTGTCTCTTAAGTCCCATTTTCTTTACCTTTCACCTGCAGCACTTGATGTTTTGTAAATGACATTGGCTTTTAACAGAACATATTTTTTTCCAGCACAATCTTTGCAATGTCCCTTCTATAGTCAGTATTAGAAATGAAATTACCTGGAAAGCAATATTTCCTCTACTTCAGAAGAAAACCATGAGCTATGCTTACAGCAGTAAAATATAAATGTATCCTAAAGAAAGTGAAATGTCTTGCACTAACTTTTCTCGTCAGATAGAGACAAAAAGCTGGTGGTTAGGGAGCTGAACATTTCAAACTTCTTCAAATGCTTCTGTCTAATGTCCTTGGCCAAGTCAAGTGTTGAGTTGATATATCAGTAGGATCAAAAATCATTACAATTCTGCTAGACAAAGACTGCAGAAAGCTAAGGATTATTAATTTTTTGTTGTTGTTTGAGAAAATAGTATTTATAAGCCAAGCTTTAAATTAGAAAGCAGATAGTAACTTTCTTTCTTTATAAACAAGCACATGTCAGACAAAATATTAATGAGGAATATTTCAGGGTCCTAGGGGTTTATAACAATAAGCTTAAAGTCCCCCAAATGTCTGATCTATCAAGAAAGTCATAACTGCAGAGGCCTAGTTAAAGTAATCCAAGGTTTTACTGTGAGAATATGGCAATTTCTTCAAATATGTTTGACTCAGAGACTAGAAAATCCAGGTTGTTAAGAGTTGTGTACTCTTTACATAGGTAAGTACTACACAAATTTAATGCATTTCCTTTATGCAAAAAAGATAAAAATCAAGAAGAAATGCATAGTTTTATCTGTGGCTTAAAAATGTTAGCAGACACTTTCTGGGTTTGCAGAAATATGCAAATAGATAAGGCTAAGCTTATCAAGGCTGATCTTGAATTCTGTAGGATTTAGCTGTTCTTGTGTAGTTCAGTTTTCATATATTAAATTTCATCTGTTTGATACACTACTGGAGGTAATATTCAGCGTGTTTCTGAAATCCACGGGAACTCGCAATAGGTTGTGTGTACACTGCAGAAAGGAAACATCCCATTCTGTTACATTTAGGCTGAATTTCTACAAAACCTCAACAAATCAATTGACTCCATCTTACAGATACGCTTGAGGGCACAGGCAAGTCTGTACCATTTTCCACCCAGCTGATAGTCAATAGTCCTGCTGCTGTAATGTTAATAGGCTGAAAGGCTGCTAATGATTTCTGTCTCTGATCCTTTTTACACTGTGAGAGAAATTGGAGGGAGCTGCTTGATTTCGCAGATGTGAGTCCTGAATTGAGGTCTGTGTTTTTCCTGATTTCTAGTATCCATAGTTGCAAGCTATTTGAATCTGAGAGACTTGAAAGAAGGTTCCTTGGTTTTAAGCTTCCCTGTGTAACTACCCAAAATTAGGCCACAAACCCTTGGAGGGAGGTGGGGGGCAACTGTGCTGCTCTGTCCCTTGATGTTAAAAGCTTGTAAGTTCAGAAGTGCAGCACCCGTTTAAAGCAATGATGATGGTGATTGCGTGCCCAACCTCCTGAGTGGCAAGCTACAACTAGAAGAGCAGTCCCTTCCTTCAGCCAGATGTGGTGGCTCCCAGTTTAAGAAGAGGGCTCCTTCAGGTTAAGAGAATGGAAACTCGAGCGCTTAGGAGTGGAGTCGGACGCCAGCTACCAACCTTGTCCTGCAGACAGGTCTCCCAGGTGAAGCTTCTCCAGTGGCAGCGCTTCAAGACAGGTGCCTGGAGCCAAAAGCTGATTTTACCACAGCTCCTGACGCTAGCTGGGGCTGTCAGGCAACCTAGTCAAGCAATTGCTGGGCAATAGTACACAGACAGTTTAGTAATAACTCGGATAGATGGACCTCCCCTCACCTGCTATTTTCAACCCAAATGACTCTGTGCAGTTGAGAAGGTTGGACTTAACCATGCACACCAAGAAGTACACAAATTATCCCATTGAAAAGGATGAGTGTCCCTTCCCCACCTATCCAAGTGAGGTCGTGGAGATCTTACACTGACCCAGAAGCTGCTGTTTTGGATGGGCCAGCTCTGGTGAGAACTGCCAGGCATGTTTGTGACTACTGACAAGCCTGTAAAGCAGCTGTCTTAAAAATGAATAAGCCCTTGCTAGTTCTGTAGCTGAGATCAGTGCTGAAAGCAACACTGGAAGCTGCAGCAAGACCCACTGCTGCTCTTGTTACTCTTGGGGCCCTACTGATATCGCTTTCCCCTCTAAGTACAACCTTCATGCTTTGTAAAACTCTGTTTTCATTGGACTCAGTTGTAGTAACTAAGAAAAATGATGAGATAATAAAAATCAACCCAAAACTCTCTTCCTTTTTCTCCCCTCTGGGCTCAACAGATTCCTCCTTCAAGGTTGCTCAGCCTAAAATTAATCTTACAACTCTTCTTCCATGCAAACATTCTCACCCCCATCATACACAGAAATAGTGTCAGGTTACATCTTAGCAAAGCCACAGAACCTACCAAACAAATACTGAGCTTTTACTAAGGTGAAATGGGCTAGCAGCCCCTCACAGTTGAAGGATATGGTTTGGCTGTTGCTTTGCTCTCTAACTAAAAACAGGAAGAATAAACAGTCACCAAATCTCTTATCAGAAGATTGAGCCAGAACATAAAAACTGGGCAGTTCATAAAGGTTTAATTAAACATGCTTAATTGTCTTGCACAATGCATTAACACAGTGAACTCAAGAGTCTTCCTCCTCCCAGTGGAAGCTTTCAGGATTCTTCATTTGCATCTTTTTACATCACTGTTTTTCTGCAGATCAGCCCGGATCAGTAATGGTATGTGACAAGCTGAATAAAAATGATAAAATCTTGTCAGGTGAAATTTAACTTTTTTTTTTTTTTTTCTTCCAATGATCTGTAAAGCTGCTTATCAATTAGATTTTTTTCTGTTATGGGAAGAACAGCTGATGATAATTCAAGGAAGGAGGAATAGTTCTTAGTTCTTTCTATCTTCTCCATGTATGCTGCTGGCCACATCCTTTCTTAAAACATCGCCCCATTTCTATGCTGCTAGAAGATATTCAAACGTATTTTCTAATACTGCTGGAATGTTCAGTTTGTCCAAAGATACAGATCCTTGCCAAAAAGGCTGGGCCTTTCTTAGTAAGTGGTTTTGTTGTACATCTGGTAGGGTAAGATATTCTTTGTCTTGACTTCTGTCCCTAGTCCAGCTCTGTAGCTTTATCAAGTCTTATAGAAGCAGACTTAGAAATCTTTAATGTTTCTAGCTGTCTGAGTTTGTCCCTAATTACATTTTCTATTCCCTGCAGAAGCAGAGAGAGACTTTTTGTATTGACTTTCCCATGTTGCTATTGTGTTCCCGGTAGCTTTCACAGAAATAGTCTTCCTAGAGCAGTATTAAGTAGTAGTGATTATCTGATAGTGTAGTGTTGTATTTTGGGAATATCAACTCCCACAGTCTCATCAAAAGATGATGGGCCTCATTATTCTAGGGAATGTGTTAAGTAAGGAACGGCAGATATTGCAGAGATGAGGACACCAGCATCAGTACTGTGACAATGTACTGGAATGTATATCCAAAGGACTGGAGGTGCAGACATATTGTTTCTTTTAGGGAGATATTTCAATGTTATGGAAAATATTGACATTTTGTTCAATTGCACTGTAATAATTTAACTATAATAGCGTTAGTATTAAAATGTTATAATTAATAACTACAGCTATCATATTTAGCATTATAGTCATAGTTGTATGACACTTACGAAGCTGCAGCGTCTTCCTTTGCCCCAGTACCCCATCTGTGCAGTAATTCCTAAAAATGCCATGGGAAGCCTGAATGAAAACTTAGTTGCTACAGCGTAGCCAGCCTCAGGTAGCAGGAAACTGCTAGACTACCTAGAAAGATCCATTTATTTCAATGGATTAATTAGCACACTTTTCTAAATAGAGAACAGAGGAGAGATTTAGATGCCCAACCACAGACACTTAATGCTATTTCAGGTGCATTAGGCTAGCTGCCTGGCCTCCAGCTGTGGCTCCAGAAAGACTCGTGTCTCCCATAGCTCCTGCCAGCCCTTTACAGATTTCTTGGATACCCTGGGACATCTAAAATGGCACAGGACATCTCTATTTATACACATGAATCAGCCCCTAAGACTGCTAAGGAGTTAATTGTGCAAACTGGAATTAAAATCTGAAGTCCAAATTATACTGCATAGTCATTTACATTTGGAGTTGGTCTTCATTCTGCTTTGTGTCAGGAGAGGAGAGGAAGGCTTGCCGTTCTCCTGTTATTCAGCATGCTTTATGCTCAGTGGTTGCCACCCTGCAACCTCGTTTCCAAAGGCAGGGCATTCTTCAGCATGAAAATACAATGCAAAAATAGGAAATATGACATGCTGTGCCATGGAGTGTTTATCTTGGTAAGACAAAAGTGCCAGCACATGCAAAGGACATGGTCATTGCAGGTTTTTATCTTGCTCATGGTGAGGCCCAACTTCTGATCTCCTAGGAATTTCCAGATGAGGATGCTGGTGGGATATGTAGAAAGGGGTTGCCTTTTTTCCCCCTCTTCCTGTCTTTTTTTTTCTTCTCTCTTAAGCTAGCAGGAATGAAAAGAGTAGGCAGTCTTTATTCAAAACATGCACTTCAGGAGAGGTTTCACAGGCAAATGATGACGAATTAACACATTGCAAGACCTAATAGTTAAAACTGAGAGAAATTATGTCTTTAGAAGTAATGAAAACTGTAAAAAATTCTTTAAAATTATATGCAGTTAGATCGATTAGAAGGTTTTATTTTGACTTTGGTCTTTTGAGCAAAAGCTTGATATCCTTTGTATCAGGTAGTTAATTTTCAAAAAAGAACCTCTGCTTAATGTGTATAAATGAGCAACCTCCTCTGCTTTGATTCCGTGGTCATGGTGGCTGTTTGTGCACAGGTAATATGAGAGGAATTTTGTACCAGATTCCCATCTCTCTGGTCGTCAGCAGCCTTTTCTCTTGAATCCCCAAATTTGCCTACTTATGCTCTGATTTTGTTATGGCAATCTGAAGATTTGTTTTCAAGTAAATTTCAAATTTTTCTTTTGGTAAGAAGATGTATTTTTCAGATGTTTTTGTTCAGATCTGCTCCTTTCTAAAAAGCCTTGGCTTTGATGATTGGATACGTTCTGCTGAAAAACATTTATTATACAAGATTTCTTATCAGATTTGCTTGTATTAAGGGAGTTAATTTGTTCTTCTATGAAATAGGATAATATGCAATGCAAACCAATCACTTCTCATCAATATTAAACATTTGATTCAAATAATATAGACGTCTAGTATTAGCCTGAGATAGTAATTTGCTTGGAAAAATATGGTAGTTTTTTACGTACCTGCTCATTATACATGAAATAAAAAATAAACCAATTTAACTGACTGAAAGAAAAAAATCAGAGCACATTACACATTATAATTCCAGTTTATCTGTGGGATTCTGTACTTCTCTGAGGACTGAAATAACCATATGAATTGACCCAAGAATATAAACGAAACATCTGAATGATGTTGAGCTGTGTCCAGTTTCACCCCAAGCTCACTGCACAAGTAAACTTGTGATGAAATTTGGATCCCATTCTGGACAAACAAAGTTTCCATAGATTTCAGTGGCCCCCAGATCACTGCCTTCACCACAGGGACTTCTTTGCAGATTTACTTGCTTTGGCAGGTGTGAGTACACAAATACGGGCCAAAGGATCAAAATCAACCATTTGGGTGCAAATAACAGGGATATGGGAAATGGCAGAAATATTTACAGTCCTCTTCACTGTAAGACTTTCTATGGCTTTTTCTGCTTGATCAATCAGGAATTTATGCATGTAAGATCAGGACATAAAATCTGCAATGAGGTGTTATCAAAGACTAGAGCCTAAATAAACTCGAAGACTATCTAGCCTAAATAAACAGCACTGATAACTTAATATATGTAATGTCTGTCAGAGAAATTGTATGTAGGCTTTTGATCAGTGACTGACTTGGGATGTTTATTGCCATAGGAAAAGAAGCTTTAATACTTCTTTACACTTTCATGCTAGTATGTGTGTCAATATTTTAATACTTAATGTCTGAAGTCTGCACAGATTTTATCCTTCCATGGATTAACAAAGACTCTGGTGGAGCTTTCTCGCAGCTTCCCGTTGTCATAGGCTCTGTGCGAAAATACCTAAAACAAAAAATGTATGTATGTACCAACTTTATATTATTTTGATTGCAAGACATTTTGTCAGAAGAGAAAGGAAATATAAATATGGCAAGTTTTTTTTAAGTGCGCCATTTGCCCATCTCTGCTCCTAGTGACGTTGGTGACTCCCACGCCAGCACTGACTAGGCAGGGCTACTTGTTGAAACTCTTGAAAATATCGACTTAATAATTAAACAGCGCAGTCTCAGCCTCAAGAAATACTACCTGACATAATCCTTGTAGCGCAAAGAAAGTGACCCTTGTGGGTGTTGCAGCATGCTGTATTTGCACTAGTTTTCTGTAATGCCAGGTATCGGTGAAATGAAAAGTGAGGTGGTTCAGTAAGGTCTTTTTTTAACCTCCCTGGTTTCAGTGCTTGAGTCTGAATGCACTTAACTTTGGAAGGTACCTTTGCTCTCTCAGAGTACATGATGTTGGATGCCTATTAATGACAGGCGCATGCAACAGGATTTACACATATGACGAGTGTGTGTTGTGCGAGATGCTTAAGCAGCGTGATGGCAGCCACATGGAAACAGGCCCCCAGGCTCACACAGGCAGCACCAGGCACTCTTTTGGGGATTGCAAATTGTTTTTCCTAAGAGCTAGCCACTTGCTTCTGTGTGGGCTGAGATTCAGGGCATGCATTAGTTTAATTATGGTGCTGCTTCCCTCAAGTGGGTCTTCTGCAAGGGACAAGGCAAGTGGCACAGGTGCCTTCAGCACCCAGGCACATGCTCCAAAAGCAGGAAAGCTGTTTATTGGCACTTTTCTAAAAAATTAGAAGTACAATTTTGAGCCATTTGGTCATTCCAGTGAAACACAGAAGGTTATTTACTTGATAAAGCATAGGCAGCACTGTCAGCAAAGGACAGCATTTGTGATAGAGTGGCTGAGCTGTGTGGGCTTAAAAACACTGTCTGGTCTAAAATAGATCTGAAGCAAAGCTTCTGGCTGAGCTTAGCATCAGTCATTTTGGCTAGCACAGAGAGACGGTCCCTTCACAGCCTTGGAAAATTTTGGAGTTACTTATGCATCGTTACAAAATGCCTGACCCTCATGCTTCTTCCAGAAAAAACTTACGTGGAGGTGAGTTGTTCCTGAATGTATGTCCCCTACTTTCCATTGGTGCGATTCATCTGCTGGGTTCTCCCTGTGTATGGAGGATCTGATTCCAACCTGTAAGACGGTCTCCAATACACTGTTAATGCAAAGAAACAAAGCATTTTGGTATGTGTCTCCAAGCATCTGATAATCTTCTTGCAGCTGCGGTGAGGCTGGGGATGGAGGAGGTGTGGAGGACATTTGTGGTGTCCTTCAAGTCATGTTAGAACTTGGCCTGAAGGAGGAGGAGGATCAGTTCCTGCACAGCAAACACCTGGAGTAGAGAGAGGAGGGAGTGTGTGGTTACAGGTGGAAAGCACCTCAAGATCTAAAAATAGAGATGGGCTCAAATTAAAACCTTGGGTCCAAACACAGGAACCCCAGAAATAGAGCAGGATGCCAATCTCTTGCACAGATTGGACCTGCCTCTACTTGCTACACAGATTTTTACTGATACTAGGAAAACTGGAAAGCTCCATTGGCTGAGCTGACAGCATCACAGCATGTTAATGGCAAGCGGTAACAGCAAAACAAGAATAGCAGGAAAAATACTTTTCCTTTTTGTCCAGGGTCGAAGAATGATTTTTTAATTGGTGTGTATGTGACAGTGTGCTGGGGATGAAGGTGACAGGAGGGGGAAGAAGAGAGGGAGAAGATATGAATTAACTAGTTAATAATCTCCATGAATTTCCTAGTGCCTTAATGAAACTGCTGATATATTTGACTTGAAGCTGTTCACTTTTTTTCATTTGAGCCACATCAAAGCATTTCTTTCTATGGGATTCCCTGCTTACAAAACCTATAAATTAGCACTTTCCAATTTCACTTTTATTAAGCAGCAAATATTACTTCAGAATTAAGTTTTGACTATATTTAGCAGAGGTTATGCCTGGCAACTAAAGACACGGATTTAATATAATTTCCTTTTAGTTAAGGTAGTTGGGAGTGTATATAGGTATTTAAAGTCAGTAACTGTAATCAATACTTTAAATGGTAACTGGTAGCACTGTTTAAACATGTAAAGGGGCTGCCTCAAAATTGAGATTCTTTGCTGGGACTCACACAAGAAGCCCATATCTTTGGTTCCAGAAATTTGATTTGATCACAATTTTGAACATCTAGTAGTGAATATCAATACTAGGTTTAGTTTGGTCCTAATTAACCTAAATCTTCTACTTCATCCATCTAACTGAAGTATACAACTTCATATCCTAATAGCTTTTTCAGTCTCACGGTCACCACACATTACCATTGCCTTCTGTCCGCTGCCTTCTAGAAATGTTTTAACACCTTCCGCATCTTCCGTCATTCTTCAGCATTTTCTATGCTGGAGGCAGGAAGAAGTAGCATTCAAAATTCAAATGTACAAGTAGTGAAGAGATTCAGTGTCTGCCTACAGTGCCATCGGTGTTTGGAGTTAAGTCTTGCACTCAGATTGGCCATGCTTGATTTCTAACGACCTGAGATGTTCAGGAGACGTGGCCGTATTCAAATATGGTGAACATAGCTGTATTTACTAATGTGATGTGATGTCTTGAAGCAATTTAGGTGGAGCTTCAGAAGTCTTTTCAGAAAAATGTGTGTTTTGAATGCAGGAAGGTTTTTAAGTAGATGTTTTAAATACAGGCGTTTTAACTCCATGAAGTCCAAACCTTGCTTTCTGTGTGGTTTTTGGGTCTGAAGAAAGGCTAGGAGGGCAGGATTTCTACCAAGGTGGTGGAACTCACAAGCAATTGAAGAAGAAAGGCTTTTAAAATGGGGTTTTCACACTTTTGGTGGGAATGCAATTTCCCCACATGAACTCCAAAGCCACTCAAAGCCACTACTCCTTAAGACTACTTGCTAGATACTGGTTACTGAAGCCAAGTTGTTGCAGGCTAATCAGTCAAGTTGCCTCTTCCAATCCACCTCTGTCCAGCAGAGTTCTGAAGAAAGTCTTTTATCTCAAATGCTGAGGAGTGATCCTCACCTGCTGCTGCTGATTTATATTGCTATATGATTAATTCTTGTATTCCTCTATGGTAATCCTAATCTTATAGACCCATTGCCCTTGCTTTTCCTCCATCCAACACCATGATGAAGGGATGGCTACAGAGTCTGAGGCTTTAAGGAAACTGTCACTTATTTCAGTTAATAAAATATTTTTTTTGTTGACTTTGAATTACAAGTAGGTTAAAGATGGTGATATCAGTATAACAGTACTTTTTAAAAAACACTGTATGGTTTGATTTATGGCTTAATCTTAATCTTTGTTTATAGTTACAGTTCTGGTAGGTATCTCTCTTTGGAGAATTATCAGACCCCTTTGAGATGTGCTAATCAAATTAGATCTATTTTGCCCTGCCAGCAAAGGGCTGCAATCCTAATTTTACGTGGATGGTGGTGAACTCTGAAGTAACTATTTCCATGCGGGAAAGAGATGATAAAGATGTCACAGGACTCCCAGGAACATGACTGCTCAGAGATGATAAAAAAGTAAATTGAATATTTGATATTATTAGGAAACCAATGGAAAGCAAGACTAAGCCACTCTGTATATATTTGTTGCGTGCTCGCACAAAGGCAAACTCGAAACAGAAGACAATGGCCTTGAGCATGGAGGCATCTCACCTGGATCACTACTGCTGCTTTCTCCAAGAGTACAAAATGCCTCAATCTGTGCATAGCTTTCTTCACATATTGTTGTTTCAATTTTCTCTGTCTTCTGAAACGTTGTTTGGGATGGGTTCAAGTAGTCAAGAGCAATCCACAGGTTTTCTGCATAGCTGGTATGGCCTCTGAACTGTGTAGTTCCTCTCAGCCCAGATGACCTTCTCGGGTCACCTCACAATGAAGCTATTTGGTCTCCTCTCAGCTCTGGAACAGGTCTGTCTGTCCTCCTGTCTCTTCAGTTTTCCAGTGCATCATTTCGCTGACAGTCCTTTCTAGTCTCTCCTTTGTCAACTCATCTCACTTAGAGAATTTCAGAAGTTGGTGGCTTGTCAGCTCTTGACTGTTACCTAATGGTTTCTAAAAAATGTTTTAAGCTACACATAGATTTTACAAATTACTCTGGACCTCTATTGGTGACATTAGATTTTTTTTGGTCTGAATAGAACAATCACGGTGTTTTGTTTTTTTTTTTTCCTTGTCACTTAATGGTTAAAGAGCTTTAACCTGTGGCTAGAGTTGGTGGAGAGCTTATTTTAAATGGTTGTGAATTTATTCATGAAGGTCCTAATATCTTTACTGAAGTTCCTTTCCATCCCCATACATCAGTATCATTTGTTTTACTTGTTAAAAAAAGCGTATTTGTGTTTGCGTTCTTCTATTTCCAACAATTTTAATAGGTATGTTTTGCGTTTATATTGGCCTTTCTAAAAAGTTGCCTGATTCAATTCTGACATGCTCTAGAAATTACAGAATTCTGACTTTAGTTTTCTCATACTGCATCTCTATTAGAGAAATATTCTTTTCTAGACAGTTAACCTTTCCTATTACATTTCTGACTGAATCATCAGCAATTATTTTGTCCCCGAGGAGTGTTTTCATGGCTTTTCAGAGATTTGTGGGTAACCATCCTATGGTAACATAGTCACAAAAAGGGCTTTTTTTTCTCCTTTTTTTTTTTTTTTTTTTTTTTAAATAATTCAGGTACACGCCACCTAGGAACAAGTTAATGAGCCTCTCTGAGTTGTTATATGAGCTGCTCATTATCTGCAGTGGTAAGCAGGGTGGTGTGAGCCGTATGAACATGAAGGAAGACTTTGCAGTCCAGCATTGTTCTGTGGATCCTTTTTGGTAATTAGGAAGAAGTTGTTTTCAAGTATGTTCTGCATGCAGCTGAAAAGCTGATGTGATTCTTCCTTTTTGGCACATGTGTCACTATGACTTACTTCTTTCATGAAATGAAGCATCTATGAGCTCTGTCTTTTGAGTCCTCAGGGATCAACTTGTCTCTGATGGTGGGGGGGTGTAGCCATAATCCTTTTTTCAGAGGAGGTTATAATTCTCATTCTGGTTGGAGGCCCAGCTGGATACAAGCTTATAAAATTTATGGAATTATTATTGAGACGTATATTCCATAGCAAGGGGACAGTAATTCTGGATCATAAAGCCTCAAAGAGCATTTAATCCAGCTGCATTAGACAAGAATGGGATTTGCTGGCATAAAACTAGCAACCCCCTTTTTTCCAGCCTCCAATTCAGTGCAGGAAAAAGGAGGAAAGTGCGGGTTTTGACTGGTGAGCGCTGGCAAATCTCACTGTTGAGGTTTAAGATGTTATCCAGCTCTTTCTCCTGTCTCACTGCCAGTGGTTACCAGCCCTCTACCGCAGCCTGCAAGGGAACCTGCACCTTCATCCACTCTGCAGTTTCCTGGCAGATTTCATTATTTTGTCTCAAGCCAGTGAGTGTATACTAAGATATCAGGCTCTTAACAGGAGCAACTGGGTCATTTCTGCTGACTTTACCTTGTGGTAACCTCCACCAAGAGGGCTAGGCAAGGAGCTAGGACTAGTTTTACCTTGAGTGATGTACAGCAAGATTTGACGGAACTCGTCTGTCCAAACTGTGTGTGTCACACGGCTTCTTTTTGTCTTTCTCGTGCACGCCTACAGCCCTTGCCACTGTAAAGAAATAGAAGAGAAAAAAGGATAGAGAATAAAAAGCAAGGTTAAGTAAGGCGGGACATGCCATGTTATCTGTGATCGGATCATGAGATATAAGCTGGAAATGTTTCAAGTCATTTGCTTTTGTTGGTGTTACTGTAGTTTCTCTGACTGAAGACAGCTTGCAGTGAGCTATTCTTTGGGTTTGAAACTTCTTAAAAAATGTGTACAATAACTTTCTTCCTTCATCCTTCCCAGAAGCAACTGCTACATAATTTGACATGCAGTTAGGAATCTGGGTCCCACTGATTTTAAGTGAGACTCAGTCACTTGAATGCCAATTGTGAAATAGAATTTTGGGCCTTGCTTCCTTAGCTGCTTATGGAAGTGTTTAACCTGAAACGCTTCATTCTTTGGCACTCTAATTATTCGGTATCTACCGAAGTACTTGCAAGGCTGATGGAAATGTACATAATATTATTTGAGTACATTTTTAAAGAGTGGCAAAAGCACAGCGGATTTAATTTCAAGAGCCTGATTGAAGACTGAGTGACATTTCAGTTATTTTTGGAGGTTTGGGTCAGGACTCAATTGAATAATATTGTCTGCTTTTGCTAGTTGCAAGAAATGTCATTTTGGAAAACTGATGGATATTGAATATTTGAGGCCTGTATGATAAATATCATACAGCTTTTCCCTTTTTGTGACATAGACATTTGTAACTTCAAAATCCAAATTTGCTATAAGACATATAGAACAACCTGGTGTAAGTTAGATTGAATACAGCTTTACCTGCTTATCTAGCTGCATAGTTCTTAGGGTGAAGTAATTAAAATTAGATTTCAGAGTTCCTATTCAGAAAAACACAGATACGGTAAAGCAAAATAACTCACCTTATGTTAATGATGATTGCAGAATAATGGCAAGGTAGGTTATCTGTCAGACTTCAGAAATGTGGTTGTATAACTCTTGTGGAATTTCCCTTCTCTTCCAACACATTTGTTGAACCATTTATTTAACTTCAATAACTGACCCCGAATTAGGCTATGGCCAAATGCACACTGCCATAAATAAGGTTAAACAATGTAGCCACAAGTTTATAAACAATTTGAGGCAACATCTTCCTTTTGTAACCCTATGTTTTCCTGGTGCAAAGTAAGTTTCCTCTCTGTGCTGGGTACCATGAGCTCAACTTTGACACAAACGAAAAATAACATAAATTTGTGATATCCATATTGTGAGGTGATATAACAATTAAGATAGTCAAAATCTTCAGATTATACTTGTTAATATTTTTTTCCACAGAATTTGAGTGAGGGTAAATGTTTGTTACCCTAGAAGTATTAGGATTTTTGTTAGAATAACTGTTGAGATGGTTGCCATGACTTGGTGGTGTTACCTAGTGATTAGTGAAAACAAAAATAAAAACCGGTAATTGAATTCAGAGACCTCTTTACTCAATATTTTCTTATTTGTCATTAAATATTTTAAGGGGAGAGTAAGAGTAAATGGCTGGAACTCCTCACTGGTTTCAGTAATAAAGTAAAGCTAGAAATGAAGATAAATTAAACTCTTGACCATTGGCCTTTGAAGATTCCCTTTCTGGTTACAAAGCACTTGTGTTCCTTTTGCTGGCATTACTTAACGTTAAGCAGCTAAAGTATCAGCCTCTGTATATGGAATTACTGTAATGCATCTATATCTTACCAGAAGATGACAAATATTAATACTAGGTAACTGTGCAACGTGAGCTGACAGATCACCAGGGTTTCCACTGTTTGCAGTCTGCATGGCTACTCTTTGCGTATCTGCAATGTGTTATCTAGAAGAACACACAGCAAATTTGTTTCTAAAATACTGCAAAGGAACAGCACATAATAAAGAAACAGTTTTAAGTACTAGGAAAACAACTGGTTTTAATGCTTAATACAGCATATGTTATACAGTCTTGTTATAACTATTTACTTGATCTTTTTTCTGTCTGGTTCATCATGTATTATTAAAAGCTTTTAACAAGAAGCATTCAGTACTGGCTCTATCTGCCCACTGTTTACATAAATAGCATGCCTGGGAATAATAAACTACAAGCTTTCTTTAAAAGCATTGTAAATGGATATAGAGCAGAAGCGAGAGTTGCTATTAAGCAGCTCTTAAGACCCTTACAGAAGCCATGCTTTGCATGCAAGTTTAGTCTCAGTGCTGAAGGGAACCTTTTGCACAACTCTCATGCAGTGTTATGTCTTCAGGTTGTTATTTCTCAGACGTGCTCAGCTACTCATCTTGCTGGAGGTAATAATTCCAGGCTAAGGGTCATTTGAGACTTTGAAATATCTTGGGTAAGTCACTTCATGCCGCTATCCAGCAGCATATAGAACTGTTATGGCTAATCTTTCTTGTACTGCACCTTCCCTCCACCATTCAGCAGCTGCAAGTGGTATGAAATGCGTGCAGGCTGCGTCTGGCCTGAGTGCCAGGAGTTCTCCTTTTTCCGTCCTAAAAGAAGTGCTAAAGATGTAGCTGACAGGAACTACTAAATACTTGTAACTGAGGATGCAAAGAGTGTTTTTAAAATAGCTGTAAAACATCCTGCCAAACACTTGCAAAAATGATCCTGACTCTGGAAGGACCTTTAAGCATGGAGCTAGTATTGCAGCATATATATTGAATTCAGTGCTTCAGTCCTTTTTATGGAGTGCTTTATTTATTTTTAAAAGAACTCTTCGTATTTT